>NC_072778.1:3335745-3679216 GCF_022539595.1 Amphiprion ocellaris | reverse complement strand
ATCGCTGCCATTTCTTTTATTGCTCCTTTATCAGCCGACTAATTGTACGATAAATGGGGCTGGACTCAGAAAATGGGGGAGAAACTTCAAATATGTGATGAAAAGAACGTATTTCAACTCGGGCTGGGACTTTAACATGTTAATTTAAATTAATTAATTACAGAAAAAGCAAGGCATTTAATTGCACCTTTCTTGATTCCCTAATTTCTGGCACACCGGCAACACTGAAGCACACTCCAGCCCAGTAGGTGGCAGTAATGAGCCTAAAGTCGGTTTACCAGCAGAGAAGAATATGCACAGGATGCACTGTCAGTGCACAAGAAAGTTTGGTGAACAGGGATGGAAAACAAAACTGCATTGAGCTTTTTGGGCGGAAAGTTTTCTTTTAAAAATCCTTAGAGATCTTGACAAGTTGTTTTGATCATTAAGTAAAACACTAGATTGTTCATTGTTTTTTTTTTTGTCATTTTTGTAATATTTTGTCTTGTTTTTGTTCTTTTTGTCTGACGTCGTTTGTCTCGTTTTTGTCGTTTTGTTTCTGTTTTTTGTCATTTTGTTTCTTTTTTTGTCCTGCTTGTTTTTTTTGTCTTACTTTTGTGTTTTGTTTATTCATTTTTTGTGTATTGTTTGTGTCCTTTTGTGTTTTTTTGTCTCGCTTGTGTTGTTTGTCTACTTTTTTGTTGTTTTGTTCCTCGCTTCTATCATTTTTGGTCACATTTGGGTCATTTATGTAATTTTTTGTCTCGTTTTTGTCATTTGTCCATTTTTTTGTTGCTTTGTAACTTTTTTGTGTAATATTTTGTGTCTTTTTAGTTTTGTTTCATGTTGCTCGTCTCATTTTTTGTCATTTTGTGTCTTGTTTTTGTAATATTTTGTCTTGTTTTTGTTATTTTTTTGTCTTTTTTGTCTGACTGTTGTTGTTTTGTTCATAAAGTAAAATACTATATCATTCAGTTCCAGATAGATGTGACTAAATGTTTTGTATCTTTGTAGAAAATCAGTGATCTGTAAGTTGTAATGTGTAAATGATAAACTCAGGCATAATATTGCTGAAATTGAACTTATTTTTCTTGAGAAATTTCCCCCTAAAATCAACAGACTTTCAAGGATTGTTCGTGAGTCCCCTTGCAAGCAGGAAAACAAGCAAAAAAAAAAGAGTAACTTTGAGTCTCTCCACTGCGGCAGCTGCTTTATCCATTTTTTACTCCATTACATCCAGACATGACAACGGAGAAGGAGATAAACATCAAGGCTGCGAAACGCTGGGGGGAACGGGAAGAAAATGCTCGAAGGCTGCGAAACATTAAAGTGCCGTCCGTCTCCCGACTCGACAATGAAACGCTATTGGAACAAGGCTTGTTTTTTTTCCCCTCATTTCTTCCTCATGTCTATTTCCTCTAAAGCAATACCCATCACTTGAAAAGAGGACCTGTCTGCAGCTCGCTCTTGTTTATTTCTGCCTTTATTCCCATGCAAATACTGCAGCCTCTCTTATGTGCCACATCTCTCTTCATTTACACCGACAGCTCTCATTACGCTCCCACATGCAAAGGCATACACCGAAGTTCTCCTATAGAACCCTCTTTTCTCTTTAAGCGAGAAAGTAAACAGCGCGGTTGATCAGCAGACGGGGGAAAAAACACTTTCTGTCACATTTTAATTGGAGTGGGTAGATGAGCAATGGCGGTTTCTCCCACAATCATATTCACCCATCCATCATCGCCTCTTCCAGGGAGTGAACTTTTGGGTAAAAACTTCATTTTCCTCCCTAGCCAGGAAGTAGGAATGCCATTATGATGTGTTTTACTCTCCTCCTCCTCCAATTTCACCCCCCCCTCTCTCCCTCGTCACTCTTTTCATAAATGTATTTCTTCCCCTCCTTTCTTTCCCTGTCCTCTCGTTCCCTCTTTCAGCCACGGGGTGTTCAAGTTTCATTAGGAGATGAAATGTATTCAAAGTGGGAGGGAGGCAGGCAGAGAGGAGAGGATGGATGGATGGACGGATGGACGGATGGACGGATGGATGCATGGCAGCCTGGTCAGAAAACACCTGGGGCTCTGTGTGTGTGTGTGTGTGTGTGTGTGTGTGTGTGTGTGTGTGTGTGTGTGTGTGTGTGAGAGAGAGAGTGGATGTGTGTGTGTTTGTCTGTGCATATTTACCTAAAATTGGCATTCATGCCTGCGAGCGTTTCCAGTTTCCCTGTGTTATAGTGTGTGTGTGTTCCCTGTATATGTGTGTGTGTGTGCAGCAGCATGTGCTTGCATGTGAGCATTCCTCGCTCCCATATTCCCTCTGTTTATACATATTATCCTAACAGACACACACAGGCTCATGAAGGCAGCAAGGGCCAAAGAACAAACAAACCTTTTCCATCTATTTACCGATCTGCAGCTCAGCCTTCAAGCAGCATGTTGAAGGGTGAGTTAGCAATCATGATTTGGGTAAAAATAGTACTTTGTTATTCATATTTGAGTGGAAACAATGGTAAACGTCGTCACAGCTAAAGAAATAGCCATAGATTTGAAACATTTGTTCACATTTTGTTGACCTGTCTACCAACCCCGACCTCCTAAAACGCATAAAACACAACTATGAGTTGTAATAAACTGCTTGAACAAACGACCTACGAAACCGTTCATTACGGAAAGACAATCTCAAAAAAGTCTGAATGACGAGCTCCATAATGAAAACAGTGTCGAACATACGGCCCGCGGGCCAAAACCGGCCCTCCATAGGGTCCAATCTGGCACATGGAAGTGTAAAAATTACAATGACATCCGCTGCAGTTTTTCAGTAAAAGTAACTGCTGTTTTAAATGTACCCTTTGCCATTGCAGATCCATTGTAATCTTTAAGTTGTAATGCACATGAGTCATGTGATGATCGGCGTTGGTCTGTCTGTCTGTCTGTTAGCAACATTACTCAAAATGGATTAACAGATTTGGATGAAATTTTCAGGAAAGACCAGAAATGACACAAGGACCACCTGATTAGATTCTGGAAGTGATGCTGCTTATAGTCTGGATCCACGGATTTGTTAAAGATTTCTGTATCATTGCGAGATAGCAGCACAGCGTCACTGTAACTATGACAACAAGTGAACAGCTGCCTGCTGATGATCACATGATTGTGATCCTACTACAAATCAACTGCTGCGGATTTATTGGAACTTATCCTTTGGACATGATACAAAGAACAACTGATTAAATTGTGGGGGTGTTTCTGAGTCCCATCAATTCCCGCCGCCTGCTACATATTTAAGTCACGTGATTCAGTATCATACATAACGTACACATGAATAACACACACCTGTGCTCAGTGCAAGGTCATTTTGTTTGTGGGTACATCTATATTAAATGGACACATTCTATGTTGCCGTGATTTCTGATCATCAATGACTAACAAACAAATGCTACATTTCTTTAAAAAAAAGAAAAAAAGAAAAAAAGCTGCATTTCTGACAAAGCCATATGGGGGAATGAGCAGCTTTCATGGAGTACTGCGCTCTCTGAGTGCATTTTTTTTCTTAAGAAATTTCCGTTTGTTCATTACTGTCTTGTGAAAAGATATGTGAACATTTTTAGAATGTACTATTCGCACTAAAACAAAGGGGAACATCTGGAGTTGTGGTTATTTACAGGTTATTATGCTAAGATTTTACTGGCTGGTGAACTAAAATAAGCTTGACACTTCTGGTGTATAAAGACGATAATGGATGATGTCAATCTGCGATAACATTAATTTAGCTTTAAAGCTACATAATTGATTTCAACTCTGTGGCACATGGTGTTTTCTCTCTGAAATCCACTGCTATGGAATTCTAGATGAGTCACAAGTACACAGAGATATCTAGAAACAAGAAGTAAGTCTCATGAAATGCAGTTTTTACACACTATATGAACATCTTCCAGATTATATTGTGTATTCCTATGTTTATAT
Source organism: Amphiprion ocellaris (assembly GCF_022539595.1). Classification (NCBI taxonomy): domain Eukaryota; kingdom Metazoa; phylum Chordata; class Actinopteri; family Pomacentridae; genus Amphiprion; species Amphiprion ocellaris. The sequence goes on along the minus strand of NC_072778.1, from coordinate 3,675,278 downwards.
TGTGTACACATAGTGTGTATACGTCAATTCTTTAATTTATAGTTGTGTATTCTTGCTTTCCTACTGTCACTTTGTGCTGTGACATTGCAAATTTCCCCTTTGTATTCTGAGAAAGTCCATTATTTCAAGTTAATATTTAGGAGGTTGTGGATTCCAGAAATCAAACACAGGTGACTGAATACGAGCACAGAGGAGTCCTCCTTTCCTGAGAGCTGGATTTTAAAATAAAAGGGTGGAGGTCACATTCCTGCAGTGTGTTCTCTGACATTTTTCTGCCTGAATGACCGAATCAGTGTGATGTAGCGGTCGAGACAGGCAGTGAAGGAAGTAGAAATGTGTTGAAAAAAGAAAGGGGAGTCTGCAGAACAGTAGGAAACCTGTAGGCACTTTGGCTGTCACTGCAAAAAAAAAAAAAAAAAAAAAAAAAAGAAAAAGTGCAAAGAGGTGTTGGTTTCTACTGAACATTCAGCGATGCAGAACTCCAGCGACCATCTGAATGAAACCCCTTAAATAAACAGTTTATTGTTAGAAGCTGGAGAAGATTTACCCAGATACACCCAGAGATCGTTAGAAAGAATTTTACATCTCTGGAAACGTGTCAGATCATAAACAGTTTTATCCTTCATCCCAATTATGCTGTATTGCTAACAGAAAGTCGAGCTTTTACATCGGATTCCTCTGTCTTCGTCGCAGCATCAGACCAGATTCAAACACGTGAGACGGCTGCTTTTACCTATAATCAGTCTGAATGTTGCATTTTTTGTAAATACTGTACATGTTTGCTTATTGAGAGATAAAAACTACACCACAACTCCACTCTTAACTCTCATTTTTGACACCAAAATAAGATTTTTTAAAGAAGTAAATTAGGAGTTTGGTTTCCCAAAACAACATGTAATCTTTCTCCGACCGTAAGCAGATCCTGAGCTAAGTTTGCAGTAAATTAGTAAGCAGCCTTGCTGGACCTTCCAGGGCTTTCCTGGCCAAGTTTTGACTGACGGTTGGACATGACAGGATGGCAGCTGGCTGACTGCAGCGAGACAGAAATCAATAGCAGGTCTACGGTGACGGAGACGAGGTGACTGGAGCTTTATATCACTGGATTACTGAAAGGTAGTGATGCTGCAAAGTGTGTGTAAGCGTGTGTGAGTGTGTGTGTGTGAAGGAGATTAAAACACAAAATAATAGAAATGTGAGCAGTGTGGTGTTTGCACCGTTTGTGTGCATGAGCGTATGTGTTTGCTTGATCCTCCCTGTTTGCAGTTTGCATGTTTGTTAGCTCGGCCGTGTGCTTCTGCAGATGGACTGTTTGCCGTCTGTGTGTGTGTGCATGTGTGTGGATGTGTGTGTGTGTGTGTGTGTGTGTGTGTGTGTGTGTGTGTGTGTGATGGTCATCTTCTCAATAAATCAGTGTGTGATTTAACGGTATGTCGTGATGTGCTGCTGTTAGCTCGATGCTTTTAATCATCTTGAGAGGAAGGTAGATAGTCATTGCAGATTAGAGGAGAAACACACACACACACACACACACACACACACACTCTCGCACACAACCTCCTCCCCCTCACTTCATCCTTGCAACACTCGCATGCACTCCTTTCCTCAACCTCACCGATAAAGCAGGTCGATTCAGTTTTATCATGCACGTTAATTCAGGCGAAAACTAAATGCTTCATTATTTACAGACTATTTACAGCTGTAATACTGTAATTTGTTCTCTTTATGGTCCATGTTCATTCAGATCCAGTGTATTGTGCAGATCAGCGTGGAATAATAGGTGGTATAAAAATGGAAGTTTCATTTAACATCAGTTGACAAATTTCTAAGTAGAGAAATAAAGTAGACAGTGTCCCTAAAGTCTGGACATATAGGAAATTGATTGAATGCATAAAGTGAAAATTGACGGCAGGGTGGATTTATTGCATCAAGTTGACGTCACATCACAAATGATGAAAATCATACTGAAAATGTTATTTATTAATAATCCTATTGAATAAAATGTTGTGAAAAACTTCATTTCTTGAGAATATGTATTTTTGCCGATATGTCCAGACTTTCCCTGTAGATTATATATATTTTTACATTAAAATGAATCTCCACACATTTGCATATATTTAGGATTTTAGATAACAGGGTATGGGTTCTAAACAGATCATGTTCTGCTGTTTTAAACTTAAAAACATATTGAAAAACTAATATGATCACAGGGGCTGCACAGTGTTGTAGTGGTTAGCACTTTCGCCTTGCAGCAAGAAGATCCCTGGTTCGCGTCCCGGCTTTCCCGGGATCTTTCTGCATGGAGTTTGCATGTTCTCCCTGTGCATGCGTGGGTTTTCTCCGGGTACTCCGGCTTCCTCCCACAGTCCAAAAATATGCTGAGGTTAATTGATCATTCTAAATTGCCCGTAGGTGTGAATGTGAGAGTGATTGTTTGTCTTTGTATGTGGCCCTGTGACAGACTGGTGACCTGTCTAGGGTGTCCCCTGCCTTCACCTGAGTCAGCTGGGATAGACTCCAGCCCCCCCATGACCCTAGTGAGGATTAAGCGGTGTATAGATAATGGATGGATGGATGGAATATGATCACAAATATGGTTTTAAAAAACAATTTATCTGTCAATGGAGACTTATATTTTTTAAATAAATTTTGTTTTTTATGTTTCTATTCATAATTTATAACTCTATAAAGCAATCTTCCATCTTTTCAGTCTGATTTTGTAACTGTATACTGTAAAATCCCATTTAGCTTTTCTGAATAAACAGGAAGACAATATTACAGCAGTAATTAACTAAAGAAAATCTTTTTTGACAGAAATCCTACCTACTTTTTAGCATATTATATCACTTGCTGCCGGTATTCATACGGTTTCTGAAACTAGAACTACTTCAAATGGTGAAACAACAGGAGCATTTCTGAGGAATAGATTTGCAAAGTTTAAATTTGATTTTATAACCATCTGAACAAAAGGTAATTAGCTTGGAGTCGACTGAGTAAACATTCAGAGAACGGTAATGAAGTTAGACCTAGCAGTCTCCATTAGGTGAAACGCTGATGTTCACAGGTGTTCTGTTGCTCCTCTCGCCCAAAATAATTCTGGAAGGTTATTGATGTGGCACTTTTCAGGCTTAAAAAGTCTGAAACTTTGGGGTCTGAGTCCACACTTTGCATCCAATCTCATAGCAAACTAACCATAAAAGTGGTCTTTGTTAGTGAGGTATGAGGACTTTGGTCAGAAAAGCCCTGGAGTCATATCAGTGCTTTCTTTCTGTATCACCGCACAGCAATATTATACTCTTTAAAATAGGACATCTCGACGGGCGAGGGGGATATTCAGCTTTACGTTCACCTCGCTATGTGCCTCCAGTAATCATTTTGCAGTGCTGGCTTTCTGCAGCACTGTGCAATCACATTATAAAGGTGTTCTCCACAAGACAGGCCACTTGGATAAGCATAAATCTACATAGCAGCATTTTTTTTTTTTTTTTTTAGTAAAATCACTGCAATATGCTCCGACCTGCAGTCGTCACATTAAAGTGTCGCCTCTCCAAAGCGCCGTGCAGTCATACTACAGGAAACCAGGCACTTGATGAGCATAAATCCGCAGAGACAGATCGAATCCTCGGGGCCTCTGGCGTGGCACCGAGGGGGAAGGAGAAGCCCCGAATCTGCTCGCGGACAAATATCCCTCGGACTTAACATTAATCTGCATAAAGCGCCGGTGTGAGGAGGTGACTTGTGTGTAATACGTGCTGAATATCCGGCAACAGAAGGAGCAGAGCGGAGCCTCTAATCAGGAGGAACGGCTGCTGCCGGCGGCGGCGGTGGCGAGGCTCGAGGCCCTGACCTGCTGACTGGATTCTGCTGAACACGCTGGAAGAGAAATCTCCTCATCCTCCACCTCTTCCCTCCCCCTCTATCTCCTCTCTCCTCTTCCGCCCACGTATCCTCCTCGATGATGGCTTTCTCTCCCTGCTGAGAATGTGCTCGGCTTCTCGTCTTCATTCCCTCTGCTCCCATTCCCTTTGTCTAGTTTCCGTCTTGTCCTTACATCGTCTCATCTGAATCCCTTCCTTGTCCTTTCCTTGGCTCCTACTTTTTTCTTTTATATTTTTTATTCTATAACGGCCTCCTTTCTGTCATTGCTGCCCTTTCTTTATTATTCTTTTCCTTTCCTTTCTTCCCTCCCCTTTACCGTCCTTTAATTTAGTTTGTCTTCTCTTGTTATTTTATTGCACCGCCTATTATTTTGTTCTTCCTCCCTCTACGTAATTTAATTTAGCTTTTTCCTTTTCTTCAATGCTATTTTAAAATACACAGGGATGCCAGTGCTTTATTTTCTTAAACCTCTCCTCTCTTTCTTCCATATTAACCTCATCCTTTAACCTAATCATCTCTGCTGTCCTCCCCTCCTTCCTCTAAATACGACTTCTCCTCCAAAACTGTCCAAAGCCAGCTGATTTGTAACGATACTGGACAATTAACAAGTCGATAAACATCATTTTAAGAGAAAGGTTCGAGGGTCCCGAGGATTCTGAAGGTGAATCGAGTCAAACCAGGGAAGGGGAATAAAATACTCTCTCATTGCTTGCTGTGCAAAGCGAGAACCTCGATCAGAACGATCAATAGACTTTAATCTGCGGCGTGACAAATCTTTTTTGATAAGCTGTCGGGGTGTCTCGCCTGTGCTTTTAGGTGATTTAACACCTGATGCCCATATTGGCTGTTTGTCATTCGATCAGTGTTGTTGCAGCGTCAGGTTCTTCCTTAACTCCTCTTCTTCTTCTTTTTTTTTTAAATCAAAGTGTACTTATTTAATTAATTTAATCGGCAATTAGCGAGTGAGTGTTTTCTGAAGAAGAAAATGTGTGAGATAATGTAAAGACTTCACATTTTTTCCGTCTGAACCCCCAAAATGTGCTGGCATATGTGATAAAAAGCTCCAAAAAGGCATTTATCGGATCCATAGACTACAAAAAAGAAAGAATAGTTGGATTTTAACTTTCTGTCAGTCCTGGAATTCATGTGTGATGTGCCGCTCATCATAAAATTTATAGACATCACTTAATTTTGCATGTCTCATTAAAATTAAATAAATTATTTGCACAAGATCTTATTAAAAAAATGAATAAATAAAAACCCTTTGTGATACAGCATGGTGAAATGTCTTTGTAGATCTGCAACGTAGTGAAAAAAGTTTCTTGAGGCTGTAGTAATATAAGAAATTAAATATCTATAACATGTACAGCCATCTTTTTTTGTGCGTGTTGGCACTTGGAAAAATGTTGTGCACATTGATTAATTTTTTTCTCAATTTTCATTAATAAATAATCAAAGAAATGTGTCTCTTAAAAAGGATTTTAACTTTTTTCAGTGAGGAAAAATGTGACAAAACCTACTTTTTGGGGTTCAGATGGTTACAATACCTTTATTTATCTATTTATCCAGCTATATAGTACAAGTTTTCAGAATTCTGAAAAATAGGGAAATATGGAATTTATATTATCTGGAAATTATTAAAGTTAATTTTAAATTGTCAACTGTAGAAGTCATTATCTATCTATATTTTAACCAGTTTATGATTAAAAATAAGCCACACTGACTGATTTAAAGGTGAATTAAAAACCAGAGCGAGTGATATTGTGATATTGTGGACAAACTAACCACACTGGAATAGAAAGTTCACGGCTAATCCAGCATATTGAAGAAAAACTTTCTGCACTGAGCTGACACAGACTTGTCCCTGTCCACTGATTTGTCGCATTGCAATCGTTTAATATATTCGGCAGTATTAAAGGGTGAGGAAATTTATATCAGTCTGATCTCTGCAGCACAAACCCTTCATTAACATTTACACTGTCGTCCTAAATTCTTCCACTGATTGACATTCCCTTCCTCACCAACACCTCTCTGAACTTCTTGAGCTATAATTTTCCTCCTGCTATTTGAACATTAAAATGAGAAATTATTTCTTATTAGCTCTGCAGTTTTTTTTCTTCTTTTTTTTTCTTCTGCCAAGCCAGTGGGTAAGTTATGCATCGCAGCAGCCTGGAGGCAGACAGGCTGCTGCCTGCTAATATAAAACACTGTCTCCAGTGAAGCTGGCCGGCAAAGTAAGCTCAGGAGGTAATTGGGGTCTTTAGTCTGCAAACCAAGAGAGTCTCTCTCAATAGTATTATTCGCCCACAGTAATCAGACACAAAAGGATCATATCTGCAGTAGACACGCTGCAAAGCCGAACTTTGTTTTAATCTTCTTAAGATGCCACAGCCGTAGTCGACTTTTTGGTGATTTAGACGTCTAATATTTTCTCACTCATTTAATAAAGAACATTTAGCTGAGTATATTTCCCTAAGTGGTGTTTTTGTTTTGATTTTAACCTGCGTTGCAGACTGTCAGCCCAAAAAGATTACCCAGCGCTGCTGTTTGCTCCATCACCAGCTGTAATTGTCTGTAAAGTCCTGCAGCAGTAATTGCAGGATGGACCATGTGAGTGGATTGTGTATGGGGGGGAGGTTTGGAACATGGCTTCCTCTCTGTGCATGCAAATTAGGGCCACATACACATTAGTTACAACTGACAGGAGCCACTGTGTAAAAGGGTCTGCTGTGCTACAAGAGTTTAGCATGTTAAGCTAACGAGACAAATGGGCTGAGAGGGATTCTTCAACACGGACCAACACAGAACAAATGGAGACGAGTGTTACGGAGCCGTCCTCTGCTCTGTTGTATTGCATTTTTAATTAATTGGTACAATAGTGCATTTTATTTTACTGTAGCATGATGCACTATGATTTATACTTTACTTTGTATTATACTATGTGTACATTACTCTATTTGACTGCACTGCATTATCACATAACAGCTACTCCAGCTTTATTATACTGCACCGTGTGGCCTTATTATTACAGGGCTGAACAATTAGTTGATTATAAAATTATAAAATTGCACTTTATAAAGGCTACACTTGAGGATGTGTGTTGTGCAGTGCATCTCATCCAGGGTTTAAACAGTTTTGCATCACGGTCACACGCTTGATGGAAATGCCATCACATGTTTTATATCTGTTAAACTGAATATTGAACTGATTTTTTAAAAAAATAAAGCCACTTTCACGGGGCTCTCGAGTTTTTTTGTTGAATTCGTTGAATGTTGTTATGTGAGCTCAGGATCTAGTGACAGATACAGCAGCTGGTGCAGGAGGATGCTAACAATACTGCAGACTTTTTACTACATCCTGGACCTGCAATGTTGCAGTACGCTGCCATGGTAACCGAAAAAAAAAAAAAAACAACATATATATATATATATATATATATATATATATATATATATATATATATATATATATAAATATATATATATGTGTGTGTGTGTGTGTGTGTGTGTGTGTGTGTGTGTGTGTGTGTGTGTGTGTGTGTGTGTGTGTGTGTGTGTGTGTGTGTTTCAGTCAGAAACTTCTTTTCTTGCAGTTCTTTTCTCAACACTCAGTATCATTGCACAGTTACATGTAGATATTTTGTGTAAGAGCCAAGGATTTACACATCAGTTATCAAACAGCTGCTGTAAAGATGAACATTAAAGCAGTTTTGAATTTTTTCCTGATCAGCAGAATGCTTCGGAGCTGGGCTGAAGTTGGCAAATTAAAGATTTTGCCAATAAAAAAAAGAAACTTGCGTGTGTTGCATTAACCATCTTCTGTCAGCCTGAAAGAATGAACTTGAAATGCTTTCTTGTGATTTCTAGACATTTATATGTTGATAAAAACCTACAGCAACACATCTCTACAGATTTCGACCATTTCACCACAGAGGCATTTCCCCAATGTTCCTCACTTTAATCAACATTCGGAAAATGCCTCATCATTGCATGAGTGACTGTCAAACACAAAAAAATGGTCAGGGAAGAAAAGAAGAAGAAAAAAAGGGGAAAAAAAGAAAAAGGAAAGTACCTTTCTTGTGAGTAGCTTCATTTTTGGAGCCTTTGGGGTCTAATAAAAAAAAGATCAGAATTAAACACAGCATATACTAACAACACGTTACCAACTATACGTTGTTTGTCCTCGTTAAGGAAAACAACCGCTTTGTCTATCAAGGAGCGAACAAGACAGCAAGGCTCGATTATCTAAGGTGTCGCACTGCTGCCAACACTCAGCGAGGGGTGAGTGTGTGGCAGTGGGGGAGACTTAGGAGGGGCAGGGAGGAAGGGGGGCAACATACTGTGAAGGCAATAGCAGGAAGGAGGGATGCACGAGTCTGTAGAGAAACAATCTACTGCCATACTGCAGCGGGCAGGAGAGGAGAGGCGATGCACTGAGATGAAGAGGAGGAGGGTTGCAATGCAGTTCTGTCAAGAGGAGCTGAAGTAAAACTAGCAAAATGCACTACAGGAGATGCAAGAGGCCAGAGAGAAAGAGGAGGAAGAGGAGGAGGGTGGGGGAAAGTGCAAAGACTACATGTCAAACTGGCTTCATTGTGATTTTTTTTTTTTTTTTTTTTGCCACATTTGGCCTTCAAGTGAATTTTTTTTTTTCTGTTGTTTTGGGCAACAGGTTGATGGTGAGTTGCATATTCCACACCAACTAGTAACCAGTCTCCTGACAAAGTACAGAAAATGGATTCTTTAGAGTTGCAACCATGAAAGAGCAGCTAATGATCTCCCAAATCTGAATGAAATCCTACTGGCTGTTAATTTGAAGTCCTTTGGCTGAAATGGAGCCCATTTGAATGACAAAAGGTTCAACTTCCACCTCAGAAAAATGTAAATCTTCAACCTCTTACAAATGGGCAGCATCATTCTAGTAATATAGCACAGAAAGAGAACTTTCAGTCGGCAGAGAGGCTGATTTATAATGGAAAAACGCCAACTTGCTAATGTCAAGGAAGTGGAAGTTAAGGCTGAACGATTCATTGTTCCACAGTGACAAGGCCTTTTCCCTTGTTCACTCCAGGAAAGTTACTCTTTAACAAAAGACTTTGCCTGACGTGTCACTGAAGATCAGTGGCTTATTGGATTCGTCTAGAAAAGTTTAAGCAAGTACAAGAAGCAAAGACAAAAGTTTTACTGTCCTTAGATCAGCAGATACTCCACCAACCAACACAACACAAACCCACCAGTCATTCACTACGATCACGTACAAGGACTTCATACTCATGCAGCATTAAAGACTAAAAACATCAGCATCTATACCATAAATACCCTCATGTAAAGGTCAACCAGTGTGCCGCTCAATCTGACCTTTAAACATGGTTCTCAAGCAAATCCTGATTACATCTGCGCTTTTGACAGCGAATTTATTTCTCTTCAATTAGCGAGAAATGTCACCACGCAACATTTATGTTTGTCATTAAAACAAACAGCTTCATTCTCTTCCAATTACTCAAAAAAAAAAAAGTCCTCGCAGTACATGCAGAAAAATAGCACCGGTTCGTTGATTGATGTCCTATTTTGCCTCCAAACTGCGCTGAACTGAGTAAACTGGGCCCAGCCTGCTTTGCTGTACTTGACAACTGCCATCGTGAGGGATGGTGACGACGCCAAGTAGAAGTCTGGGAGCGATGTTGTAATCTGTCATTGTCAGCCCCCCCAAAAAAAGGAAATGGCTCCTAAGATAGATGGAAAGTATTCGTTGTGACCATGAACTGTTGTAGACAGGTGACTTAAACTCTATAATCTCCCTGAATCCATGAAAGGCAATTTTTCCTTCCTCCTCTGCGCACAACAATCTCTCTGTGTCAGGGCTAAGCCCGAGCTTAGCCCCGCGGCCAGGCAGCCTGTCGAACATCTGAGCACCTGATCCTGGCATTGAAACCACAGCAGCTTTGGTTTTTGAGCGTTGCTTTGCTTGCAGCAGGGATCTCATAACGCGAGCTAATTACTAGCGCTGTGCAGAATCAATTCTCCTGGCTTTGTAGGGGAGGTGCGAAAACAAAACAGACAAAAAAAAAGACTCTTGCTTTATAACAAAGGTATTTTTGGGATAAATGAGTACATGGATTTTCCCTAAGTGTTTTTTTCTGTTCTGTGTACTCTCAGGCTGCTTCCATCCGCCAACGATTACACACATCTGCCATGTAAAGCCTGAAAACAGCAGCTCGCCGGCTTCGTGATTGTGTTACCACAGTAAACAATTACACGTCAACCTCTCCATCAGGCCTTTTAGACTGATGCGGTGGGTTTAAACCTTTTTTCCTCAAGCTGGTAATTAGAGGTGTGATGGGATTCCACAGGAGAACTGAATGGCCTTTTATAAAGCAGTATTTCCCTCCTTATAACCTTATTAGCCATGGACCAGTGGACTGCAGAAGAAGACAGAGTAATGTAGCCATCAAGTCTTCTTCTTACACGTCCCAGATTAGCTTTGCCTGAAGCTAACGAGATTCCAAGTTTTTGCTATCTTTAGATCAAGACGAAACAATAATGATCGGAGGTATTTATAGCAAATCGTGCGGCTGAGGAGAAATGGAATTCATTCATTTTGACAGCACGGCTCATTTGACAGCACTCTAATTATCAGCTTGATCATTACTTTTTCAGCTCTTAATAACGGATAGATTTAAACGGCTACTATTGGCTGTGAAACCGGTGCAAACGCCCTTGTTGCTTTTCATTTGTCTGCTCCTCTCCCCCCTCTTACCCCTCCATCAGTCTCCCTTTCGCTCCGTCTTGAGTGCCCTCATACGTTTGGCTGCCTTTTACCATTACCCTATTCAATATTCCTCTCTTCGTTGCCCTTGCCGTTCCCCCTCCTCCTGCTAGACGCTGAAGCGTGATCAATATTTTTGTCATAACTCAGGGGAGAGTCACCTCTGTGACGACATTAAAATTCCTCGCTCCGTGCAATATAGCCCTCATCCAAATTTCCTGGCTTGGAAAGGATAGGGCCATTACCTAGAATACTAAAACAGCCATGAGACCTTCCTCTGGGTGAGAATGTCCGCTCACTCCGGCAGATTTCTGCATTTCCATCCTCGTAGACAGTTGAAAAACAAGCGGAGGCAGAGAGAGTAGATATTACAGTTTGTATCTCCGAGCTGCTTATTCAAGTCTGCTGCAAGTGTTATACATAACTGAGCAATACTGAAGCCCACTGGGAACTGTGTTAGCATCAAAATTCCGGCACTAAACTAGTGGAAACATATTCTGTGTTTGCACTGTGAGACCCCGGATTGCACTTTTGCCATCTGCAGCTCTTTCCAATCTCCTGTCATAAGCAAATCCCTCCAAGTCGGTGAGCATTTTCAATGCTCCCGTCCCTCCCTACCTTCCATCACCTTTTCCTTTTCCTCTCTCCCATCCATTTCTTCCCCCTCCCCAAAGCCATTCCTCCACCCCACGCTCATTACCTTATGCCCATTAATCCCATTAAGTAGCCATTAAACAAGTGCTGATAACAGCAAATGAACGTCAGGCTCTGACAGCTAATAACTACAGTCCCACCTCGACACGTTCAATCCTGCCAAGGAGAGGAGGAGGCGCAGGGAGAAACGACGAGGGAGTTGTACAACACAAGTGTAGCATAGAGCAGTGTGGCTTTGTGCACGTGTGAAAGTGGAAAGTGAGGAGGATCAAGAGAACATAAATATACCGCCTTACTATGTATCATGTCCACTTGTTCAGGCGAGATTTGAGCTCAGAGGGAAAGTGACACAGTGGAGGATTTCAACAGAAGTTTCCTTTCTCCTCTTTTTCTTTTTTTTTCACACTGATCATTGCAGGGATTTAAGAGCAGCGAGAAGAAGGGAGCTTTGCCAAACCAGCCGTGGGAGCAGCGTGAAATAAAAGGATTGTATCTAAAGAAGCAAACTCAAGCTCAGGAAACTACTGTGGCTGTTCGAGAGTGCTGAGGATAAAATCCTGCTGGAGTAGACCCCGATGCACACTGAGTGTAAGGCTGGCGATGCATTCAGGGGCTGATTCCTGCCTGGCCGAGGGGGGAGTTAAGTAGCGGCGGCGGTACGTAGCAGCACGTTTTGGCCGAGCTCGAAACCAGAAGCTCGCTCACGGTCGTCGTCCTCGCTGCCACTCGGCTTGAGTGATGAGGAAGGACAAGGTTGTGGCAAAGAGGGAGATGGGAGTTGCAGCTGTAGTCGCTGCCATTCATCAACAGACACACACCGGGACACAAGAGGAATCGCACAAACACACCTTCCCCTCGCCGCTTCTCTTCCTAAGCCCATATCTCCCTCACACTCACACACACACTCATTTATCTGCACAGAGCCATGTGGCCATTCATTACCGGGGGCAGCAGATCAGAGAGGCCTGGCGTCGCCGTTTGAGGGACTGGACAAGCTCTCGATTGCTGCCTGCCCACCTGGTCAGTCAGGTCAAGGGGGTCCAATTTCTTTTTACGAATCGGTGCAATCGGTAAACAAGGCTCGAATACAGAGGGAGCCCGTGAAAAGGAGGGAGGTTCGAGGAGAAGGAATGGGAGATTCAAGATTCATGGGGCGATCTCTGTACTAATGACCCTGACTTTCATCCGTACGATGGGAAAATGAACATTTAAGGCTGGACATGAAGGTAGAGATGGTGAAAAGGGCAGGAACACATAATGACCCAACTGAGGGGAATGAAATAACACAACTGTTTACAAAAGAAGAAGAAACACAAAGAAAGAAGAAGACATGGACAGGAAAGATGAGGAAAAGTAACAGACCAGAAACATGAATGAATCAATGAATGAAGGACGGAAAGATTAATGAATCAAGGAGGAAACGAGAAAACACCATTACAAGAATGAGAGAGCAGAAAGAAAAGGATGAACTCATGGATTATAAATGGTTTGTCCTGAATGTGTCAGAAGAGTTTGCTCTCTTCTCTCCAAAGGAGGAACCTGCTAAATCAATCGGAAGCTTTTTGCTCGGACCCCCCGGGTCATGATCAGTGTAATTTCCTCTCGTGCTGCCAGATTCGTAGCTTTGGGGCAAATCTCATCTCGTCCTCCTCCCCGCCTGACATCTACTGTTGCTGCACAGCGAAATTAGCAGGGCTGGTGCTGATGAGGGTGTAAACTGTGTAGGCGGAAGAGCAATCATCTCGCATTTAGGGAAACTACAGTGATATTAACATTTTGTAGTTGGAACGTTCTGCACTTGGGCCGCATTCTGGCTCTTTTGCTCATAAACATTACAGAGGAAGTTAAAGATTTCCCATTTTCTCTACTCTACATCACAGCATAATGCTCATTAATTAAGCTTTCCAGCTGTCCACAGCAATATGATATCATAGGATTACTTATTAATAGCACACCGGCTCATGTCTCACATTGTAGGCATTACATGTGTTTAATTTTGTGTTGGTAAAATAACAGGTTGGCATTTGACATGTACAGTTTTCATGATACCAAACTGTCCACAGTGACTGCAGATAATGAATGAGGTCCATAATTAGTCAGTCATGTTAGAGGAGGGGCTTGAAATCTTGAACTCATGGTTAAGAAAAAGTTATCAAGCTAAATTCATTAGGTGAGCACAGCTGATGAATTCATTTTAGTTTAAATTATACACAACATCTTCAAATAACATTAACATTTCAACAAAATGATGTTTGCAACTTAAAAGGTTCACCTAAATTATTAACTGTGTGTTTAATTAAGTTGTGAGAACAGGAACCTGAATCACTTTTTAGTGTCAACTCTGGTAAATTCAGGAACAGCAGAGAACAAAACAGATTGTAAGTGAACGAATGCACTGATGACCCCAGAGCTAACAGTCAAGTTTTAACTTTTTCAGGCTAGAATGAATGTATTAAGAGAGTTGGAAATGCTGCTCAGTCCAAAAAACTGTTTCCCCATAAACCTCTGTCAGAAAAGAGGCATAAACAGCTGACAAGGGAGAATTTTCTCTTTCCATTTAATCTGTAAAATCTAAAAAAAATGTACCTTCAAACTGACATTTAATAAAGTACGTTTCATAGACATATTATGGTTTAATTTGTTTATTCATTTATCGTTTATATGTTGTTAAATTTGGTTGTATTTTATTCTATTTCTATATATTTTTTATCCATTTTATCATGCTTTTGGGGCTTGTAGAAGTTACATGAGCTCATTATTGTGTTAGTTTGGTAGCTATGTTGTAAACTCATGCCCTTTTCAGACACATTTCTGCTTCATCAGTCTGATAAAGTGACGGCAGTCTGTAATTTAGATGACAAATGAATTGGATTTAACTGCAGCTTAATGAACTGTGACTGTGATTTTAACAGCTAACTTATCTAAAGTTAAGTAACGCACAGTTTGATTTACCATTATATCCTGTCTCCATGTTGTGTATTAGAAAAATTAAAGTAATTACTGAAGTTACTGCTGTTGTTACATGGATGTAAATGCATACAACTCTCTTATTGATGTGAATCTTGCTATAAACTCATAAATAAGACTCTTACAAACAGCTGGAAGCAATAGACTAAAATTTAGTTCCAGCTGACGTTTTGGTCATTGGTGAATCTTGTTAATCTCTGTCTTCACTGCAGTAAAGTTGTATATTTGTTTGTAATAGATTCCAAACTGTAGAGCAAAGTGAACAAAAAAATGTTTTGTGATTTTGGCAGCAAACAGTCTATTGCTTTCTATGAAAGTTTAATGCTGAAATGTGAAAATGACCTGCATGTGCGTGTCTGCTAACGCAACTTTATCAGATTTGTGATGTGCATAAAGTGAGACAACGATGTTTTTAGGTCTGACCGAGTGAGATTTCCATTACAGCTTTTACAGAAAAGTGTTCAGATGCCGTCAGATTACCAGAGAGGAGTCTGAAGGGGGCTTTACTCACAAGACAAAATACATGTTTGACAGCTGATTAAAGTCTACCTGTGTTTGCATTACCATTATTTCTAATATTTCAATCTGTTCTAGTATAAGAAGAGTAAACAATGCTTGTGAGCAAATCACATCCTCTGGGATCAGTGGAAAACTTTCCAACTTCTCAACTGTTCTTGAACAGTTCTAACATTTTCCTGCACTCAACTTGTACTATTATCACTGTTAACAGTTTTTTTTTTTACCTCCACCAAGGAACACAGCAGAGGTTTTGTGATGATCGGCGTTGATTTGTCTGTCTGTCTGTCTGTCTGTCTGTTAGCAACATTACTCAAAACCTGATTACCGGATTTGTATGAATTTTTCAGGGAAGGTCAGAAATGACACAAGGACCACCTGATTAGATTTTGGCAGTGATGGGACTTATAGTCTGGATCCATGGATTTGTTAAAGATTTCTGTGTCATTGCCAGATAGCGGCATGGCTGTAACCATGACAACAAGTGAACACTACGTCAACTGCCTGCTGACTATCAAATGATTGTGATCCTACAACAAATCAACTGCTGCAGACTTATCAGGAATTATCTGTCAGAATTCATACAAGAAACAACTGATTAAATTGTTGGGGTGTTTCTGAGTCCCATCAATTCCTGCCGCCTGCTACACATTTAGGTCACGTGATTCGGTATCCGTACATAACGTACACATGCATAAACCACGCCTGTGCTCAGTGCAAGGTCATTTTGTTTGTGGGTACATCTATATTAAATGACCACATTCTATGTTGCTGTGATTTCTGATCATCAATAACTAGTAAATAAACAAACGCTGCATTTCTGTCAATGCCATATGAGGGAATGAGCAGCCTTGGCGGAGGTCTGCCTTCTCTGAGTGCTATTCTTGTTACTATTGTAACTACACCAAACTAAGTCATTCAGGGTGCTTCAGTATCCACAGGTGTCTGTGTGGCTCCAACACAAAATTAGATCTGATTACACAGCAATTAAAATGGATTCCTACTCAACACTAAGTTAAACCTAACCATTAATATCAGTATTATTATTACAATTATAGTTATCATGGTTGACTAAGAAACATTTACGAACTTTTGTTCCTCCTTTTGCTTCCCTACTGACTCCTCTGCAGTGCCAATAGACCTTTTTGTTCCCTCTAGAGTTTATTAAGGAGCAGAGCTGTCAAGCTGTTTATTTCATGGATGCGATTAATGTAGCGGTGTAGTTAGCTGGTAGGACACACACACACACACACACACACACACACACACACACACACACACACATACACACACACAAAAAGAAGAAAACTGCATGAATGAGCAAGTCGCAGAGCTCACGCTATGCCCCTCTGTCGACCTGACAGCCATGACAGAGTCTGGAAATTCACATCAGGCTGTGTCTGCTAACAATGGCCCCTGACACAATTAGCTGAGCAGATTATATAAAGACAGGCTCGTCCCCCTGAATACGTAGCTTTGTCACAGATCACCCATCAAGACACGTTTAGGCAAAAACAAAACAAAAGCTGTACGTCAGAATGTTGAAGTAAAACCATCTATGTTGCATTTCTTGAAACCTCACTGACGTCAGCTGCAGGTTTGTTATTATTCAGTGCATGTAAAGCACGCTGCCAGAGACTACTTTCATCTGCATTTAACTTTTTTTTATTACATCACATTAGAAGAACGAAAAAAGATTAAAGCTATAAATTCAAATAACTGCCACATCCGCCTGTTTAAATCCTGATTTGTAAAGGTCACTGCTGTACTAGCCTCGGTAAATCACACCTGGCCGTTGCCAACTAGAGCTGAGAGGAAATGAAAATTTAAAAATTTGAAATAGTGTCCAAAATTGACTCCTCGCGAATACCTGAACGGATTCTCAGCAGGTCAGGAGGGACAAGCGGCTTCAGCTGTTTTGCAGCCACGGCGGGTTTAATAATACACACTCGGTACGGTAAAAAAAAAAAAAAAAAAAAAACTCCGCTCCTCTCAATTCTGTCTTGCATTAGCTAAGATATCCCACCTACAAATATCACCATATAATGGGTTACACCATTATGGGCTCAGCAAAAAAGAAAAAAAAAAGAAGAAAAAAGGAAAAGAAAGCTTCATGGCAGCATTCATAAATAAAAGCTGTAGTTCACTTGTGCACATTCTGTGTACCTGTGTGGTTGGTGTACAAAATATTAGGACACCTACTAATTCCACCTGTTAAATCTGCTTTAGAGATGAAGGACAGATGCAGGCAAGTATGCAAACGGCATCACATCCTCACATGATGCAGGCAGCACTTGGACCAATTAGTAAAGCGGTACAGTACTTCATCCCTCCAGGTTTTACTGGTAGCAATGGTTGAGGTTCATAGAGACAATTCACCCTCACTGGTGTCTGTTTGGTTTTGCCAAAATCAGAGCAGCAGTGTGTGGAAATATTACGTATGAAGGGTGAAAGTGCATTGTTCAAACTAGCAAAACCAAAAGTCACCATTATAACATTTGAAACTCTCTGTTTTGCTTTTGAGGTTCCTATAAAACCAACATCTCATCCAGAATTCCTCCTAAAGAGACACCTAAAGTTAATTGTAATCTTACGGATACTGCTGCTCTGATTTTGATCAAACCTGAAGGCGAAATACTCGTATCTCTTCCTACTGATTGAACCAATGTTCATATCCAGAGCAAATTAACATACATATAGGGGGGGTGAGACTGCCAAGTGAAATCATCAAGGGTCACAGTGTTTTTGACAGAAACCCTGTGATTATCATCTATTTAAAGTAAGTCCTACGTCTAACAGGTGATTAAAAGTCAACATAGGCCTGGTACTTAAAGAACAGGTGATATACTCAGGATTCTAAGGGAGATGTATACATGGGAAGAGGTGGAATATTACAGGGGCGCTAATATTTTGTACACAATTGCCTAACAAACTAAATGTACAATAGTAGAAATGACTCACATTCACTCTGTAAACCTCAGTTATGGCATCATTTAACATGCAACAAGGCTCAAATGTAACATTTCCCGCCATCATTAGGTAACATCCATCTATGCCGAGAAGCATAAGGTGAAACCAGTTCCAGTTTTGTTTCTGGGTGCGCTAAAATTTCTGTCCGTTCCAATCACTGCGATCTTTTTTAACTCGTTGTATTATTCATACACTTTAATGAGCATGGAGGGTTGCCCCAGTTCTCTGATGTCATATTAATGTCCAGACCATGTTCCTAATGTGAGAAAGTTTAATATAGAAACCTCTGACATGTGTCTTTATGGGGGCTTCCATTCAGGGAGAGGTCACTAAATATTCTATTATCATTATCATCATCATCATCATGAAATCATATTCAGCAGCACGCTCGCAGGAGAGAGAGGCACATTACCTTGACCACCAAAACAAGCACTCAGGATACTGTGTGGATACCAAGGAATGTAGCCAACTAGCATCATGGTAACTACAGATCCTAAAATATCTCAGTGGGGTAATGTTTTGCCATCTGATTGGGGTTAAAAGTGCAGGGACGGGGTTATGTTAAAAAAAGAAGGAAGGGGTGGGGTTTGGGATCTAACACCTGAAATAGCCTATTTCTGTTTTAAGTTGAGCAATGAGCGGAATTACCTTTGTTGTACACTGCAAAGGGCAAAATAAAAGAGATCAACAGATTGAGAACAACCAAAAACATTGAGAGGATTAAACATAAAGCAACAGAATTTTAGCAACATCAATGTATATTTTCTTCTTCTTCTTTGTTTTGCAGTTAAACAAATAAATACAAACCTTTTTTTCTTTTTTTTTTTTGGTGACAATCTTGACTTAACCTTGGCTAAAAAAAGGTATTTACAGAAGGTAATGAAATGCAGAAACAACATTTTTCGGGATATTGTTTGGCTACATTCCTGTCTTATCCGAATGAGTCTTGGTGGCAACTCCTACCTTTAAAATTCGGCCGGATTCTGGCATCGTAACCCGAAACTTTGCCCATGAGTTTGTCCAGAAACTCGGACGGGGGCATCGGGGAGGCAGCTTTCCTCGCCGCAGCCTCTTTTGATGCTGCCAAGCTGGAAGAGAAAAAGGTAAATTTGGTTAGAGAAATGTGTAAAAGTAGAGAGTGACGAGAGAGCTATGGTCACATTTGGTTGCTTTCCAAAGCAGGAACTAGGGACAGGCACGAGGAATATGACATTTGCATTGTAGGATCCAACAACTTTGACTGTGAGAGAGTGCAAAAACAACAACTTGGTGCTACTGGTTCCATTACCTGGTAGGAAATCAAACAAGAGCGTTTTGTCATGGAATTTTATGTTTAAAATGGCGATGTTTGAGAAGACTTCTCCTTGATAAGAACATTGAGAGTGCAGAAAAATTACCAATCATTGTTGAGACCAGCACAGTAGTTTCTTAGGGCTAATTTCAAGTAACTACTCTAAAATAAGTGCTTTTAGGTGCTGAGATCCACGGCAGCAACTTATTTGTAAAGTCTAATGTAATAAAACGGCCCATCATGGCCCATTTTTAAAGATTGTTTGATATGGATCTGGCTGAACATCATAAAGCATCACAGAAGTCTTGATCATGGTGCCCCTTTACTAGCTAAACCCACATAATGTTCTCTGCTTTCCAACATGGAACTACCTCCTCTGTTTGCATTAAACAATAAGATACTACAGTTAATCTACAATACCTGACTGAAGTGTGCTTTATCTAGGAAAATTACACTACCGTTCAAAAGTTTGGGGTCACCCAGACAATTTCACGTTTTCCATTAAAACTCACACTTTTATTCATGTGCTAACATAATTGCACAAGAGATTTCTAATCATCAATTAGCCTTTCAACACCATTAGCTAACACAATGTAGCATTAGAACACAGGAGTGATGGTTGCTGGAAATGTTCCTCTGTACCTCTATGGAGATATTCCATTAAAAATCAGCGTTTCCAGCTAAAATAATCATTTACCACATTAACAATGTGGTAATTTAATGTTTTCTTCATTGAAAAAAAATTTTCTTTAAAAAATAAGGACATTTCTAAGTGACCTCAAACTTCTGAACGGTAGTGTATTTGTGTGTATTTACTTAAACTGGGAGCATGTAATGAACAGAGTCCTACTTCAGCTCATTAAATCCCAGGAACACGTGTCAACTGAACCTTGTTGTGTATCGGGCTTCGACATTTCCATATAAAGTTAAATATTTTACTGCTGTGTCGATTCTCGTAACAACCAGTCATTATTAACATTTCTCTTTCTTATTTCATTCTTGCTAAGGACATGTCATCTTTGTTTTTCTTTTTGGCATCAAACTTCACGTACATCTGCATTTTTTGGTTCAGTCTATTAGCTGTGATCATAGTGTGTGTGTGTTCATTATTGACTGTTAGTGCAGGATTCACTGTGTGTCGGTGGGCTAAAGGCCGTACTGGGGATTTGACATTATGCAGAGAGCGTCTAATGAGCATGATGAGCTTAATAAGGCAAAGAAGTCAACTGTGCAAATACCACGGCCTTATTGTAAAATCAATGCGGCACTTGTCAGGACGCGGAGCTGGTTAAGTGAACGAGAGCGTTAGTTTGAGTAACTACTTCAAGAAACGTGTCTAATAACCACAAATTCATTAACATCATGGACTGTAAAAGTTCACTTTTAATTAATCAGTTTTTTAATTAAATTAGATAAAACAAAATTAAACGAAATGAGGATGAATTAATCTTATTTGAAACATTGGTGTGGACAGGTCCTGCCTTTTGCCCAGTGACTGCTGGGATAACCTCCAGAATAAAGATATTGTATATTGTCTGTATCTATGAAGACATTGAAAGTTCTTAAACAATTCTTCCAGTAGTTAGTAAATCATCCTTATCCAGAGATGATGTTTCATCGTGAGCTGATGGGAAGCAAAGATACTGAAGCCTCCACCGGTTTGAAAGAATCTCATTTAATTTGATTTCACATCATTATCAGAATGTTTTCCAGAAATCTGTCATGCATATTAAGATGTACACTGTTTCACTTAAAGGATACACTTAAGTCACAAAACATATACTCTACCATTCAGGAGTTTAGGGTCACTTAGAAATGCCATTATTTTTGAAAGAAAAGCAGTTTTTGTCAATGTAGATAACATTAAATGAATCAGAAATACAGTGTAGACATTGTTAATGTGGTAAATGACTATTCTAGCTGGAAACAGCTGATTTTTAATGGAATATCTCCATAGAGGTACAGAGGAACATTTCCAGCAACCATCACTCCTGTGTTCTAATGCTACATTGTGTTAGCTAATGGTGTTGAAAGGCTCATTGATGATTAGAAAACCCTTGTGCAGTTATGTTAACACATGGATAAAAGTGTGAGTTTTCATGGAAAACATGAAATTGTTTGGGTGACCCCAAACTTTTGAATAGTGGTGTACATGTTTGTAATTGTACTTGAGGACTCTCAAATTCTATATAATAACCCTAAATCCAAGTTTTTTTTAAAGAAGTGGACGACAGAAAAAGAATCTTTATCTCACAGAAGGGATTTTACTTTCCAAACTTGCCATTACTTTCAAAAATCTTCCTGACTTCATAGAAACTAAATATCAAAATTCAATATTTTTTTTAAAAATGTCAAAACCCTTTTAACCCAAATCCTGTTGGCAGGTTTGAAAGACATGTTACTTTTTTATTTTTTGGAATTATTCCCAAAATTATAACATTTATTAGAACCAACAAAACCTGCAAAAACATGAGATTCTCACTTTTCCGACAGTTCTTGAACTAATAATTTCTGATGTGTTTTTAAAGATCAAAGTCCATTTATTCTACAGGTCTCATTTACAAAACTGCAGAAAACAAATTGTTTGAACCTGATTCTGCAAAAGGAAAAAAGTTAGATAGCTTGATCGTGCGTCAAAATGAGTCAAACATTTAGATTTATTTGAGATTTTCCTTTGCATGTTTCAATGCAATTCACAATTCGAAAGCGGGAAGGAGATGGTATAAAAAATATAAGCATACAGCTGAAAAAGAAGCATATTGGGGTAAAAAGCTGACTCAATTTGCCTTATTTTTTTGGTTCTATACCAAGTGTTTTAATAAAGCAAAGCTTGTGGAAAATCTTACACCAGGACAAGGCATTTGCTGCTATTATATTACACACCCAAACAATATTTTCCTCATTCAATGTCATTAATTTGATCAAAACCTATTTTCAACTGATTATCCAACTGAGACCAACAGTCAATAAATCAGAGATTTCATTTGAACTGCAGGTTGTGTTCACACAGAAACCAGTTGGAAAAAAAATTAAAGAGACTAAGAGCTAAGTAAAAGATCTGATCAATAAAATAAATGCAGCATTAATCAGAAACAGTAGAGAGTAACACATTCATTAGGAGAAAAGAAACTATGTGGTTTCAAGAGTGTTAAATTAAGTCGATTTTACAAAGTTGTCCATAGTTGAAACTGAATGAAAAAATAAAAAAGTTTTGACTTTGCCGTTAAAAATCTACCAATTATCCAAAAATGTCATCACTTTGCAGAAGGAAATGTCTTAAATTTCCATTTTTTTTTGAAATGTCTCTATTCTTACGTTCCTCACAAAGACAGAAGAACAAACTTACACACTGCCTGGACCACTATCATGCATAGATCTCCTCAGTTCATCCCACTGAACTTTTATTATCAACACACAGTTATGTTAGATTTGTGTAAGCGATCAGTCAAGCATCAAATTGTGGGATTTTTCCATTTGGTTGTTGTGATTCGGTTCATTCTCACTCCATCATTCATGGTTTCTTTCATTCAGATGAAACAGCTCATTATCGGTTTCTGATTTCAGCTCCAGTGTCACAAGCTGTCCAAACATTCGAAACAGGCGAGTCTTTGGAGATGATTTTGCTTCAGTTAGATTGAAGGCGAACTGACAGCGACTCCGTCCTGAGCGAGGACTGAACTGACCCGTGGCCTTACAGTGGAAGTGCGTTAGCAGCCACTTGTAGTGCAGTTTGTGTTTCATTGCATCATTTCTTGCAGCGCTCAGAGAAAGAACATGGACAGCAGTGCGATCTGGGCTATAAATACACTGCTGTACTGACCCATCTCATTTCACAATGAGCCTCGTTAACCAAGACAAAATGCTGAGAACTTGAAAACTACTTTACAGCGTCTCAGAAATGTTGGGTACAGCTAAGTTTACAGAGTAATTAGTTGTGTTCTGTTGTTATCTACATCATAAACAAACTAGTTCTACATTCTTATATGATATAACAACCTATGACCTTTTGTTTGTAAAGATTATTTTTAAAAATCATGGTATATTTATCAAAATGATCTCTCTTTTTTAGGTTTTAGAGTTTTTTCAGAAGTTTTCCATTCTAATCTATGCTAAATCTGCTAAATTTAGTGGATATATTTTACTAAAATTGCAGGTTCATTTACCATATATGTTACACATGCACAATGATGACAATGAATGATGACAATGTTCATCCAGGTTCCAGCAACTTTAATGTCCCATAAACAGTCTGCAAAGTACATTTTATTTTGGATCTGCCTGAGTCTAACTGTGTTCATGAGGAGTAATTCATTTTGGTGCTGGAACGTCCAGTGAAATAGTCCTTAGTCTCAGTCATCAGGACTTCATTTCAACCCATAGTATAAATGATTAAAAACAAAGTTTTTTCCCAATGAAGTTGAGTCCTGGCAACAAAATGCAACACTGACCACCTGTTGGCTGAAGTTCTTCAACTTCCTGAAGTTCACAAAGTTGATCAAGTGAACAAAACCAGCATCTGACCTTTCATGACCCCAACTTAAACTCTTAAACATCCTCCAAACAGAGCTGCACACAAAAAGCAACACGGAGAGTTTCAATTATTTAGCCATTAGTTGTAACTCCTGATGAGTGTGGAGGAGGCGACGCTGTTGCTGCATTAATCTCTCATAAATTAAAATGACAGACGATACAGTTGATCGCGCTTAAATTTTCACCTTCTTAATGTAAAACCGCTAACCGTGACTTTCAATATGGTAAATCGTGTCACACGGCGTGATAAATAGCGCCATTAGCAATTCATAAACACGTAATGCAGCCAGCGCTGTCGCTTTATCAGCAAACTGCTGATCGGAATCGCAGTCCGTCGGGTGAAAACGGAATTATGGAGGGGCCGAGATGGAAACGCAAAATAAAAAGGGACAAATCTCTTGTTAGTTCTTGTCTCGTGGCGTATTTGTGTACACAAGCACAACGCCAGATTAAACAAACACTGGCAGGTACACAAAATACACACTCCTTCCTGTAAGACAAACATTCACGCATGCAAAATTGTGTAGCGGCACGCACAGACGCACACACACCGACCCTCCAAGCAGCTCACCCTCATCAGTAAAAAACAATGGAAAACAAATCATGCAGGGCACCGAGGAGACAGCGGGAGGAGGATGAGGAGGGTGGAGGAGGATGTGTGCGTTTGAAGGAAGCAGTAAATGACGTTTGGCTGCTGTCTCTGTCCACCCTGCCTGCAGAATCACACAACCTCCTCCACACACCCGGTAAGAACCAAAGACGACCCGGTGTGTGGCGTTAAACAGTGATGGAAGCCGCTATAAGAGCCGTTAATGACTATAAATCATCCCGATGGTAACGACATTATAATGATCATAACTGACGGTGTTAATGACAGCGGTAGCAATAAGTTAACAGTGGTTCTATGTGTGATAAATGGCAATGATGCAAACTGAAACAGGAGAAGACTCAATAGTGAAAATGCAACCCTTAGTAACAATAGTAAGTGAAGATCAGCACGTGGTGTGAAATTCATCTAAACTGAATTCTCAATTGGATTTTGATTGACAAATACATTTCTAATTTTAATCTTCACTTGCTGAACAATTTGTGCTACCATCACCTCAATAAGCTGTCACTATATTGCACTTCCGCCAGTTGATAGCTTGATTTTTACGTATTTTATTTCATTTTATTTACACTGTATTTTGATCCTTTTTTAAACATATGGCGCCAGCACAAAGGTGAGAGAGAAACGTCTCTTCGGTTCCTCTATGTCCTGGATATGTAGAGAAATTTACAATAAAAAAAACTTATATTCTAATTAACAAATGTTTGCAATTTATGTTTTTTTGGTCTACTCTAATTCCTTTTTAGTGACAGATCATATGTTAGATTTGGCGTGACTCGTAATCTTGAGAAGCTTCAAGATTACAGTGAAAAAAAGTCTCATTTTAAGCCAAACCAGATTGTTTTTCGTTACCCTAACCAAGTACTTGTTGCCTTGCCTTCACTAAGCTTGTGAAAACAAAACTCAAGTCTGATATTGATGGTATCTCCTTCAAAACAGGACATAGGCACTGATCTTCTGCCAAGATTTTGCCGCTCTTTCAAACCGGTCGCTTTCCCTACAATGTCACAGAGCATAGACTACGACAGTATGCCATTCTCAAAACGTAACTGAGATTGCAATTTGATCGTACAACAATGTCATTTTGTGGTGACAGGGCGCTAACGTGGACACACCTGCAGTTAATTATCACCAATCCTTCAGCTGTATTTCACATTTTAGCCTCTTTCTTCTTATTGTTTTGGCCTTCTGGGCCACCAAGGATCTGTAAAACAAACATCGATCAAGATGTTAAAATCCGTCTCTTCATTGCAACAGTGGAGTTGGTTCTGTTGTATGGATGCAATACGTGGAAACTTACAGAAGCTGAGGAAAAGTCACTCAATGGTGCATACATGAGATTATTGCGTATGAACATCTCCAGGAGAGACCATGTGACAAACAACGAGCTGTATGGAAAGGTTAGGGCTAAAGGATCAACAAAAGTTGGTGAGAGGCGTCTAAAGCTGGCTGGTCACCTTGTCAGACTTCCAAACTGGTCTTATGGTCACCTACCAGTGGTAAAACTAGAGGAAGACAGCCTCTTAATCACATGGATTGCCTTTGCAAAGACACTGGAGATGGACTGAGATCAAGTCATTGATGACACATCACATTTTTGTGTTCTTTGAAGCACTGAAAAAAGATTAATAACACCAGAATTTTGGGCTGTGAATTGATGTCCACAGAGAGGTTGACATGGACTCTTGCATTCTTTGTAATTTATGTCATGCACTGGCCTTTAAACTATTTTGTAGTCCACCTGGAGTCCACTCAGAAGTCTCTTTAAGATAAGACATTCCTTTATTTAACCTACAGCAGGGAAATTTGCAGCATTACAGCAGCAGAGGAGATGTGCAAAATATACACAACAATAATAACACGCCATATCACAATAGTAATGAGTGAAATAGTAGAAAAATTGACTTTGCAAGAGTCTTCTCAATGAAGAAAGTAATGATATTGAACATGGTTCTATATGTAGAAAATAATAATACTGCAGTCTTCTAAAAGTAGAAAATACTGATAATGCACTGGTTTAATCTGGCATCTAATATTCTATGCATGAAAGACAAGAATGTGGCTCTATGCTAAGCTATGCTAATATGATAATAAAACTTTTTTTTGTAATTCAAAGCATTTAACTTAATTACAATCTTTCTCTGAGAGCACAACTTACGTCAACATGGCAGCATTTCTGTCTTTGAAAAACCAGCACAAAAACAATACATGAGAACTTTAATGAGTAAAAATAAAAACACGTCACTGACGCTGTCTAAAACTCCTGTAATTGATGTTATGCTAATTTAGTTTTAGTGAATAAATGATGTCTCACACTGCTCTCTCCTCTGTCTGTCTGTCTCTGCTGTTTAATGATGACAGTGATGCTGATTATGTTGTAATGATCATAAATCACAACACAGATAATTACATTAGAAGCATCGTGACTAATGATGTTGACGGTCGGAATGAAAAGTTTAAGCGAACATCTCATTATGAATGCTGTCCTGGCTTTTGATGAATGTTACACTGACAGTTGTATGTTGTACTATTAGCCTGTTAGCTTCTGTTTGTTTGTTTGCAGCATGCTAAACATGCTAAATGACTTTTGATGCGCCTTGAGAAGTTTATTTTTTTGACATAAATTCATCAAACACAAGTTGGGATTTTGTTTAAGAAGTTAAATTGATTCTCTTTCTTCCTTTTTGTGCTTGTATCACCTTAAACGTGCAATGTGGAACTTTTGTCTCCCCCTTCTGGCAGTGAGAGTAATTACACAAACATCGTTGATGCATCCATCTGACCCAAGAGCAGGGGTGTTGAACTCATTTTAGTTCGGGGCCACATACAGTCCAATTTGATCTAAAATAATCCGTACAGTCACAGCATAATAATCTCCAAACTTCAAAAGTTCCTCTTTGTTTTACTGCAAAAATGTACATTCTGAAAATGTTCACATTTATAAAAAAATCCCAAACAACCTGAATCTTCTTCAGAAAAATAAGTTTTGCAATTTCAACAGTTTGCCTCAGTTTATCATTTACACATTACAACTTACAGATCAATGTTTTGTGTCTAAAAAGGCACAAAACATTCAGTCACAGGTATCTGGAACTGAACAATCCAGTATTTTACTTTATGATCAAAACAACTTGTCAAGATCTAGAGATTAGTTTAAATCTACATTTATTTCCACATCTGTGTAGTAACCCTGACCACCACAGCAAACAAACTAAAGTGGGAAATATTAAGGGTTAAGTTGTCCTCCTTCCCTGTAAATGTATTGAGTTTATACATAAAAATAGATAAAAGTTGTGACAGAACATCAACAATTGTGTTCAGCCAAAGCTGCTGACTGATATATTACACAATGGTCAGTGTCTTTAAATATTTCCACAGTCAGGATTCATTTTCACAGAACTAATATTCTTCAGGGTGCAAAAGTGTCTGAAGCAGCATTTTCCATGAAGTAGGTTTACTCACTGCTTAGATTGCTCCTCAAACTTGGCATCTTTATTAATGCTTTATAGAGGCCCAGGGTCACATTTGACCATGCCGGGGATCATTTAGTATCGTTTATCGACACTGCAAACAAAAGCTAACCATCAGGAAGTGAATACACTTTCATTTTAGTTGGTGAGTTAAGTTTTGTTTTCACTCTCTAAGTGAAAAAATCTTATCTGCACCTCTGTATGTCATTTGCACATCCAAGAACATTCTTATTTGCACATTGTCACTCTTACAATAAAAGAACTTTATTTATCCCCGAAGGAAAATTCAATACTTCATATTTTACTCTTGCATCTTCTTTAGAGTTTTCTATTTTAGATTTTCTATACTTTTATCTTAATTTATTTTATCTTATTTTATTTTACCTCCACTGGAATGTACCAGTTCAACTCTTTCTTCTTTTGACAAAGTTATATTTAATCTGTGGAGCCAAAAAAACATGTAGTTCACGAGATTTCCCATGTGTCCAGACTTTAGGGACACCCTGTATTTTAACTCAGAGACTAACACCATAATTCTGTTGTATTGTTGTCTGCAGCTCTGCTATGACAATAAAGGTCTTGAATCTTGTTACTGGTGCACCAGTATGTTGGCAGAAACCAGATTTAAAACTTTGATATACTGAGAAATATAGAGATTAACCTGGAGCTCATAGGCTTAATCATCACTGGGTGAACTCCTTTGGGCTTGATGTTGTTTTGTATGTTTTATAAGTCATATTTCTCCTGACATCCAAACATCTCTTGCGTGATCCCTTATCTAAATCCGGGCCGGACACACTCAGGGGACAGTCACAGTTTGAGGGACTACGTGACCAACAGTCTTGTAGTATTTGGGGTGTTTGACTCAGCCTGCTGCCTCATGATTCAGTCCACTAAAGTACATTTTTTAAATTTGGAACAAATGTTGTTGGAGGCACGCTTCAGGCCAATTAGGACCAAGACACACGAAGACTTTGCAACCTTCGTGGCCTTTTACAAGTCTGAAATTTTGACCTTTCGATGCAGACTTCTCGTTTGGCGAGCCGGCAGTGTTTTAAATGCCAGTGCACAGAGCCACCATGTGTCACACCTCAAAGTTTCATCAGAAGCAGGTCGGAGACGTCGGAGATGTCACATTTAAGCAAAAATGTTTGACCCTCGTCGGCTGCATCCCGCATTGAGCCGGCTTTTTTTACTTTTACCAAACGATGAAAGATCTGTCACAAAGACGGTGTGACAGATGCCAGAACGTTCACGTTGGATGAATGTTCAGTAAAAGGAAACCTGGAGCTGTGACTGCGGAGAGACGGGAGGGTTTTTGAGGACAAGTACAGCGAGCGGAGGGATGATTGCGTTTCTGTCTCCTGCCTTTCTGCTTGTCATCACCACTCCTGACATCATGACGACAAGCTGAGCCGCCGAGCAGCAACTCAGCCAAACTGCCATTTACACTTGCATCCGCCGCCTCCTTTAGATCTGACATACTTGGATTTGATTCAGCGGGAAATTCAAAAGGTGATTCCCAACCTATTTAGGAATATGTAATACTATAGCATTGGAGATTTATTCTACTGATAATCAATAAAATGATCAAAAAGAAAGGAATCAATGATCATAAATAGCATGTCTTTGGCTGTACAGTACATTTTGTGGAAGCTCCTGTGTGTCATCAGCAGACTCCCCCTCCGGCCAACCTTGTTGTCTCAACAGAAGGTCGTCTGTCTTCAGGCCAAAACTGCACTTTTTATAGCCACTCCTCTAAAATGAAAAACCTTATATTGATTTTTATTTGGCCTCACGTATGACACACTTTAAGACTTGGACTGAAAAGCAAAATCTGCAGAGAGTTTGATCTCCTCTGTCTCTTGTGACAAAATAAAGGTCTGATATTTTTTAGCACGCCAGTTTAAATTCATAATTGATAATAAAGGACTGTATGGCAGAGGTGTCAAACATGCGGCCCGTGGGGAAAAACCGGCCCTCCAGAGGGTCCAATCCGGCCCGCGGGACGACTTTACAAAGTGAAAAATGACAAAGAACACAAACACAAATTTAAAATAAATTTAAAATTATTTCCAGACCATAACAAGTTGTTTTGCTCATAAAGTAAAATACCAGATTGTTCATTGTTTTTTGTTGTCATTGTGTCATTTTTGAAATAGGTACAGAGGAACATTTCCAGCAACCATCACTCCTGTGTTCTAATGCTACATTGTGTTAGTTAATGGTGTTGAAAGGCTAATTGATGATAAGAAAACCCTTGTGCAGTTAACACATGAATAAAAGTGTGAATTTTCATAGAAAACATGAAATTGTCTGGGTGACCCCAAACTTTTGTACGATAGTGTATTTCATACAAGTCTTAACTCTACTCTTCAGTTTTATAGCATTTGCCATAATTATGTCATGCTTTACTTTTAGCATATCATGCCAAAAAATATTACACTACAAAACACATCATCCCTGAACCATCCATGATCAGATAATGGCATCTTCCAAAAACTGCACGTCTCAGAGTCGATGCGGATCAATAACAGGACGTCGGCTTTCTGAGGCCCATCTCATATCCACTTCTTTCCTCTGAAGACAAATTAGGTGGATCAGAGATGATCTCGGTGCCAATAATTCCCGCCTCAACGTGACGAATCCGAGCTTAATCCTCTTTACGACAAGTAGGAGTGTGATAGGATCAAGCTCTTGCAGTAAAAAAAACAAATTTCTGTTGTTCGGCACAGCAGCCGGCACAGAGAGGATACAATGAGGCGTAAGACCCGTGTGAAATGGCTTTCAAATTAGCATCGCACAAACACACTGCTGGACTGATGACGGCACAATCAGATTAGTCACAGATTGGGATTACACAGCCGAGTCCTCGACACAAACATAATTTCCCCCGGACGTGTAGCTCAGGCCGAATTAAAGCGACGCTGTGAAATCTGGAGGAGGGGAGATCTGCCCTCACTTGTAGCCCTTCAGCTTCAGCATGACCAGATCCAAG
Source organism: Amphiprion ocellaris (assembly GCF_022539595.1). Lineage (NCBI taxonomy): Eukaryota > Metazoa > Chordata > Actinopteri > Pomacentridae > Amphiprion > Amphiprion ocellaris. Next base: position 3,644,631 of record NC_072778.1, on the reverse strand, counting down.
TTCATTCAGCCATGAGGGGCAAAACACTTGGTGTTAGAGACCCTCACCTCTCAGCATACCACACTCGGCAGCTCTGATTTTTTCCTCAGTTTACGTCAATGAAAAAAATCCCTAACTGTATGATTAACTGAAGCTAATTGAAGATACACAAGATAAGTGTAACATTGTTTTTTGCTTCATTAAAATTTAACAAAATAACAAACAAAAAAATGGATTTTGATACCACAGAATCCCACAACAAGGAAAAAAAAAATCAAACCAGTGAGCATCATCAACTCTAACTTGTCTCCCTTTGACGTGAGCACGATCACATTTAAATTCATTCTATTGCTTGACCACCCGGACCAAAGCCTGGTGTACCATCTGACGACAGACTACAGTCAGCTTACAGTCATTATTATTCATCATCTGTTAATTAACTAAAACTAGCTGGCTACAGGTGTTCTGTGTCACAAAAATGTGAAAAACAAAACCTCAATTACAAATGTGTAGTGTGTAAGCACACTGTAAAATTAAAAATCATGTACAGTTCAATGCAAAAGTATTTGCCCGCCTACAGAAATCTTTTATTTTTTTCCTATTTAACATACTAAATGTTCCAAACTATTATTTATATTTATTGAATATTAGACAAAGATAACCCACAAAAACTAGTTTTTAAATGAAGATTTATTAAAGAATTATTAAAAATGTATATTCCCCCTGTGAAAAAGTAATTGCCCCCCTAAACCTAATAACTGGTTGGTCTCTTGGCAGCAACAACTGCAGTTAAATGTTTGTTCCAGCTTGTGATCAGTCTTTTCCATCACCATGGAGGAATTCTGATCCACTCTTCTCTGCAGAATAGTTTGAATTTGGTCACATTAGATGGTTTTAGATCATGAACTGTCCTTTTAAGGTTTTGTCACAACATCTCAGTTGGATTCAGCTTTGACTCGGCCACTCCAGAACCTTGATTTAGTTCTTTTTGAGCCACTCAGAGGTGGACTTGCTTGTGTGTTTTGGGTCTTTATCTTGCTGCAGAACCCATTAGTGTTGAGCTTCAGGTCATGAACTGATGGTGGATGTTCTCCAGGAGGATTTTCTGATAGAGAGCAGAATTCATGGCTCCATCAGTGATGACAAGTCGTCCAGGTCCTCCAACCATCACACTACCACCACCGTGTTTCACTGCTGGTATCATGTTCTTCTTGTGGAATGCAGTATTAGCTTTACACCAGATGGAACGGACCCATGTCTTCCAGAAAGTTCCACCTTTGACACATCAGTCCACAGGATCCTATCCCAAAAGTCTTGGAGCTCATCCGGGTATTTTTTTGTAAATGTCAGTTGAATTTTTGTGTTCTTTTTGGTCAGCAGTGGTTTGATTTTTCCAACTCTCCCATGGATCCATTTCCTCCCAGAGTCTTCCTGATTGTGGAATCACGTAGACGGACCTTAACTGAGGCCAGTGAAGTCTGCAGATCTTTAGATGTTTGTCTGACAATACATTTGCACTGCACTGTATTTATCAACATAAGTAATTTCAGGGCACTTAACATAGGCAAGACTTTACACTGTCGTATTGAAGAGTAAAACCCAATAATTCCTTTAAGCACAACAACTCAGCAAGGTGGGGACTGTCGAAAGTTGCCAAACTAAAATCACAAAAATCTATTTCAGACAAAAAGAAGTGGATTGTGATGCCACAGGGTTCTAGAGTCTAAATGTCAAAACCCAGAGGACATACAGCGAACCTGAGGCGTTTTTGGTTCCTGGATATTTGCCCTCTTCTCTCTGGTCGACTCCTCAGTTAACTCCCATCTATCTGAAGCTGCTCTGTGTGAGCCTCTGCAGCTCTCTGAAGCTAAATCCAGTAGCACTTAAAAGCCTGAACAACAGAATGTTTTATTCCTGAGCAAACAAATGTTTAATTAAATCCCAGTCTGATCCACAGAGCAGCACTGAAAAGCCGTCTCATCATGTTACATCCAGACATGACGGAGCTGAAACCCTGACGATGTAATGCTGTAAACTCGACCCGCATTATCTTCAAACGGCCTTTTAGTGATCCAAACTGAGCTGGACTCTTGTTCCCTGAGATCATTAACCTGCCGATGATCTCACTGAAGCCAAGCAACAAGCCTCCTGGACTTCTTAAAGAAAGTTAAGGCAGCTAAATCCTCATGCCAAGTTCTTGGTAACTTTTATGGAGCAACAGATACCAGGACTGATAGGGCATCATCTATAGCAGCTACACTCTATTTATTTTTTTTAAATGTTTTTTTGACTGCAAAATTTTCTGTTGCTTTACAGATTTTCTTACTTTCCAAGTTAAATTACAGATAACTGGCGCAGTCAAAAAAGGTATTAATTTATATTTTTACACCTTAAAAAATGTAAATAATGTCCACATCAAAAAATATACAGTTTTGCAAATGTTTGATGATGTTAAAAAATTACATTTTTACTGTATTTTCATTTTTTACTGAATTCAGCAAAAAATATTTTTAAAAAATGTTCTACAGATTTTTCTACTTTCCTAGTTAAATAACAGTTAATAACTGGTAAAGCCACATAAAAAAAAATAAATTTACATTTTTACACCATAATAAACTGCAAATAATGTCCACATCAAAAACAAATCTGCATTTTTGTAAATGTTTGACAATGTTAAAAATGACACTTTTTTCTTTATTGAAATTAACAAAGATAAATAAATACATTTTAAAAATTCTAAAATATTTTACAGATTTTCACAGTTTTGTTAAATTACAAGTTATATTTATTAAAATCACAGAAAATAATGCATTAATTTACATTGTGATTGTGAAATGATAGTAATTTACTATATTTAAACATCATTACTTTACAGATATTTGCTGTTATTTTTACAGTTTTTGAATATTTCAGTATTTTTCAATATTTTTTGGTTCCCTTGCTGCCAGATTGTCACCCTTTATTTTTATTTTTTTGCCAGTTTTTTTTATTTTTTATTTTCCAAATATTTTGTTTATATAATGTACCCAGCATGAGTAATATGACTCTGCACAGTATATTAATTAAACTCACCATCATTTTGTGTCAATTTTGAGTCCACTTACAACAAATTATAGACAAAAATCACGTTTTAAGTATTAATTTACATTGTTATTAGAAATGGCAGTAATTTATTAAAAATACTGTTATTTTACCATATTTGATGTTATTTTTATAGTTTTTGAATATTTCAATGTTTTTAAACATATTTTTGAGAGCCTTTGTTGCCAGATCATTAGATATTTTTGATTTAAAAAAATTTTGTTTATATAATGTACCCAGCATCATTAATATGACTCTGCACACTATATTACATTTACTCAAAGACAACACCCTTCATTTTGTCATTTGTGAATCTGCTGAAAATTAATTACATATAAAAATCACACATTTTAAGCTTAAATCTAACACATATTTCCAATTTGTCCACTTGTGTTTTCTCTGCTGTTTTCATATTCATGAGGAGCCAAACATCCTCCAGGTGTTCCCCACATCTGTATAAACACTCGGCTTAATAGATCATACTGGTGCTTTAAAAAGCCCACCTGCTTTAACATTACTGAAAACACTTCACAAGATATACACTATGATTTTCTGTTTCCGTGATCAAACCGGTTCAGAGAATGTTCTCCTACCTCTACATGAGCTGCAGGTTTTTTTTTTTTTGTTTTGTTTTTTTTATCACATAAACAAACCAGAGCTGTGAGCTGATAACTCTGGACGTTTAAGTCAGCGGGCGTCAACAACTACAGGAAAACAGCGCTCCGTCCTTGATTGCTGTGCTGCTTCTGTGTTGATTCCTCACCTGAAGAGACAATCTCTCCAGCTGTGGCTCGCTGTGGGAAGTCTTTTCTAATATCATCTTCAAAATGCTGAGTGTGCGGCTCGGTCCAGATACGCTGCGACAACTTCAAGTCACCAGCAGCAGCTCAGGTTTCACAAAGATTCAGGGCTGAATAAGGAACTTTAAAGGCGCAGTTCAAATGTAAGGTGTCTTTTTCACTATCAAGAGAAATTATTTATCGAAATCTAAAATGGACACTAGCTTTTTATTCATATTTATTTAACCTTTAGATGCATTAGTGGGTCAAAAATGACCCGGTGAGGTTGTTTTCTTGCAATATCTTTGTAATGAAAAGTTATTTCATATTCCATGTTTTTGATATCATTCCATTGAAATTTTTAAGTTACCCTTTATACTTTTTTAGAAATTAAAACATTTGTATTACTACCCTAAGCTTCCATAAGTGGATCAAAATGAGGCGCATTGCATTTCCCATGGAATCTCATGTAAACCTGTGATTCTTATCAGTTGTGGCTGTTGGGAATATATATAGTGTGGACCACACACACTGTGTCAGAAGCATCTTCGCTCAGGAAGATTATTATATACGGAGAATAGCAACAGCTGGAGGAAAACAGCGGAATAAAGTCAATATAATGGATGTTGACATTCTTCTATTCTTAGAATAATCGTCTTTTTCAATTATCAGAATGTTCAGAATCTGCTATAAAGTGAAAAATAAGCATGTTTTAAACATGAAATCATTCTAGTGTGGACCAAAATATAATATAAACGTTAATACAAATGATTATTTTTAACCAAAATGGCATAAAAACACATTGATTTGTATATACAGATCATTGTTGACTCACTTATGGAAGAGTGTAGGGTCCAATCACTGGAGCATCTAAGGGTTAATAATCACGCTGTCAGCATGAACATCTCTAGAATAAAACTCCAATGAAGTGTGTTCATGTAGCACCTGATACTGATTTAGTTTTACTCAGTAGGAGGTTCGTTATGTTTTTTTTTTTTTTTTTTTTACAGAGTTAAAGGCCATTTAGAGGACAATGACAGCGTTACATCTTTGACTCAACAGTTAATCTGTGCTGTAGATTAACAAAAAAGTAAATAACGTCATAATAATGTCAAATGTTTCACATGCTTGTTCTCTAAAGTCCATCTGACTTAGGAAACATTAACACAACATACAGTAGAATATAAAATATTGCTGTTTACTGGACATCTAGATGGATTTAGTTCTGAAACTGACTCATTAAAGTCACATCCCCTGTGTGGCATCAGCAATGTTGGATTATTGTTAACTTACTTTCTGTTAATGTCTGCTGCTGCTGGTGGTCGTTAATCTTTTGTTCATGAATCACTTTGCTCCAGAAAGAACGTTATTGAGCCACCGTGCACAGCAGGATCCTGATCAGCCATTATTAGCAGTATTTGTTGCACCTCCGTTTGAAAAGGCCAAATCTCTGCCATGACAAAGGTCCACTGAAGGAGCGAAACTGAAAACAAAACTAGATTTCTTTGAAACATTTACTAAATGTCATTTGTTTTTTGTGTTTACATCAAATGGGCACAATGTACTTACAAGACATCAGTTAAAATCAGTGTGGGTCAAGCTAAAAAAATAAAAAATAAATTAAATTTCACTACATTTTCCATAATGCATCTCTCTTGATTGGAACCTGCTTCCCTGGTCCACATGATCAAATGTATTCACTACACCACACCCTCAGAAGCTCTACAATGGAAGAATAAAGTAGAATCCATGACAGGAACTCTACTTTCTACTATTAATCACACAAGAAACACACACTGGCTGATACATGATGTATCTGCAGCATAAGCATTTGTTGTACACACCATTAATAGGGCATCAAATATGCGTTTTAAGTCAGGTATTATTCACAGCACTGTCATTGCTGATACATATGTAAACACACACATATCTGTAAAAAAATAAAAATAAATAAAAGTCTGACAAGTGTGCCACATTCAAAAACTAAAAATAAAATAACTGATAAAATAACTGCAAATCTCTGCAAAAATGATTATTTCTTTTGGACATTTAAATACAGTAAGCCTGGAAAGTTTGGTCTTTGTTAAAGTACAATTTTTCTATGTGGACACATGTATAGCTTGGCTTTTCTTCATATGCTGAACAACTAAAATAATAAATTTTTTCCTACATTTTACTCTTATTACATTTAAAAATGTTGTTTTAAAATTATTTTTTAACCATTTTTTCAGTTCAGCAGAAAAATGGCAGAATCCCTCCTTAAATGAGATTTTAACAAATAAATCAGTAAAAAAAAAAAGAAAAAAAAGGAAGAGCTGAGTTTAAATTCAGGTTTTAATAAACTAAACTAGTTTAAAAAGATTAAATTTAACCGAACAGATGCATTATATATATGTATATATATATATATATATATATATATATATATATATATATATATATATATATATATATATATAGTAGTATAGTAGCATAGTAGTAGTATAATAGTATATTTTTAATTAATTAATTTTCTTTAATTTCAAATGATGGTAAATATCTGCTGATTTAAATGTTAAAAGTGTGTGATTTTACAGTCAAATTTAAATTTTCTGTGATTTTTTTTTAAACCAGTTATCTGTAATTTAACAAAACAATGAAAATCTGTAAAGTCGCAGTTAATTGTGAAAATATGACAGTTCATTGTGGCAGAGTGCACTTTGTTGTTTCACAATCAACTGATGTAACCACTGTGGTAGCTTGGCCTTTCTTTCAGCACCTAACATGTAAAATAGTACAATTTTCATAGATATTATTTAACTAAAAAAGGGAAATCTGTAAACTTATACACACACACACACACACACACACACACACACACACACACACACACACACACACACACACACACACACACACACACACACACACACACACACACACACACACACACACACACACACATATATTTCTTTTTTGCTGATTACAGTTTTAAAATGTGTAACTTTCCTGTCAATTGTACATTCGTACTTTTTTCTTACTTTTTTTTTTACCATTTATTAACTGTAATGTAACAAAACAATGAAAGTCTGTAAAACAGCACTTAATTATTCAGTCAGAAAGTGTTTTAAAGCGTTCTTTGTTGCACGGTGCACTTTGTTGTTTCCCAGTCAGCTGACGTAACACCAGCGCAACCACCAGCGCAGTCAAAAGCCATCACTGGCCTTTCCATCTGCTTTTGTTGATAATGTTCCCCCTGAGCATCCTGCTCTCTGGGTTTGCCGTGATCAAAGTTCGGATTTGCTTTAATTATTCCAGATCAATGCTGGCCGTGGCTACTGTGGAGACCCGTGGCCAACGCTGAGGCAGCAAAGGAGAAGAAAAAACAGCTGAGTTGACCCGTGCCAGCGTCTCATAAGCACACAGTGACGAGAGGGAAAAGCAAGAGCGAAAGAGAGGTGTGGGCTGATGTGGAGCTCCAATCATTAGCCCTAAGTGTTCCTCATTATGTTCCTAAAGCCTCTGAAGACCTGAATCCCTAATTGATCTCATCCTGGCATTTAGTAACACTCAGAAAAGCAAAGGGCTGCTCACTTCCCTGGCCCGAACAGATAGGCTGCCTGGCTCGCCCAGCAAACACTGGCTCATCACTACAAATGAAATTCAGATGGCTGAGCTCCGGAAACACCAGGAAGTGAAGCAGAGGCAGCAACAGTCTCACACTCACAGGGCTAAAAAGTCAAAGTCCGCCAGTCTGAGGCCATTTGGTCCATTCAGGAGTGATTTCACGGAACTATTTGCGGCTCAGATTGTCAGGTAAACACTCGCTGTGGCTTTCTGTTTGTGCCTGCTGCAGTGAGCCAACATTTCCAGCGTGCTGCAGACACACTTATTGTTGCAAAAATAAGCTTTCTCATCTAGAATGCACTGGAAAAACATTCCACATAAGCTCACATGAATTAACCACTGTGTTCCAAGTGGAGGGTTTAAATAGATTAACATACCCACAATACATTTTTAAACACTTCCTTTTAATTTATTGAGAAAATCAATAAAGACGGATTAAAATTTTACCACAAACTGAACCCTTCCAACCAACGACAGACAAACTCCATTAAAGCTGTCACTGCAGTGTACTGTTATCTAGACAAATACTACCTGGATGTGTGATGTGCAGTGTGTTAAAGCACATTCATGTAGAATATACAACAGATCTGCATAGAAATAGTACGATTACAGGTTTACAGATTAATATGTCAACATTATGGGACGTATGCTCATTTTGTTGTCGTTGTGAGAGTTAGATGAGGAGATAAATGTAACTGTCATGTTTTACATTTTCAGTAGGTAAAGGAAGCTGCCTAAACGAAGCTAGAACTCATTAAACACGTTCTACAATGTAAACAGGAAAAGAAACGAAAGATCATTTGTGGCGTCATGAGCTCAAACTATTACAACTAACAGTTTATCCTTTCATCCATCATCCATCCATTCATCATTCATCTGTCAATCCATCCATCATTTCTCCCTCCATCTGTCTGTCTGTCCGTCCATCCATCCATCCATCATCCATCCATCCATCATCCATCCATCCGTTTATGTCTGTACATCCATCCATCCATCCATCCATCCATCCATCATCCATCCATCCGTTTATATGTCTGTACATCCATCCATCATCCATCCATCCATCCGTTTATGTCTGTACATCATCCATCCATCCATCCATCCGTTTATATGTCTGTACATCCATCCATCCATCCATCCATCCATCCATCCGTTTATGTGTCTGTACATTGATCCATCCGTCCGTCCGTCCGTCCGTCCGTCCATCCATCCATCCATCTTAAATCCCAATATGTCCAAGTGCAGAAAACAAATCTCTGGAACTGCATGTGTTTTTGGTAAATGTGAAATGTGTCAGAACACACCCTCATAAAAGGAGCGCTGTGGTGCTATAGAGACCTACTAATCATGTTTTGCAGATGTAAAGAAACATGTTTAGTTTGGTAGAGACCAGAGCAAAAATCACATCATCATTTTTCTATTTGTTTCAGTAGAAACGGAACTCAAATATGACGATTAGCACCGAGACTGTGACATGCAATCACGGTATCTGTCAAAACAAACAAATGCAATACGACTTTGTCTGGCTTCAGACATCAGATTAATATTGACTGTATGATACATGTCCACCTGTATTATCTGATGGAATATTCTTTAAAATCTATAGGAAGTTCATAGGATTTATAAATAGCTGCAAAATGTAGAAGATATTAACGTTTTATTTAAAAAAAATCTACTTAAAGCAATGTTCAATTGCATCATCATAAGACAATGAAATGGAGTTCAGCATCTTCTATTCTAAAGTGCAAAACAAGCAGTAAAAGGTGCAAAGGAAGAATTTTAAATGGGACCAGAAGATAATACATTAGAGGGAGAATCAGCTACAGATGTTTTTTTTTAAAATCCCACATCCAATAACTTAAAATGTGGTCAGGGCTGAAGTTATGCTGTGCAACTTTATAGCACATTTTTCTCTATGATTTCCTCTATTGAATGTGATTTGAAAGGGGGAAAAATCTAGATAATCTACAGACATTCCTTATAAATCGATTTAGAAATGTTTGAACCTTGTGGAGGACAACATATGCTTCCTGAATAATGGTAATAAATCAATACTTTGAGCAATATCTGAGAAAACTGAGCAGTTTGTTGATGTTGAGGAGGCACAGACCCTGCCGAGGTTGGAATCCCATTCGCTGTGCTGAAAACCAATGCAGTCGTGATGCTGCGAGGCACTTTGGAAACTTCCACCGACTGTAATATAAGTTTGATATTAAAGCGTCTGAAATTAAAAAGCTTTGAGGGCAAGTTGGAAATGAAAGTTTAAATCTATATTTAAATTCCCAAATAGCATAAATTTGCACAGCTTCAGTCCCACAGGGTGGCAGCTCACACAGAGATGATGCATATTTTAAACCAATTTAAACATTTAATGTCCATAATAAAATACGTAATTTGTTTGGATGGTGTTCTTTTTTTTCCCCTCGCATATCCCTTGAATAAATACACAAAATGGCACTTGCTGTGATTCTGGATTGCTTATTTTGACATATTATTGGTGTATAGTTTTTGTAATATAATTGATTACTTTTGCATTTGAGACTTTTTGTACATCTTAAATAAAAATATAACTTTATTTTTTGTTGTTGGTTTTTTAGGGGTGTTTTTTCATATTCTTTTTGATATTTATGAGCTACACAACACAGCAGCTACATGCTACAGACAACGCTACTCAGGTTACACATCAGATCGCTGGTTTTGTATCGTAAAATTAAGCCGAGTCTTTTTTTCTAGACTATGCAAGATGACACTGACCTCTGAGACGTAAAGTAAATTCTGTGCTGCAATGTTTGATACATTTCTGGCATTTGTACAGCTATTTCACGATTACAAAGTAAATTCAAGATGTGACAAGAAGGTTGAAGCTGGTTTTCAGATACTCACTGCAAAACCTGCAGAAAAAGAAAAACATCTCCATCCAGGCTTCACTCGGGGACAGTTTCTGAGTTGTAATAATGCTGCCGTCCTGTTGGACGTTGTGATACTGAACAAACACGACTGATGATTAAACTGAGTTGTCAACAACACTGTCATTAGCAAACACTTGGAAAGTCCTCCCAGCTTCTCTCACAACTAAACCACATGTTACACATCTGTTTTCTGCTGCTGTCCAACTCCAGAAAAGCACCACAACTCCTTCCATTTCCAGGAATGTATACTTACTGTAACTCAGCTCCAGCTCTGAAAGGCCCATTGATAAAATACTCTGTTAATGAATGTGCAAATCTGTCTCTGTCCGCTGATCAATAATGTGTTATCATATATCAAGTTTTGGAAAGGAACCTGCCCAGAAGTTAATTATTGTAGAGATGGTAGCGAAACTCCACCAGAGAAGTGGATTGTTTTTCATTGGTGGACTTGGGGAATTGATCACAGGGGAGAAAAATATAAAATATATATATGTGTGTTATGATTTATTATGATGGGAGATGTGAGTGATAAATATTAGACCTGCAGAACAAATGAAACAGCCTGAGGGCAGCTTCATAAATAGCTGGGCTGCTTTAATTCGGCTGAACGCAGCGTGTATGCTAACTGACAGCGGGAGATTTCTGGCAGGAGTGTGTGCTGAGCTGGGGAATCTTTCTGTAGCGTCCTTGAGCAACACGATAAATCCCAGCCGGCTCCACAGATGCTGTTCTGCTGCTGACCTCTGACCTGTGAACCCTGACTTCCAGGTTCACAGCAGCGAGGAATAAAACACTGCTTTGCTCCTCGCCGGGTTCATAAAGGGATCATTGAATTCTGAATTGAATTGTGACAATTTAACCCTTGTGTCGTCCTGCGGGTCAAAATTGACCCGTTTTAAAGTTTGAAAATGTGGAAAAAATATATATTTTCACAGTGAAACTTCTGATGTCAACATTTTTAACATTTTTGGGAAATCTTTGAACATTTTTTGGTGGAAAAAAAGAAATGTTAAAATATTTAAGAACATTCACAAAAAAATCAACCAAAATCCAGTGAAATTCACTGGATTTTGGTTGATTTTTTGTGAATGTTCTTAAATAAAATATTACAACTTTTACTGATATATATGGGATCACTAGATATTTTGAACCACAGCCAACACTGAGTCACACCGCTTACACTGCTAATGAATGCCACGACTAGAAACGCTGCATGGAAGTGAAATATCACTCAAGGTAACATGACAGTCCAGTAAGTCATCCTGTCACGGCTCGGTTTTTCTCTGACTGTCTACGTGGAGGCTAACCTTTAACTTAATGAACAAACCGCCGGGATCTCTGCTCTTTTTTTTTTTTTTTTTTTTTTTTTAAACCTCTCTGTTGTCTGTAAAACTTCCAGTTTTATTTATTACTGAAACTCAATATCGCCTGACATCCAGAGCTTCTTTACCTGGGAGTAATTTGAGTTGCCTTCTCTAAATCATCAGTTTATTTCATGAAGTGGTAGATTTAGATTTCATTTAGCTGTGACGTGATGCGTGGGGCTCCTGAGGAGATGTGATCCCGACATGCAGCTGCTTTTTCAAGGCCGGCTCAAGGTTACCGTGCAGGAGCAGGTAGATAAAAGACCTGAGGCACAACTGAATATTCACCCTGCTAATACAAATCATAGATCACACTGTGCCTATAGATTCTGCACTTACTCAATGGTGTCACACATAAAGACGCTCATATTTCACCCCAGAAGTGAAGTGTTTGATTACGCGTTTATATGGACTGCTCGCTGTGTCCACTTGAGCGAATAAAGGCTTTTTTTTTTTAAATTATTCAATATAGAGATCCATAGAGGAAAAGGTCACTCTCTGCACATTTTGTTGTTGGGTGAAGATGAATAGTTTGCACACTGAGGGCTTGTTGCGCGTCTGTGTGCATAATAACGATCTGTGCAAGCAGAGAAACGAGAGAGAGGCGATCACTCTGCGTTATCACAGCTATGGAGGCGGATGTGAAATGAGCAAAGCACCTGATCAAAAGAGGAAGTTGGTTTCTTGGAGAGTAGCTGGGCTCTCTTACCAAAGAGGCTTTATTTGTTGCGGTTGCACTGCGACAAATGAAGCCGAAAAAACACACCACCGCAAATCATCTCCAATGGCTCGTTTTGTTCTTTAAATAAAGCGTAAACAAACAACAACAAAAAAAAGCCTCTAAATGTCTCTTTCTCACTCGTGCACGACTCCAAGATAATAAATTCTAATATACTGAAGTATCTGATCTGATATGCGTTGCTTATCCTATGGAACTTGGGATGTGTGGGTCATCACAACGGCATGTGTTATTCTGTTCCAGAAACAGTGCAGTGTTTAGATAGGGGCTCCCACTCCAGGAGCTTGATGGATGCAGCTCTTTAGGAGCCGTAGAGTTAAGGTGGGTTGGTTGAAGATGCTCCCTGCTTCTTTATATGGTATGGAACAGAGCATAGGAGCTCGACTAGTGGGGGTCTTTGAGACCCACAGAGCCTAGGGCCTTGATTGGAGGAGGTATCCTGAACTTTGACTTCTAACAGAGACCAGATGTTGTAATTCTATCCTTTACCAGGGGGTATAAAATGACCACCAGCCCTTTGTTCAAATGGGAGATTCATACTGGCTGGGAAACTTTCCACAGGTAAACCATGTGGTCTTTTTATGTAATAAATCATATTATGTTAAGCAACAGTGTCAACGGACGTTTTCGTCAACATCTGAGAGAAACTACGACAGTATCTAAATCAGTGACTACGAATCTCCTGAGAAGCCTCTTTGACAAACCGTACACATGCTCCACTTTCAGAATCAGCTCCTCCTCCCTCTGTAAAACACACCGGCATCCAGAGGAGAGCCGTCCCCAGAGCTTCCCGCATTTCAGCTAACCTCACAAATTTCTGCCGTTCCAACAACAACGACCTTCTGCCTGATGCAAAAGCAACGCAGCAGCAGAGATGTCAATGGCTGTTCAAAGGCCTGTCAGTCACCGTGACTGACTGATTGGTGGTCCCTGGTGGTCATGCTCGGCGCGTTGGCATTCTCTAAACGCGACGCTGACCGCTTTGATTAATCATTCCTGCCTGAGTGGTCGATACAAGCAGACGACGTGCTGCAGGCCCGAGGGGTGTGTCACGCTCCACTTGTGCACTTTGAGTCTATTCTTGAAGCTATGCCTCAGATGTGGACGGATGTGAAACGGCGATGTGGTCCGTATAGTAGCATCACCTGTACAGCTAAACCACATTCTCAGCTATGTTTTCTTTTGTCTTGTTTGTGATGGATCAACAATGCAATTCAAACTCACACATCTTGGTGTATTTTCTGATATTAATGCTGTACTGTCACTACTTTTCTGCCAACCAGTCATATATTACCAGGTGTCACTCCGGTAAATGGAGAAGAAGCTTCAAACATGATGCTAACAGGTCGTGTTTTAACCTAAACTGTGATGTTTTTCTAAACCTGACCATGTAGTTTTGTTGGAGTGAAAACTCCCACATCCTGTTGCAGAATTATCCCTCATTCCTTCTTAAGTAGAGTCTCTGGCGCTTTCAAACTGGAAGCCTCCCCTCCTACACGTCACAATCTTACCTTTCTGGTTGAAAATACACTACCGGTCAAAAGTTTGGGGTCACTTAGAAATGTCCTTATTGTTGAAAGAAAAGCAGTTTTTCCAATGAAGATAACATTAAATGAATGATAAATCCAGTGTAGACATTGTTAATGTGGTAAATGACTATTGTAGCTGGAAACAGCTGATTTTTAATGGAATATCTCCATAGAGGTACAGAGGAACATTTCCAGCAACCATCACTCCTGTGTTCTAATGCTACATTGTGTTAGCTAATGGTGTTGAAAGGCTCATTGATGATTAGAAAACCCTTGTACAATTATGTTAGCACACGAATAAAAGTGGGGGTTTTCACAGAAAACATAAAATTGCCTGGGTGACCTTAAATTTTTGTACGGTAGTGTACGTTTCGAATCATAAATGAGGACGCAGGTATCACAACAGACAGCGCTGGTGTCCAAAATGACTTCCTGGTTTACTCTTGCAGGTTTGCAAGGACCTTACTTTAACAGAAGTAAACAATCTGACTTTTTATTATTGATTTAACATATTTGGCATGTTTGCCTTTACTTGAAACCCTCTCAGATCTCTTGGGTCTTTCCCATATTCCACCAGTTTACAGTGCATGGCACACCAGAAAGGTTCTTGTGCACTTTTGGCTACTGAGACACTCAACTGTTTATTTTTACCTAAAATATTGTTGTGCTAAGAAGTATAAATACATCCCTTGACAAGCTGTTTTAGTGTTTTTTCCTTGCAAAATGACAAAAAGAATGAATTTCCTATTACTACTTCACATAATCACCTGTCAAACTGCCAAATTTGTGGTATTGGAAGCAGCGAAATCCAGTTATTTACCTTGTTAATGTATCCAAATTGTGTTTTTATTATATACTGGAAGACATATCATGAGCCAAATATGCAACAAATACCACGACTGAGCATTTCCACCTTGAAACTGCAGAGTACAGACGGATGGATTCAGACTTCTACAGTTTCATAAAAACAAACTTCAGGATCTGATCCTGTCAGCTTGCAGTGGAGCTTTCTGTGTCATTGTTTAGACATGTATGGCTGAATAACTTCAATATTACTTACAACACTGTGCAGCATGTACTAGTTTTGCAGAATTTGAGGGGAATCGTAGGTGAGCTGGTGTGTATGAACGAGTGGAGAGGGGGTAAAGCATAGATCTGCACATGTATAGAGTTACAGTTTAAGGCAGGAATGGGTTATTTTAATAGAAAAGGGTTCAATCGACTTTAAAGTACTGACAGTCATTTCTAGAAGCTTCCCAATGAGGCTTCAAAGGCTAGAAGAGAGATTTGACAAACATTTACATGTACACATGTGGAGCACCCAGTGTTCTTATTCCCACTAACTTGTCATGTACAATGACAGTGGAGTAAAACTGTTTCTTAGATCAGCCAAAGCCTCCTAGACACTTCAAAAAGTCACACCTCTTGATTTGAAACTTTAGTAAAAAAGGGTGGAAATGTGCCGGCAACAGGAGACATCATCTCACCTTCCTGGCACTTTCTTTCACCTGTACTGACAGAATTTGCAGATTTAAACTTGAATACAAGATTAAACGGTTTGTTGAGGCGAACATTTCCTGCAGGTCCGATCTCAATTGAAATTCTCAGCCCTCCTCTCCTGCCTGTTTGATGAATAATACGAGTGCGGACAGAATGAGAGAGAGGGGAAGAGATATGTGCGAGCATTAAATGTGTATTCATCAGGTCTGGCCCCGGCCATTGACAGGCTAATCAATGTTTAGCAAAAAGGCTGAATGTGGAATGAGGTGTGGGGGGTCTGGGTCAGGACAGAGGGGGAAAGAGATATCAATTAAGCAGGAGAACTGCAGAGTCCAGGCCTGAGGAGCTGAGGCAGCAATATCCCCACTCTGGTTCATTAACTAAACCGTGTGCTCTGAATGCGAAACTCCTGCAGCCGCCCCCTCCTCCGAAACCAGCACCCGTCCCAACTGTAAATGGACGCCTTATTCAATGGAAATGAGGGAGTCGCTGCAGCAGGTAGAAAAACGCCGCTGATGGTGCACATAATGAAATACCTCTGAGGAAAACAGCCCAATAATATCCACACGTGATGCAATAAAGTGAAACGCGTGAGGAAAAGCGCCAGCAGGCTGGAAAAGCAAAGCAGGACCCAAACACATTACCGAATTATATCGCCAGATATTTGCATACAATACGCATTCAGTGTAAATTAGGAGAAACAGTGGGTAAAACTAATTAGGCTCGTGCTCAAGTTGCAGAAATATGGTAATTTGGATTTTTTTTTTTTTGTATTTGATGAACTAAACTCAACTCGTTATTGCCCTGTGTAATTTTAAGCACTTATTTTAAAGTTTTCCAGCCTCATAGCTTTGTTTCACTATACTTCACAGTAAACTTTTAGATTTTTTTTGAATTTTTTCATGTTTCCCTTTACGGATTTTACCTTTCCAGATGTAGGTAAGTTCAATTATCAGATTCACTACCAACTTCTTAAACGATTAAAACATTTAGTATTGTCTTTTCCTGCATTCAGGTGTCTGTAGGACCAATTTTTCTCCAGGATGCATTAAAGTTTTGGCCCAAAACACTGTGATACAGTGAATGAACTAGCTCAATGAGCAATTTAGTGTTGCATTTTCATAAAGTACTTTAGGACTTGCAAGAGACAGGAGAAAAAAAATGGTCAAAACTGACGCAAAAGAGGCTAAAAGCAATAACAGTCCCTGAATATGGAGCCAAGAATAAGAAATGTATATCCTAGAATTCCCATAATGTATTTTGACTGTTTCTTTCATAATTCCCAGCTTGTCTAACAGATACTTATGTCTTTAAACTGTCTTCCTGCTTGCTTCTTCATTTCAGAACTTTAGGTCCAGCATATTTTGCTCTGGTTTGATCATGTAGGTCAGCTGACCATATCATTCCAAAATCCAGGTTAAAAGCAGAGTTTGATTTATTGCTGCTGATAACCTTTGAAACACTTTAACCCTTCACTTTAGATCTGCCCCAACATCTGCCACTTTCAGCCACTTTTGCAGCCCTTTGGCCAACATTTGAAGTCCTGAAATGTGCACCATAAGTAACCTGGGCTACACTTGATGACTAGTAAAGTGATTTTCAGCAGTGTGTCCCTTTCCCATCTGTATTAATCTGCCAATAACAGTCTATTGTAATATATTGATTATACCAGTTATGTTGCCTGAGATCTGCTGCTAATACTCATGATCCCAGGAGAGCAACTTAAAGCCTGTGAGGAGCAGTGACATCCAACATTTTTTCACTCTTTATTAAATGCATTCACCTTGTTGATGGTGCATTAGGCATCCAAAAGTGGCCCGGCGCCAAATACCCCATAAGTGGATATCAAATTTATCGTCTTTACCACAGTTCTGCAAAATACCTTCGAGGTAACTCTTCTGTTAGCAGTTGACATTTTTTTTTGTGGTTTCATTGGATCAAAATTCACTTTGTTCTTGATATTTTTACCTGAAGAGGTGGAATAAGTTGCAAAAGTGTTCACTAAATTTAAAAAAAAAAACACATTTTGGCACGATCATCAGTCTGGCTTTTATGTTTCCAAGAATTTCAGTGCAAATCTGCCAAACCAAGTCATCCCAATCCAAAAGCAGTGCAGCTGACATAATGTCCGGTTCCTCACTGCTACGACTAAAACTTCATGACTTCGGCACCTTGAGTGTCCAACAGCCCAGTGGCTTCACCATGGGCCCGCTCTGCTGCTGCAACATTTCAGCAGAACGACTGGGTTGCTAAGGAGGTCTGAACGCAGTGTCTGATGCAGGCCGTGATGAACTGGTAACTTTGAAGGCAGCAGGGATGAGAAAATGTGGCAACCAGTGTGGAGGGGAACTGGAGATGACCTCGAAATCAACAAGGGGGACACCAGGGAATGGGAAAAAAAGCAAAATATGCAAAGATGTGGCTGCATGCTACAGCTGGGAGAGTTCTCCCTCAATAGACAAGGCAGCAGGGAAACTGCATATGAGAAATGTGAAAGTAAAGAAATGTATGTCTGGTTGTTTTCATTCTGTTGGGAAATTCAGACTTGGCTTGATGTACAACCCATCAGCAGCAGCAGCAACAGCAGCAACAGCAGCAGCAGGATGAATGGCTGTAAATCGATTAATGGATTGCTTGTAATGAAAGAAGAAATTACCATCCGAACCTCACAATAACTGATTGTCTTATTGAACCGAGGGAGACAAATGAGATGGGGATTTTTCAGGGGAAGAATGGCAGCGTGAGTCAGAGGATTAACTGGAATTACACACATTTGGACTGATTTTGGATGAAAAAAAATTAAATCACATTCAGGTGGACAGAGGACCTTCTACTGCTGCACACACACAGACAGGAGCTGAAACATTAGTGTGTTACTGTTCCGAGCTGCTCTGGAAGGCATAAATGTGCCAGCATCACCTAAATACCAACACATGTGGCGTCCAGACTTTTCTCCCTGCGTGCCTGTTGACATCCTGAGCGCTTTGAGCCCACTAGTGGTCGCACTTCTACAATCCTGTCTGGACTCACTGCGACTTAATTCAACTCACTAGTACATGCAGACAAACGTGCACACCGCCAACAACAACACACACACAGCCCAAAGGCAACTCACACAAGTTTTCACCTGAATTCCTTCCACCCACCCCACCGCCTCCCAACACTTTCTGCAGGGAGTTCTAATTTCCATGCATGTCCCAAACGGCAGAAAGCAATAAAAATGCAAATTTCATTTTTATCAAACCCCAAACAAATCACACACGCCGCTCTCCTCCACTCATGAAGTCCATTTCATGCCTCCGCTTACCTGAAAAACACTACCGTTTCCCACAGATAGATCCCCAGCGCGTTTAGTCGGCACATTTTGGCCAGTCTCATTTTGTTTGGAGGGTGGGGGGGTGGGGGTGTTGCTGAAAGGAGGAGGGGGGTCACACTCTTGAGAGGATGAGAAAATAAAGAGAAAAAAATCCCCTCAGTGTTGGAAAAGGAGGAGGAAGAGGATGAGAGGGGAGGGGGGGTCGCGGTTGTGGTTTGTGACCTCCAAGGTGAGCCGAAAAAAAAAATGTTCCGCTGAGGAGGGGAGGGGGGGCGGGGGGACTTTCTCTCAGATCCCGGAGTCGCCGGTGCCGAGCCGCGGGATGCTCATGACCTCGCTCCCCGTGAAATCATGCTTGTGTCCGCTCCGACGCCTCCAGCGCTGTCACCGTGGATGTAAAGGGAGGGAGGAAGGAAGGGAGGGAGAGAGAAGAGGGGGGAGAATATCCAGAAAATCCAGCCCGAGACCGCGTTCAGGACCACGGACAGAGGCGGGCAGAGGCACCGGCGGGGGCTGCAGGGAGGAAGCTCGTCCAGGTTTTTTTGGGGGGGGAGAAGGAGGGGAGGGAGGGAAGGGAGAGAAGGAGGTGAGGAGGAGGAGGGGGGGAGATCAGCCGCTCACAGGCTGCTGTTAATTGACACACAATTACACCCAATTACTCTTTGAGTCCTGTCTCAGAGATCCATGGCGCGCAAAGGGGAAATAAGACATTATTCCTTGCGAAGAAAATTTGTCTCCAGAGGACTGAATAAAAAAAAAAAACAACAAAAAGACAAACAAAAAAAACTGTGCGTTATATTCCCCAAATCCACTCACAGAACAGACCCACGCAGAGGAAGTGCTTCAGCGTTTTCTGTCACATGCATCCCAGCTCGGCTCTGGATCCGTGCGTATTGACTGTTGCGGGAGTCCTGCTGCTGCTGCTGCTGCTGCTGCTGCTGCTGCTGCTGCTCAGAGAGGAAGGTCCGCAGGTAGAGCCGCTCTGCCTCCTCTTCTTCCACTCCCTCTCCTTCTTCTTCACCTCCTCCTCTCTCTTCTCCTCGCACTTGTCTCCCAGGAGCGAGTAGTTGTAGTAGTAGTACTTGGCGCTGCAGCAGCACGGCTCAGCAACTCCCATTGTCTGGTGGTGGTCAAGTTGGAGACGCACCGGCGGCCGCTGCTGCGCTCCGCATCCGCTCCCCCTCCCGCCCGGGCACCGGTTCCGGTAAAAAGAAAAAAAAAAAACAACGGAGAGAAAGAGATGGTCCCGCTCGGAGAGGTGTGAGAGTGTTAGGAAGGCGCGCAGAGCTGCGTGTCGGACTGATGTGGAGCTTCTTCCATGGCAGGAGAGAGGCGAGCGGCGACACTGGCCCCTGCCGGGCGCGCTGACACACTCCAGCAGTCACACACGGAGGCTGAGCGGGGACGGGCAGAGGCAGCCTCGGTGCGCTCCCACACTGGATTTTCTTGCTGCAGTCATTTACCAAACTCCAAAAAACGCACCTCGCAGCGGTCAGACACGCCCACAAGACGCTGCCATTGGCCCGCGCGGCTCCGGAGCCTGCCGGTGATTGGCTGATGCACGTGTCACTAGCTGGATGTCGAGCTCTGCCCCTCACGCAGAGATCCCCCGAGGAACAATCACTGAACTCACTGTTGAGTTAGGGCTGACCTTACAGACCTGTGACATTCTCCGGAAGATAAATAAAGTGCATGCGTGGCTCATTGAGGCACCTCCAAGACACTCAGATGCGTTTCCAATCGCTCTGATTCAATCAAAGACGGAAATAAAATTAAATTAATCCCACATAAACTGAGAAAAATAATGGAGGAGAAGCAGTAAAAGATATAAAAGTGACAAACAGGTCCAGATTGAACGTAAATGTCATAATAATATAATGTAAAAACTGCATCAACCTAAATGCAGTCAAGATTGATTTTTAAAAAAATCATTTTCTCTGCTATTATCACACCTAAACAGGGATCTGTATGGTGAGGCTGCTTAGAAATAACCAAACAAATTCTTATAATCATACTTATGAGTAATCAGTGCGATTCTACTTCACGGTGTTGAAGTATAATCAGCCTAAAGTACATTTTTAATCCCCCATGGTGCTGCTGTGTGCTTCTATAGGCTGTGTATAAAACATAAGCTGTGTATTTCTTTATCTTTTATTCATTGAGATGAATAGTGATTACATTGGGCTGTTATTCCCATAATGAATGAATAAATAGAAAGCAGAATGTTGGGGTTAGTTAGGGTTAGATGGTTGGTGGTTCATGCGACAAACCCAGCCTTGTTTGCACAGAGTCTTGCACAGAGATGCTAAGCTAACCCCGTTGGAGCTGCATTTAAAAGCTCCTTCCTGCTTCAGAGTGTTCAAAGCCACCATGGAAACTCCTACGCCATAGGAGACGATCATGTGCTATAGATTCCCAAGTCTCTAGGTCGATTCCACAATCTTTAAGTGGCAGTCTTTGAAGTTTTCTAGGTCTTCCAATCCATTGCCAACCTTCTACAAGCTCATAGAAGAGTTGTTAGGGTAGACTGTCATCTATTCTCCATGCTGTTTCTTGATCATACCCTCCATCGAAGGGCAGCCTGATTTAGAAGAGAATGTCTAGGTCTGTTACTCTGTCTGACCAGGTTACATGTTCACGTTGGTGAGCTGCTTGACATGCTGAGCATATACACCCATTCAAAAGTTTGGGGTCACCCAGACAATTTCATGTTTTCCATGAAAACTCACACTTTTATCCATGTGCTAACATAACTGCACAAGGGTTTTCTAATCATCAATTAGCCTTTCAACACCATTAGCTAACACAATGTAGCATTAGAACACAGGAGTGATGGTTGCTGGAAATGTTCCTCTGTACCTCTATGGAGATATTCCATTAAAAATCAGCTGTTTCCAGCTACAATAGTCATTTACCACATTAGCAATGCCTAGACTGGATTTCTGATTCATTTAATGTTATCTTCATTGGAAAAACTGCTTTTCTTTCAACAATAAGGACATTTCTAAGTGACCCCAAACCTTTGAACAGTAGCAGATGTGGTTTAGCTTTCTGAGCCATAAAATGTTAAAGGCTTCAACTTGGTAGACGGCTAGCTTAGTCGATAAGGTGATGTTGTGGTTGCTCCATACATGAGCGGACAACAGCCCAAAGGAGGCACTTGCCTTGGAAATCCAATTTGAGTTCTCGCGATCTAGTTGCGTGATCAACTGAGAAGACTCTCTCTCGAGATATGTAAAGGCATCAGTGACATTAGAGGTTATAATATACATCAGAACTGTCTTGTCAGTGTGTTGATCTGTCTTTGTTCTCTCTTTTCACTGTAAGGACCCCGAAAGTATTATTATGTTATTCTGTCTGAGGTTTTAGTGACAGTAGGCATCAATACAAACACTACGAATTGCATCGTCTCCTGCAGATTAATCTTGATCGGGTGCAACAACAACAACAACAATAATAATAATAATAATAATAATAATAATAATAATAATAATAATAATAATAATAATAATAATAATAATAATAATAATAATAATAATAATAATAAATATTTAAATAATAAGAATCAATATGATCTGGTCATATTAACGTGGAACAACAATAGAATTTTCAGAAATGGTGTAAAGTGTACTCATTAGCTTTTACACGCCTCATAGGAGATACCATTGTAGCCCAATTATCTTTCTGTTAGCGTCCCTCTCAGGACAAACTTTACATTTTGTTCTTGTATAAAACACTAAATGTGATTTTTAGGACCAATTACATTTACTATTAGAAACCTAGTAGGGTTTATTTTCTTAGTTTCAAACCTGCAGTGATCTTTATTACACACTTCTTTACACTACATGGTACAAGTAATTTAATGTCATTTGCATATAGCTGTGTTTTAACTTTACACACTGTACTATGACACGCACTGCTCCTGTAATATTCCACCAGAGGTTTAGAGAGCACCTATATGGGGCTCAGTAGTGCTCTTAAATAGGTGACCAGTGCTTTACAATATTTTTCATCTTGCGTAATGCAATACTGATACGACATTCTAATAATGTCTTCTGTGATATCACGCACACGCACACGCACAGGCACACACACACGCACACACACACACACAGTTTCTCCTCTTCCTCAGGACCGTTTTGTCCGAAGTGTCCGCTGGAACGTGACTCTGATTCTAATGGCTGCAGGCACTGAAGGAATCACAAGGCTGAGCTGATACTGTGACTGAAGAATACATAGACACACACAGACACACACAGACACACACAGACACACACACACAGACACACACACACACACACACACACACACACACCTACACACACTAAGAAAGAGGTATGAGAGCTGCTGAATTTGACTATGTTGGCTATGATATCTTCATGAGTGTAAAGAGAAAGAAACAGTGTTCTCCAACCTTAGACTCAAATCTCAGAGTTAATAATGGAAACGCTACATGGAAAAAGGATTTTAAATAAATGTAGTTACAAACTGCAAGGTCAGCTCAGGCACACTGTAAAAAAAATAAATAAATAAAAAATACAACAAAAATGGTGAAAATCTCTCGGCATGGTTGTCAGACAATATGTGTTAAAAATGATGCAATACTGTGATGTTCAAAAACTGTTAAAAATAAAAAAAGGCAATTATATGTTTTTGTGGATGGATTTAAATAACCTAACTGTAATTTATGGCCACACACCTTAAAAAAATAAATTATTACTATAGTTATTTTCTTAAATTACGTTAAAGAAAATATTTGCCATTTTTATATCCTTAATATACATACATTTTGTTTCAAATAACAGCAGATAACTGGAAAATAATTCTACATTTGTGGATGTAAATGCATCAAAAAAACATAGCGTACGTTATATATAACTACATATAACTAGTAGCAATGCAAAATGACATTTTTTTTTCTGTGATTCAAGTAGTTATTATCTGTACTTTAATAAAACGGGGAATCAGTAAAAATAAAAATGAATTAAAAAAAAAAAAAGAACTAAAAATACAGTTAAAAACTATTATTGTTTTGCATAATTTGTTCCACAGCACCACACACTGTCTGCAGAAGGGAATAAAGTGGAAAATAAAATAAGCTAATGTCTACATGGACAAAAAAAAAAAAAAAAAGTAATTTATGGTCACATGTCCTAAAAGAATAAATTGCTATTTATAAAAATATTTATTTTTGGTGGATATTATGTACAGTTTTGCCCTGTTCATTTTTTCTTTTCTTTTAAATACAATCAACATATGAATTATTACTTTTTGGGACTGATTTTACATGATATATTTTTTGATATATTTAACAAAAAGTAGAAAATTGATAAAACAGTTAAGAAAATATTCACCATTTTTAGATGCCTAATGTAAATATTTTTTCTTTCCAATAATGGCAGATCAGGAAAATGATTATATATCTGTTGATGTAAATACTGTAAAAAATAAAGTAAAATAAAATTTACGGTCAATTATTGTAACATAACAAGTAACAATTTGTAATGTGAATTAGTGCTGTTTTCCTTGTGATTTTACTAGTTATTTTCTGTAATTTATTAAAAAAGGAAATCAGAAAAAATAACAGTGAATTTGTAAAAAAAAATGCTGTTATTATTTTACTCTGTTGTTTACAGTATGTGAAGGAGAATAACGGTGGAAATAAAATAAGCTAATTACTTACATGGACTGTGCTGTGATTAAAAAAAAGATAAAATAAAAATCGCACATTCTAAAAGAATAAATTGCTGTTTAGAAAAATACAGATTTGTGATGGCTATTATGTATAGTTTTGACCTGGAAATTTTTCTGTTTTTATACCGTCAACATATAAATTCATATTTTCTTGAAGTGATTTTGCATGATGTTATAAGGGGAATAACGTGGAAAATAAAATAAGTTAATGTCTCACATGGACTGGGCTGTGATTAAACAAATAAAAAGTATGTGGACTAAAGTACAGCAAAGAACCACTGCCTGAAAATGCAACACTCATTTCAGTGTGAACGATTTAGATCTGGATGATGATGATTATCTTGCAATGACTTGGCAGAATATTATCGTGATGCTATGATCCTTCCAAGAGAATCATCCAGAACAAGATGAAATGAAAAACTCACATAACTGCTGATTGAAGAGTTTTAAAGACAGAATGTTCCATTTTTTTATATTATTTTTTATATGTCAGCCCTACATCACATAATAAACAAATCTTCACTAAAAGGCCGACTGTTTTACTCCCAAATCTTTGTTGTTGTTGTCACTCCTGCAGGCTTTCTGCAGGCTTTACAACATTTTCTCTTTATAATTCAGTGGAAAGCAGCGAGTGAAAAGTGGAATGCAAAGGAAGCATGATGAATATTTAAACCATTATGCAGCCATTATAGCTCTTTATGTAAATGCGGAGTAAAGTGCTGTGGTGGTTATTTATAGTCGCAGCAGGCTGTAATTGGCTCCAGTGGTTGTTTGGAGTGGGTCGACCGGCCCGGCTGACCCATCGCTGCACAAGGAGGCAGCAGTGCAGCTCAGACGGACCTGCAGCTGTGTGGCTGGAAGGTCACACGTTCAAATCCCTGATGGAAAAAAAAACTCTCAACACAGCCAGCAAATGAGAAAGAAACCCTACTCCCCGAACAACTAACCTCATGAGCCTTCGGGCTGTCTAAGATTTCTCAACAAAACTGAATTTGACGGATTCTCTAAAGCTGTCTGCCTGCTGTTGAACACAGTTCTGCAAACAGTCATCTACAATCCAGTGTTTGTGCTCCCTGGCAGATTTTAGGTGTATTTGGATGTTTTCAGGCCTCAATAATGGCTTCTTAGCAGCTCTTCTTCCCTTTAAGCTTTCAGTCGTCTGCTTATGGTCATTCTGGAGACTTTCTCAGATTCTGATCAAGCAGCATTAATCTCTGCCTGAAGATCAGCAGGCGTCGTCCTTCTGTCTGTAGTACTTCAGATCATGAGGTGTCTGACATCTGCTTCGGTTAGTTTTCGTTTTCAGCCTCTTCCTTGGTGCACTTTCTAAGTACCAGTCTCTGCAATCAAGTCCAAGTCGTACTTGACCACACTGTGAGAACACTTTATGTCTCAGAGACCATCCGGCATGATGAAATACTTTAATTCAGACTCTGTCTTTCTCAGTAAGTTCCCTATGCGTTGCCATTTCAAACAGGGATTTCAACTGATTTTTTTTACCCAAATTTGCTGGCACACTGGAATTCTCCGAGATTTCAGAAATTAATAAAAATTAAGAAATTAATAAATTAAGAGGAACATAAACCACTAAAACTATTTTTTTCAGCTCAGGAATGCAAGAAAATAACTGATTTAGCATCTCAATCAAAAGATACAGCTTCATTTGACACAGCGTTGGCGTCTTTGTTTGGTAAATTCTGCGTCTGATGAAGCTTCAGACCTGATACTTGCTCCACAAACCCTCCCAACCCAAAAGACAACACATAATTCTGTTTGCCTGTGTCAACATCATGGTTTAAAGAAACTAGGCTTGCCTGTTGGCAGGTAAAGTTACAGCAGGGGAACAACGGAAGTCTCTCGATGAAAGACATCAGTGCAAAAGGTTCACAGCTGAGTGGTGGATGTGAAGGCCAGGAGTTGTTCCGGTTCACTGAAAACTGTGATCGGTGAGTCTGACAACAACATCCCAAACCTACTGTACTTCTAAACACTCTGCTCTGCTCAGTAGTAGGACTCATTATTCATCACGAGCAGATCAACTGTTTGGTTTCGTGCCGGAAGGCGAGCAGACGATGTTCAGCAGCAGGCCTGCAGGACAGATCGATAGCTTCAGTTTCCTAATGAAAGCAGTGTCTTAGTAACATTTATCTATTACTAAAGGTCATCAAGTCCACTCTCATAGTCTTTAGAGGAAGACTTGAAGAAAGGCCCAAACTTGAGCATTTTTCATATCAGAGCAGATAATCAATGGCAGCTATAGTAGGCAGCGCTGTAGCACTCAGTGTCACTGGAAGACTGGAGGATATCTGAAATAGATCTGGCACAGCGAGGAGATTTAACTACAGTACGAACTCGATACAACGGGGAACCGGGGTCGGGGTTTCTGCATTTGCAGTAAAAATACAGGAAGTATCCCAACCTGAGCCATCCAGCAGTGGATTTATCCTGATTTACTGAACACATCTATCACAGGATGTGTTTTCTTTTACATTGAGTCCAGTGTTTGTGTCTGTCTGTGTCACTGTCAGATAGTTATATGGCAAATACAACTCTGATTGCAATCATTCTCCTCTGGTATCTGCATTAATTCTTTCTACTTCAAAGTCATAGCCCTGCTTTGTGCAATAAGTGGAAAATTATTTACTTGTAGCTGTGTTATTTTTGCATGCTGGTGCAGTCCAGGAAAATCTCATAATAAATCCAGTGCATTTTATAAAGAAATCTAGTGTAAATCAATGAGTTAAAACTTATGTACACAGCACTTTTCAAAGAAATCCAATGCAGTTAAAGCGTTTTTACAGGAACCATAGGATATTTTTAAAAAATACATAAATAGGAGAGTAATCTACACCAAAACAGCACAATTATAATATGATAAAATATATAATAAAAATACATTTAACAGCAAATCAGAAAAATGTCATGAAATAATATCGATTAAAATAATAAAAATGCTAAAAAATTAAATAAGCACGAACCCTAAAAACATTACATAAAAGTCAGACTGAATGTTTACTGACTAGTACATAGTGTAATTTTTTTGTTGTTTTTGTTGCTACTGGTGGCAGTAATTTATCCAAATATGCATCGATGCCTTGAAGAAGATGGCTAATGAGGATGTAAATAGTGCAGGTGTCAAACCTTGAAGAAAAAGAGCTTTGAAAGTGTTTTATGGGGAAGAAACTGCATTCATCTCCTTTCTTGAACCTCCAGGAGACACCCAGTGCATTTTTGTGAGTAACACTGAATGCAAACATAACTTTTGTTTGCTTACAAGAAAACTCCGCAGGGCAACTTTAAATGAAATGCAGGCTGTGGCCGCGGTTCATATCACCAACATCTGCATGCAAATGAGCCTTTTTCATGGAAGTCTGATGATGTTGCAGTAGGACAGGTGTACATAATACAGTCATTAATGGCTGAAGACCATTATTCTGCTTTACTTTCAGGGTTCTGCTGGTTCACTGCTCTACTCACTGTCTGAGAAAGTGAGAAAATAATGACAAAACACTGTGGATGCCATTCATAACACCTGTGTTTGTCCTATTGTGACAAGTCAAGATTTGCTCCGTTATAAGGTCTACAAGAGTCCTAAAGGTGCAGACTCCACCCAATCAACAGGCGGCAAGAAGAGGTTGATACAAAAACGAGACAAACAGGAGGGCAGTTTGAGCAAATGCAACATCAAAGTTCACTTGAGTTCAATAAATATCAGAACATAGATCGTTACACTTCTACATTATCTACTAATTTAAAAATTGCCAATCAAAGTCAAGCTTTTTAGGGTTGCACTCACTGTACATTAGTGTGAGTAAAATAGAGCCTAACCAGCACTGAAAGGTGAGTTTTCATATATTACAGCTTCTCACATAACACTGCCAGTCCTTTATAGATTGAAAAAAAGCTCATTCATCTTCATTATTCCTTACTAGAACTTTAAAAGGCTGGCGGGTGAGAGATATATGTGGATGGTAGATCAAGGTTTGATGGCTCACAAGGTCCCTGGCTCTCCACTTACCAGTAGAACTGATTAATCCTACTGACTGAGCAGTAAAATGTCTTCAATAATACACGGCAAACTGCATTTGGCTTTGCATTGACAGATCAGTACCTAGAGTTTGCTTATAGTATGTTAAATCCACTCTGTGAGGTTGTGGAGCCATTTTTTGATAAATAAGCTCCTCATAGAACTGCACTGAGCTGTGCATGAACTTGCAAAAACATTCAGGTAACATGGCACGCGTTAATACTGATTTTATGCTGTAATTTGTAATTGCATGAATATCAACTTCCCAGTCATATGTTACACTTGTCCAACCCATAATATAACATATCAAACTGCTACTGCAGCCAATGACATAGCCACTTGTAATTTATCCATGAAAGTATGTGCTGTTGAAATGCTGGTCCGGTATATTGGTATTCTCTGTAAACTGTTCTTTTGTATTTTATTCACAGTTGTCATTTGCTAGAGTGATATTTTATTTCATGCCTTCCTATAGTATCTAGATTATGTTCACTGGTTGCAAAGTTACAGCCACTCAAACTATTTGCCAGATGAACGTCTAGCACCGAAAAGTTATTTTTTGAAAGTTACAAAGTGTGCAGGAAACTTTTGGAACCATTACTCTTGGTTTTGTTTTCACTTCCTGTTAAAGCACCAAAACCACAGGGTTCAGTCTTTGGAAATGATCAAGCCTTGGTTGACACTTCAACAATGATACCTACTTGTTAGAAGCTTGGTTAAGTTTGGGCACCTCATTTTGGTAAAATTTAATAGTTTGTGTAAAAGTATCACTCCTTTCTAGCATCCATGAAGCTTCACTTCCATTTTGTGGGTTACCGAATTGACAAGTTCCACACTATCTGATATGTGATAGGTTGGCTGAAAAGAAGTGACAATGAAGCAGTAAAACAAGTGGCAAAGACACATTAGTTGGTACTGTCTTTGTGATAAGTCACTAAGAAATACAGTGGATCCCTTAGGTCCTCTGGGCTGCTAGATGTGGCCTTCATGGATCGGGCTTGTACCAGTAAAAACTGTTGGTACAAAAATATGATCTACTCCACTTTCAGCCCATCTAAGTATAGAGGATATTGGTTTAAAGTGGTCCAGATGCAAAGAAACACACTAAAATCGATTTTGTTTTACATTTTAACACAGAAAATATTGGTTTGCCATATCAAAACTTTTAGCCTTTGTACAACAATCCGTTCAAGATTTAACCCACCTAAGCTCACTGGTTTTTGATCTGGACCTGGTTCAATGTAGTCCAGATGGAAAAAAGACAATGGAATCTCCAATACACATATGTATTTTTTGCATTTTCACACATAGAATTACAGTTTTACAAATCAGAACCTGTAGGTTAAATCATCTTCAGTCTTGTCCAGAGTCTAGTTCTGTATCTTTTACCTGTCAGTGATTTAAACGTTGTGGCTCATCGGTGTATGAACATAACTTTTGGGAGATGGGGCTGTTAGAAGACAGTTTGTAGAGTGTTCAAAACTAAATTTTAGTCATAGAATTTGAATACAAACACGCAAAATGATGCATGAGGCTGTGTCGTAGGGTTGTCATATCTTTAACATCAGTGTTTTGGCTGCTTTGTGTGAGAAAACGAGGACTATGACAACATTTCAAATGTCAAATTCAATTGTGAGGTAAGAATTTGACCTCAGGATGAAACGCATTCATGGATTCAATGAGTCTTAGTGTTCTGTTCCGCATGGTGTTTGCTAAAAGGCGTTTCTAGAAGCTCCTTCTGTTGCTCTTAGCCGTTAGCTCTGCTGCCTGGCCTGATCTGCCTCCAACAAGGTGAAGCCGCTGACTGGCCCAAGCTCTCTCCTTGATGTTCGCCTGGCATCATCACATTGTAAATGTCCTCGTATAATCCCCCCCAACCCACACCTCACCCGCAACATCCAACCTCAACCTTGAGTTATGGAGTGGCCGCCACTGGCAATCACATTAAGAGGCACATTTCTTCATATCCACACAGGAGACCACATTTAGCAATCTGCTTAATTTAGCCAGACTGATGAATTGGACTGCTCCGCTCTCTCTCTTGCACTTTCAGTCTACCTCTCTCGGCCCTCTCTCTCCTTCTTCTTCCCTGACCTTTCTCTCCATCTCCATCACCAAATTTCTCCCTCGCTGTCTTTATCTTTATGTCTCTATGCCCCTTCTTGTCTTCCTCACGGTCTTGTCCTTGAGACAGCCGGCTGGTTGTCTCCATGGTTGGTTGAAATGTCAGGTAGCCGGAACAACTTTCTGAGTTTCATCAGGTACAGCAATGAGCCAAACTCAAAATGTGATCACAAAACTAAGAGATAAAAACTGGGATCAAGCAACTTTTTGATAATTAACATGATTATTCAAGATCAATAACATCAGAACAAAGTTGTCCTGACCTTAAAACCCATGAAAGTAAGAAAGAGAGGCCAAAGCATTCTTGTCTGGACAGACTTTCAGAGCAAAAAACGAGAATCTCAGGATCAAGCACTGATCTGATGTAGTAACATACACCCATCAGCCACAACATTAAAACCACTGACAGGTACAAGTTAATGAACATCTCATGCAGAGACTGAAGGTGATTTAAACTACAGTTTCTGATTTGTAAAACTGTTATTCTATTTGTGAAAATGCAAAAACAAAAATACTGTTACTACATACTGTACTGAAGCTATGAGTTGCAATCAAAAGTTCAAAGTCTGCACCTGTAAAAACCAGGAATTGTATTTATATATGGCTGCTCTCTCCTTCAAAGTGATCTTCTTGTGCACCAGTTTCATGCTGGCCTGTAGAGGACGACTCCTCAAGACTGAGGACAGTGCATCAGCTCAGCAGAGCCACAAAGAGCATGCTCAAAGTTCTGCTCGACATTCACAGTCATGCACCGTAAATACGTCCACCATGGACGATTAATGCTGAGTTCTACTGTAATATCCTGACGTTTCTAAGGGAGATCATTCAGCACAAACAACCTGAACCATACATTGTGCATTGTGCTATCTTACACTTTCTCACAGCATGTTGAAAATGCACAAGTTTACTGGCTGCACCAACACTATTTTCACTCTCCAATCGTCATACTTGCCAGGTTTGCCTCCCTATGACTTCTCTTCCCTGCAATGGAATTTAAGTTGAAGGGTTGGTGTTTTGGCACAGCGAAGGAGATCCAGCACCTGTCGTAGATGATGCTTGGCATGATTACACAGCTAGAACTCAAGGGAGCGTTACAGGTATCCAGAGCATCGCTGCACACGGACTCTACTGTTGTTTCAGCAATGTGGTTGTACCCTTGAATCCTCAGACTCTTCTCCATCGTTACATGACATAGATACTTGCTATGCGATGAAATCTTTGGTCAAATACAAAGATGCCAGATAATTTCCATCTGTATGAAACTTTCTGGCAGCAAAAACAGAATTTGCCAACTGATTTTATTTTATTCACTATATAGCCTAACTTCCATCAAAAATAACTGTATGTGGCATAGCTAAGATATGTAATGATAACGCCAAAAGGAAAGAAATTGACAAAACTGAAGAAATCAGTGTAGCATTCCCTGAGTTACTTTAATGCACATGTAGCTGGAGGTAAATCTCATACATGATAAAAGCACTGCTCCAAAGCAGTACCTTTACTACACTCACTTTTCTTATCTTCCGTGTACACATCTTGGAAATTTTTAAAAGAGACTGCATGACCTTTACTTTAGAGCGTGACAACCTTTAAGTGCAGCTGACCCACTTTCGACATTTCTCTGTCCTAAAAAAGATAAATAAAGAAAACAACCTCTTCAGATCCTCGCTATAGGTTAAAGGAAATCAGGCGACCGTGCGGCAGCGCCGAGCTCAGCAGGAAACCATCCTTTCATTACATCAGTCAGAACCTCCATTGAGATTAATACCAACGGGTCGCGCCACTTTATTCCTGAGGAGAAAAATGCAGTTGTCAGGCGACCTAATTGCGCTCTCATGGTGCATGAGGGCCTGCTGAGTTATTGAGAGCTCTACCAGGAAAATCATGATCGACGAGCAGCAGGAGGGCCTGACATCGCACTTCACACACTGGCTGCTCCATCAGGACGGAGGGAGGCAGAGGAGAGACAGCAACAGAGAGATGGAGGAGGAAAGCAACATTAGAGAGACAGAATCTAGGTATGTGAGGATGCAAATGAGGGCAGACAGGCTCGTTGTTTAGCGTGCAGTTTAATTTGCGAGACTGTTTTGTTGTGTCGTTTCAAATCCTTCAGTTGCACCTGATTTGTCAGATCTGGAAATGTTGTCTGGCTTCTTCTTCTGTGACGAGAAATGTTAATAAGGTGAAGACATCAACATAATCTCCTGGAATTTATGTTTAAATGCAACATTGTCACACTTGAACTTGTTTTATGGCTCGTCTCCAGGTTGTTTCTCCTGACAAGACCCTTGCTTGTGTTGTATCTACTCTCAGATGTACGTCGCCTTGGATAAAAGCATCTGCTAAATTAAAATTGTAGAATTGTAGAACTTTTTTCCATTTTGAAAGAAAAACATCTTCTGCCAGCCTTCTTTAACCCTTAGATGCATAAGTTGGGTTGGGGGTGGCAGGGTTGCTTCCCCAAGCAAAGGAGTTCAAGTATCTTGGAATCTTGTTCACAAGTGATGGGAAAATGGAGCGAGAGATGGACAGGTGGATTGGTGCGGTGGCAGCAGTAATGTGGGTGTTGTATTGAACCGTCATGGTGAAGAGGGAACTGAACCTCAAGGCGAAGCTCTCGATTTACCATCCATCTATGTTCCAACCCTCACCTATGGTCATGAGCTCTGGGTAGTGACCGAACAAATGCGATTACGGGTATAAGTGGCTGAAATGAGCTTCCTCCGTAGGGTGGCTGGGCTCAGCCTTAGAGATAGGGGAGATGTGTCTGAGAAGCTCAGAGATCTGGAGGGAGCTCGGAGTAGAGCTGCTGCTCCTTTGCATTGAAAGGAGCCAGTTGAGGTGGTTTGAACATCTGATTCAGATGCCTCCGGGGAGGCTTCCTTTGGAGGTCTTCCGAACACGTCTGCTTGGGAGGAGACCCCGGGGCAGACCCAGAACCCACTGGAGGAATTATGGATCGTATCTAACCTGGGAACGCCTCGGAATCCCCCAGGAAGAGCTGGAAAGCGTTGCTGGGAGGAGGGACGTCTGGAATGACCTGCTTCGTCTGCTGCCTCCACGACCAGATCCCGGATACGCGGAAGAAAATTGATTGATGGATGGATGCATTCATGGGTCAAAAATGACCCGGTGAGGTTATTTGCTTGCAATATCTTTGTAATGAAAAGTTTTTTTTTATCATTTCATATTCCAGCTATTCCTCAAAAACATGTTTTGATATTGTTTCATTTAAATGTTTAAGTTACCTTTTATGCCTTTTAAGAAACTGTAATATTTGTATTACTACCCCAAGCTCTTTATCACTGATAATATCATACAAGAGGTGATACAGTGCACAAACTTTGAGGACTGGAGAGCAGCAATAGCTGGAGGAAAAGAGTGGAAAAATGCCTACAAAATGGATGTTGACATTCTCCTATTGCTGTTCTGTGCAATATTCTACTTTTTCAATCATCAAAATGTTCAAAATCTGTTAGAACGTGAAAAATAAACATATTTTGAACATTGTATGGGCAAAAATATCATACAAACAATAACACAAATGACTATTCTTAACCAAAATGACAAAAAAATGGTAAAAAAAAACCCCACATTGATTCTTATACGGGTCATTTTTGACCCACTTATGGGAGTGTAGGGTTCAATCACTCATGCATCTAGGAGATATTATCAATATAATTAAGAAAACCTGTAGTGGAATGTGAATGAGCATTTGTGCGTCTGCATATGAAGGTGAATATGTGCATGTTTTCATGTCTATGCATATTTCATAACGTCTTGTAGTCAAAAAATTCTGCAGCCTTTTAGAGAAGAGGATGCTGCGAAACTGCACTGTATAGCACAGTCCGTGTATTATATGTGTACTTGTCAGGTTCAAGGCTCAAACTTGAACCTCTTGAATAATTTATCGAGGCAGGACTCCAATCCGAGACCTTGCATGAAAACCTGCTGCCCTGCCAAGCGAGCTGAAATACCCGAGCGGCTGGCGGATGAATGTACAGGTGTTTTATCGCTGCGTCCTGCAGCGCTACACGTTCACTGTTGTGGTTTCACTTTTCAGCACTGACAGAGAGACATATAGCTACACTGCTCGCTGCAGAGAGCAAGACGGAATTTTTACGTGCGGGGAATTCAGGCTGAAAAATACCAAAACATGCCCATGTCGAGCCGAGACGAAGATGCCAGTGTACACGCATGCCAAATTCTGTTTATGTTTCAATGTGACAGCGAATCAGTATGTGAATGAATGGATGTGAAGTACAATGCCTCTAAAAATAGGGGAAAAAAGAATGCACATAGACAAGGAACACTATAAATTGGAGGCAGCAGCTTGGCGAGGCTGTGAGCTAAATATTCAGCATGTTGGCATCCTCGTAGTGACAAGGCTTACAGGCTCTTGTAATGTTCACCATGTCCAGCATCTTGGTCTTGTATGTGAACACGCTGACATTTCTGAATCATCGCTAAGTACAAAGCCAACTTACAATTAGCTTAACTAAAAATCTTAACTCAAGGTTAATTTACTTGGGTTTTCTATTCTTTATCCCCTTAAGCTTCAAGCTTTTTTTTTTTTTTTTTTTTTACATTTCCGACTGAAAAACAAATTTAATCATTCGCAGCTCCACAAATTGTGAGGCCATGCTGAAGAACTTTGGGCTCTATGGATCAGATGCTTGGGGGAGTTTTAAATATAATAAGCCTCTGTGTCTCCATTGCTGAGTCAGTGTCAAGAGCGAGACCCAGGAAACTCCAGCAAAACTTGACATTTTTTTTACTGCTGCCTAATCAGGAGTGTCAGTTAAGGAGTAAGTAGCCTCTTAGAAAACAGAGTCAGTGACACTAATGACATCAAATCAGTTCTAAAAAAGTCCCACTCAGCCCAGTCTCACACTAAAATATGTAATAGCTACAGTGGTGGAAAAAAACGTTTCCAGACACTTTTTTTTTGTTTTTTTTTTACAGAATCTCACATATTATCATGAAATATTTGTGGAAAAATCTTTTGTGTTTCAAAAGTTGTGGCTGCATTGAACAGACACAAACACATACAAATGATGGGTTTTTTTGTTTACTCTTTACAAGAAAAACTAACAAAACTAAATTTTTGACAGTTTCAGTATGTCAGTTCTCAACATTGTCAGAGAATGTGTTGAAAACTGAACAAAAAATAAAAAAGCTATCACATCATCAAACAAGAAAAGCACTCCGAGAGCACAGTAGTCCGCCAAGGCTGCCTGGTCGTTGTATCATTTCTGGTGGATAAGTCCCAAAAAGTCCGCAGCGATAGATCTGTAGTAGGATCGCAGTCATGCGATCGTCAGCAGGCAGCTGACGTAGCATTCACTTGTTGTCATAGTAACAGTGACGCAGTGCTGCTATCTCACAATGATACAGAAATCTTTAACAAATCCATGGATCCCGAGTCAAGCCGAGCAGGTGCTAATGGAAAAGCACCAATAGAGACAAACACTTACATTCACACCTACGGACAATTTAGAATTACCAGTTAACCTCAGCATGTTTTTGGACTGTAGGTGGAAGCCAGAGAAAACCCACACATGCACAGGGAAAGCATGGAAACTCCATGCAGAAAGCTCTCAGGATGGGACACAAACCAGCGATCTTCTAGCAGCAAGGCGACCGTGCTAACCACTGAGACACTGTGCAACCCAAGATTAAAGACATGTTAAATGAAACATTCCGTGCACCTATAATTAAATCTTGCACATTTGGCCTGGCCAGACTGGACAGATTAGCAGAACACTGACCTGGCGCCCTGACGTGACTCCCTAACAGGAGTCCGGTCAAAGAGCCATATGCTTCCAGGTGCAAATATCATGAAAGTTTCATGCAGCAAACCCAGGGCTCAGCTGTAATCCCACCAGGGAGATAACAAACAGCACACACCTCCACACACACACGTACAAATATACACTAAATAAATACAGTGAGGCTTTGGAAATAGTTGTGCGCATACAAACACACACTCACTCACTCAAGTAGAGGCT
This sequence comes from Amphiprion ocellaris, assembly GCF_022539595.1. Lineage (NCBI taxonomy): Eukaryota > Metazoa > Chordata > Actinopteri > Pomacentridae > Amphiprion > Amphiprion ocellaris. Next base: position 3,607,973 of record NC_072778.1, on the reverse strand, counting down.
CAAAAACACAAATGCTTATTTATGCCAACTTGCACACACAGATACAAGCAGAGGTTCTCTCACACACATAGGCATCTTGCAGAGCAGGTAATTCCCAGAGTGTCCAGAGCGGCAACACAGGATGACCTCTAATTTATAAATCCAACGCGCCCATGTTAGACAGCATGAATAATGCATGAAGCCAGTCTGCTTGTATTATAGCAAAGAGGAGGGTGCAATTACATTTCCCTGAGGTGCTCAAATGCTGAAGAGTAAAGGAGGAGAGGAAGAAAAAAACACACACAAGTTAGAAAAATATGAACTGGAGGGTTGCGAGTTGTCTGAGGAGGAGATGTGATCGTTATTCTGCAGCTGTGTGGCTGGTTTTTATTTATTATTTTTAGCACTAACATACCCCAAGACTGCACTGCTCGGCTTGATAAGGAGGTAATTAAAACACATTGTAAGTTTTCATTGTTACCTTTATAGCTTTAAATGTTTTGGTGCTTATTTGGAACACGGTGATAACGGTGTGTTTGGCCTTTTAGCTTTGCCTCTGTGCAATCTGATTTTAAAAAGTTGCCCATTTTCAGGAGAAAAGGACTTATAATATGACAGAGTTGCCTGTGTTCAGGAATAAACAAACCTGTACGAGGTGTGAAGCAAATATCAATTAGTGTGATTTTCTATATCAGGATGTGGGCAGAAAGTCAAACCATGGTTGAGGCATCATCTTTTGTTCCGGTTTAAGGCTGTGATTTTTTTCAGCTGCTATGCTTTGTTACGGTTTTATAAACTCACACTTAGAATAGTAGGTAAAGAACCCCTTTAATAGAGAGACGTAGTGAATTTTTTTACAAGCTGGAACACTTCATGAGCGAAATAAGCAGTTATAAGAATGGCTGAGCATTCCCTTCTTGAAACTGCAGTGTATAGATGAGAGTCTAAAAAACAAAAACTCTAACTTCTGGGGTTTCACAAGAAAAGCAGTCAGAGAGCGCAGTACTCCACCAAGGCTGCTCAGTCATATCATTTTCAATGGATGAAATGTTGAAAAAAATCGTGGCAGAAATCACCATTTAATATAGATGTACCCACAAACAAAATGACCTTGTGTTGAGCACAGGCATGCGCTGTGCAAGTGTACGTTATGTACGGATGCTGAATCACGTGACCTAAATATGTAGCGGGCGGCGGAAATTGGTGGGACTCGGAAACATCCCCATGATTTAATCAATTCCTCCTTGTGTCATTTCCGACGGACAAGTTCCGATAAGTCCACAGCGGTCGATTTGCATTAGCATCGCAATCATGTGATCGTCAGCAGGCAACTGACGTAGTGTTCACTTGTAAGACTGCATTATTTAAATATTGCAACTTGCCATTGTGTTGTGTCGAGTCGTTTAATGTAGGTGAGCTGTTGAACATCAAAGTCGTCTGTAAAAATTTAGGTGTGTTATATGTTTTCTGATAATTCAAGAGAGAACATTTTTAAAACATGTTTTGGACAAACTTGCATGTGGGATGGATGGTTGGTCGAAACAAGTTCAAGCCTATATAAAGGTGCGATTTTTAGTTAAACTTTATCTTCCAACTATCTATTCTGCATCAAAACAAAAGTACAATATTCCGACACACCCCTGCTCATTTCGAAGGCCTGTAAATTGAAAAATATTCAAAATATGGCATCTATTGTGTTAATTCGTCATGGAGTCATCATCTAGCTGTGATGACAGGAAGATTGACTACAAATACTGATACTATTGAAGACCATCATATTGATGAACTAACGAGCTGTGAAACTTCAAAATACTAATATGAAAATCAGATAGGGGAAATCAACTGAATGCAATTTCATTCTCTGGATGGAAAATAATGACAAATGACAGAACACTGTGATATTTACTCTGACCTTGCCGTTGTCGGCGTGGCAGCCTGAGCACACTAACTTTGTGCTCCAGGGTTGCATGTAAACCTGCTCTTGACTGCAAACATGGAAGCGGTCAGTGTTATTTTCAGGCACTTTGAAGAAAAAAAAAAAATCCAACAAACAGCACACTGAATAAACCATAAATATCATATTGTCCCGTTTACATAATCTGCTTTGGCTGGAAATCCACTGAGATGCTAATGAGACACGACACGAGACACAACAGTAGATCTCATGACATCGAGCCAAACAAATGTAGATTACAGCATCAGGTAAAGATCTGTATTAACCTCACATCCCCAGTCATGTGCTCGTGCTCGTCTACTTTTCCTCTAGCGGTCAGGCCAGGTTTTCGGATTTCTTCCTCGAGGCTCGTCCAAAATGGCACAAATTACATCACAACCTCTGGAAACTTCAGTCCAGCCTCGATGAGCTGCTCTGCACAATCCCAAAGACTAAAGTTCAACTAAGACGGGGGACATATACGCTCAAACCAACACAGTCATAAATGTTCGAGGGTGTGAAACAAGATGACTGCTTGTATGAAATGAATCTGGAGAACCATGCTGCTGGTAGAAGTAAAGTCCTGCTTCTGTGAAGGTGATTTCTGTGAAGCAACCATCTTATAGTGAGGCAGTGTATCTCACCTGTGAATGGTCTGACTGTCTGGTTGTGCCAAAAAATCAGTATTACAATATTTCATCCATTGTATAAGCAGCCCTCTTACAAAATATGCTGCATGTTATGAAGGAAATGTAGTTTTTTCCAGATTATGTTTGTAAAGTGTCACACATCTGGCTCTAATCATTACACTTTTGATAGCTATTTTATTGCTTTTTTTGTCATTGCCTTTTAGATCTACACCAATCCGCCACAACATTAAAATCATCGACGAATAAAGTGCAAAACACTAATTTTTTTTTTTCATAATAGTGCAACATTTTGCTAGGAAACCTTGGGTCCTCATATTCATCTGGAAGTACCACCTACCTAAACATTGCTCCAGATCAAGAACACTCCTTTTTGGGGTAACAACAGTCGTCCCCCAGTAAGACAATGTGCCCCACTACACCTCCAAAACTGCTCAAGAACAGCTCGAGGAACACGAGAAGGTTATGCCGATGGTTTTAATGTTGTGGCTGATCAGTGTAGATCAGATGTGACAGGACTTATCACTCTGATAAACCAGAAAATTCAATTTTTAAGCATTTCAATTTTGCTTAGCCAGACCATTGTGCACCTCATTAACATTCTCCTTTCTTATTTGTGTTTATTTTATTCAGTTGTTATAGTCTTGGGGAGCGCTAAGCCCAGAAAGCAGCGACGGTGCTCCAGCAAAATAGTGGCACAGTAAAGCAAATACTGTCTATTTCCAGATTCTGGATGTTGCAGTTTGTTTCCTGCAGCAAAATTTTAAAAATAGCTCCATACAGATAGCAGAAGGGAAAAAAATACAGGTCAAACGTGCAGAATTATACCTGTAGTCTACATGTGATGAGTCAGATTAGGTGCATTTTAACCAAAGCTGGAACAATTTCCCAAACCGAAGCAGTTCGTTTTGCATAAACCCGACCAAACAATGAGTGGAAACAAAAGTAAAGTCTAAGAATAAAGGTCCTATGTGGGACACAAAGCCTGCTCTCCTGAGTGGAAGTGGAAGCATTTCCTATGTTTAAGTATGAAAATGTGTTTCTTTGAAAATGTAAACTGAGGGGACCCCCAGACAGCTCAAACAGATGAGCAAGTGACACCATGAACAGAGTCTATAGTCCCTGATGCAGTGGCCTGGGTTGGATTCCAGCTCATGGCCCTCTGCTGCAGGTCTACCCCTCATTCTTCTCCCTACTTTCCTGTCTGCTTCTCTACTAACCTGTCCAATAAAGTCAACAACAGGCCAAAAAAAAAGTGCGTTGAATTGTGGTTTTCTGGAGGCTCAGTCAGTGTAATTTCAGATGGTGGTGCTGCTGCACAAACCTATGTTCTGTAATATATTTTGGCTGAATTTTGAGAATTTCACATGGGGGAGTTTTCGTACTTGAGCCTCCAAAACTGAATTTTTAGTAGGGGAAAAAATTCATACATATTTTGCTTTAATTTAACCATGCTAGTGTAACATTGCAGCAGATACTATCCTGGGCTTGTTTGTGTTAATGTTACAATTTACATCCATCATAATCAGCTTCAGTTGTCCCTCATTAAAATACAGGTCAAATGTGGTTAAATTGTTTCTTTGTTTACACTTACCTTTCGTTGTTCCTTTGTCATATTCACATGCAGGACTAATGTTTGGGAGGAGATCAACCAGCATTTCCTGGATTTATGGTGACATCACTGGGCCAGACCAAGTGGAGGAGGTTTTTTTCTTTTTTGATGAATGTTTCCTTTGTAAAAAAAAAAAAAAAAAAAAAGCCATCAGTCAGTATTGATTTTACATGTTTAACTTTCAGGGAGACACTTAGAAGTGCCTACAAGTTTGTACTGTGCTCAGTTGAAATGTGTACAGATTTGTTTGCATCCAGGTTGTAGAATCTGCCACCATGCTGTATGATGGTAGAGCTGAAGTGAGTAGGTGTGAATTGAGTAGCATATATAAGGGGTAAAATAGTGTTCCTGCAAGAGAGAGGCGATGCTGTGCTGCCAAAATGTGATATATATATTTTTTTTGTATTGTTTTGTAACTTAAGTCTCACGTCAATGGAGAAACACTGCAAGATAAAAATGTATCCTCTTTTGCACACAAGAAGTCTGGTGAGTCTGCCTACCTACCACCTTCCTTGTCCATTTTGGTTCAATTACTCTAGATATACACTTAGTTTTTGCTCCCGATGAACATATTTATGAGACTCAATAAAATCTGGGATGGTGAAGCAACATTTTTTCAGAATTCTGTCAGAATTGAAACACACAGGCTAGGTAATGCTTTGAAACCTGCTGCCATTCGATTACTGAAAGTCAGATTAACACATTTTGTCTGTGATAGCGAGCAATCTTATAGTTATGCTATATGTGGGATTCTTAAGTATTTTCCTGTATTTTGAGGCTATTCTTTCAATGGTTCATATTTTGTTCCACTTCAGCCTTTCAAAAAAAAACCAGAAAGATATGGAAGTGAAAAATCCTCCCTGTTCCAATTTTTTTCTTCTTGTCTGTGATTCATAATTTCTGAGCACCAGACCTGATCCAAATGTTAGTGACGTGTTGAACAGCAGCACTTCTTTCTTAAATGTATTTTCCTATGAGAAACCTACACAGTTAAATAACTGCTGGGCTGTGAGACAGTGTCAGCAACAGAGTTTTAGTAATTTTACCTTGATATACAAGCGTTATGGCTCCATAATGTATTTTTTCCTGATGTGGTTGTCCATCTTGTCCAGACTTGGCAGATGAAGTTGCCAAAACTTTGAGAACCCCTGACCTAAAATATGAATAAAAGCACAGCAGTTGCTGTAGTCAGTGAGCATTTTTCTGTTCAGTTTACTCTTTGATTTAAAGAAGAAGTGAAGCCTGGATGCTTTTATCTACAGTGACAGAAAGAGAAAGGTTTCTGCTCTGAATACTGAGGAGCAGAATCCAGTCCTCTGAGTGACACGCTCACTGAAGTGTGTCCACGTTTTGAGTAGATTCGGCACCACCACTGGCTGTTGTATTTTAAAGGAGCCTTGAATATGAGACCTACAGTCAGGTCCATAAATATCTGGACATTGACACAATTTTCAGCATTTGAGCTCTGTACACCACCTCAGTGGCTTTGAAATGAAACCATCGAGAGGGTTTGGATTTTTCAGCCTAATGATGGCTTGTTTCACTGATAGTGACAGCTCTTTGGACTTCATACTGAGAGGTGACCTCCCCATATTCCAAATTTCACATTTGATATGCACTCTAGACCAGCAGTCTCCAACTTTTTTTGCACCACAGACAAGATTCAAGCAAGACAAATTTCTACACACCGGTCATTGTGCACGTAACAAACAAGAAAAGCACTCAGAGATTGCAATGCTCCGCCAAGGATGCTAAGATGCTCAGTCGTTGTATCATTTCCAACAGATGAAATCTTTAATAAAAAATGACCTTGCGCTGAGCACAGGTGTGTGTTATGCATGTGTACGTTATGTACGGATACCGAATCGTGTGACTTATATATGTAGCGGGCAGCGGGAATTGATGGGACTTGGAAACACCCCCACAACTTATCCATTGGAAATAAGTCCTGATAAGTCCGCAGGGATGGATTTGTAGTAGGATCGCAATCATGTGACGCCGTGCCGCTATCTCGCAATGATACAGAAATCTTTAACAAATCTGTGGATCCAGACTATAAACTGCATCACTGCCAAAATCTAATCAATCGGTCCTTGTGTCATTTCTGCTCTTCCCTGAAAATTTCATCCAAATCCAAATTTTGAGGAATGTTGCAGACAGACAGACAGACAGACAGACAGACAAGCATACGCCGATTGTCACATAACCGTGCTGTGTTCCATGGCAGAGTAATAATGATCTCTTTTTTTGTCTTTTTTTTTTTTAAAGTCCTAAACTAATAAAATTACTTGTTTTTGCTAAATATGTATTTACTTTTTCTTCTGTCAGCATTAAGTCTCTCCCTCTTTTAAATGAAGCTCTCCAGAGACATTTTTTTAAATTAATTTTGGCAGATTGACAGCTTCATTTAACATCAAGTGTGGGAAACAAGTACAGACAGAAGACCATCTACTAATTTTTCAAAAATAAAACTCCCTGCAGACTCCACCAGAAATAAAATATAAAAGAAACCGCTTTTATTGTCTCTGTGCGGCCCAGTACTGCTCCGTGGCCTGGTGGTTGGGGACCACTGCTCTAGACCTTTTATCTGTCCCTTGTAAATGAAATAACGAGGGAAAAACACACACCAGGCCATGGAACAGCTGAGCAGCCAGTTATCCTGTTACTTCTGGTTCCTTAAGAAGGTGGAGGGCCTGTAAAGTGTGTTGGAATTCCTCCACCGTTCACCTGATTTGGATGTAAATACCCTCAAATTAAAGCTACAGGTCTACACTTAAAGCACACATATCGTTTCATTTCAAATCCACTGTGGTGGTGTACAGAGCCCTAATGCTGAAAACTGTCTCAATGTCCAAATATTTATGGAGCTGCCTGTATGCCGTTCTGTTCATGGAACTTTATCTGCCATTCATTTTTATTTACGGCTTCCTGATGTAAACTTGGAGTCAAATACCTTCAACGTTTGAATTGAAAATGCTGAACGAAGGAAATGTTTTGCGCCACAGATCAGAGGAACACATTGATCTTGGGTCGCTTCAGTTTGTCCTCAACCAGCTGACGACTGCTGATGTCAGACACATTGCACCCTGTGAGCTCCCGGCATCGATCAGGATATGCGCAGCTGCTGACCTCAGGTTTAACACGGGTGATGGGTCTGCGTGCGTGTTTCATGTGCTTTTTTTTTTTTTTTTAGATTGCTTTCTGTGTGACACAAAACCTGCCATTTTCTTGGACAGTTTGTGCTTTTTAGATGTTAAGTTGGTCATAGGTTCATCCATATATCTGTCCCTAATCATTAAAATCAAGTACTGCATGCAAAAAAACTACAGAGACTTTTAATTCTGTTCACAAATTAAGACTTTTTATGGAACTGGTCGTCAGAAACTTCATGCTGGAACAAAATCAAACTTAATAATTAATTTTAATATCCTTAAAGGCATAGAATAAAGTTTTTTTTTTTATACCGACAAATCAAAGTAAAGATGGTTTCTGCACAGCACCACAGATGGGACTGTACATTTGTAATTCTGCTTTGCGTGTTTTATAATTGTCCAATTACTTCTGCTTTTTTGGGTCAAATCTGTTTGTTTTTTTTTTGGTTCCCTTGGTTTAAATAACAGCAGTGCACTTGGTTTATCTTTGCAAACATCTGCACAGCGGATGTGTCCGGCCCTGTGGTGTATCCATCTAAATTACGACAGCGTCAGGCCGCTGACTTCTGGGACTGTGTGTGCAAGACATGTGGGGTTTATGAAAGCAGAAATGATTGTGTTTCCTCCTCGTCCTCCTCGGCTCCTCATCCCCTCTCTCTCTGGCTCATTCTCTGCCTCGCTCTCCCGTCTACCCTGTATTGTCCTCTGAAGGCCGAAGCCCAGCTGTATTCCCGTAGGGCAGAGTGAACAGATGTAGTTGGCATAGAGGAAGAGGCTGAGATGAGCAACCAAAGCCCGGCTGCCTTCTGCAAATTTGACTCTCAAATTACAAAAAAAAAAGCCCAGGAAAATGAGGGAACATATAAACCATGAAAACAAATGCTTGTTGTGCACGTTATGAGTCACTGGGACTGTAATGCTCCCTCACTTCTCTTTATGCTTCAGAGGACATGGTTTGCATGTTTTACTATTTAGTTTTCATATGTTAATAAGTGTAAGACATTGTCCCCTGGAGAGATGGAGCATATCCCCCCCCCTAATTCAACAGTAAAAAAAAACTGTAGGTTGTATTCTCAAGTGTTTGCTTAATGTAAGAGTTTTAATATTAATTTGACTAACGGCATTTTTGAAACCAGGCTCTCCTTGTAATATATGGAAGAGCTGCAGTACTGTTAAATAATAAACACATTCTGTCTGACTCTCACTTTCTGTCATGCACACAGCTGTGTTTCTATCATTTCAGAATTCATTACATTGACTCATATTCATCTTCTGACCTGAACTCTAACCCTTGCACAAACAGATATGTGCTTCCATGTGCAGTGCCTTTTTTAGCTGCCTATAGAATCAGTCAAGACTTTCTTTTTTTTTTCTTGATTTCCAGAGGAATAAAAGCAGTCATCCATTCAGAATTCCAGTTAGGAAAATCGGGATATCATGCTTGGAAAATGGGGATGTACCACTCAGTTCCAACACTGTTGGCTTGGAACGGATCAGCTTACACTGTGGAAAAAAAACACAACTTGTAGGGCGCAAAGGGGATATATTCTATTCTATAACACAACTGTGTGAACCATTGATACAATGTAGAGGGCATGTGGATAGACTGTATGTACATACTTGAAATTTGGACACACAAACTAAACAGTGGAATGCAAATGCAGTGTACTATATAATACATGGGGAATTTTAGACATAGACTGAAGCCAAGTCCCAATTCGGTATCCCCATCCTTCAAAGGCTGCATTAGAAGGCCAAAGGCTGTTTCATTTTGAAGATGCCTTCAAATGTGGCTCTGAAATGTAGCCCTCTTTTCCCTTGCCCAACCTATCCCAACATTCACTGGGTGCTGGAGACAGCTAGACTTCTTCCAAAATGCGCAACGCAGAAGATTTCACATAGACAACGAATGGGATGCAAGAAAGTGACGGATCCTGTGGACACGTACCCTGACTATGCTAAGCGCTGTTTGATGACATATGTTGTGAATTTACGCTATATGAATAAAATTAAACGTATTCATTAAATATATAAAACTCTTATACTTTCCAACAAAATGACAGTACTGTTCGTAAACTCGGTAGAAAAATCGACAGTACAAATGTCAGAAAGGTTTCCCTGCTGGTGGTTGCTGGACAACAGGAGCTACACAATGGCAGGAACATGCAACTGGAAGCCCTTGAAGGATGCAACTCCTAAATAGAGATGCTGCCTTAGTTAAGCAGGAACTGCTACTGAGCTGCATCAGTAATGGTTGCTACAAGCAGCAATCATCTACTAATGCTGGCATTTGGCGATTACAACTCTCATTACATTAAAGAAACTATTTCTGTGTCCAAAGGCAATCATTTGTAAATAATAAACATTGTTAATTTTCTGCATAGTTGCAAGAAATTACTGATAGATGATATTTGGTATCTCTATAGGATTTTTTTGGACTATTTATCCAGCATCACACCTTTCCTCCCTCATCCTGCTCAATGGTCGACATATACACTGTCATTCAAAAATTTGGGGTCACTCAGGCAAATTCATGTTTTCCATGAAAACTCACACTTTTGTTCATGTGCTAACATAATTACACAAGGGTTTTCTAATCATCAATGAGCCTTTCAACACCATTAGCTAACACAATGTAGCATTAGAACACAGGAGTGATGGTTGCTGGAAATGTTCCTCTGTACCCCTATGGAGATATTCCATTAAAAACCAGCTGTTTCCAGCTAGAATAGACATTTACCACATTAACAATGTCCAGACTATATTTGTGATTCATTTAATATTATCTTCATTGGAAAAAATCTGCTTTTCTTTCGATAATAAGGACATTTCTAGGTGACCCCAAACTTTTGAACGGTGGTGTAACTTATGCTATATTTAGGGATAACATTTTTCATATTTTACAGTGTTGGTAGGGATTCCAGTCTGCTTTACTTAGAGTTCAAACACTAAAATGAGATGAAAGATGTCAAGTAAATATAGCATTCAGACAACACACACAGGATCTGACTTTGGACAAAGCTGTGAGTTCATTTTGGTTTAAAGGACAAATTGCTGTGAGTCACCCCAACGTGAATGATGTCACCGGTGTGTGTGTGCGTGCGTGCGTGCGTGCGTGCGTGTGTGTGTGCTAGAGCAAATTTATATGCATGCGTGTGTGTTTTCTCTTAGATTCTGGTATACAGTACACGTGCGCCTGTGTGTGTTTGTGTTTGTCTAATTATAGTGAGTGCTTTGTGGTGCATCTCAGTGTGATTGGTCCTCACTGAGTCTGACATTCACATCAATAGAAGCCTGACGATGATGGATTCCCCTTCACCGCGATGCCAAAGCACACACAAACGCACACTTTTACAAATGCACTCCGCACATGTGCATCTACTATCCCTCGCTCTGCAACTCGCTCATGAATAAACACGCATTTTGTCCATGTGCACACACACAAAATGGCAGCTTCTCTTTTCTACCCTAACTTACCTCTCTCTTTCTCGCACACACAGACACACACATTCAAAAACACACAAACACCCTCTCAGGCATCACCTTAATTATAATTCGGTGCTGTTGTTGCGCAGAGAACGGCTGGTGACTGCTGAATGGTCGGGGATGGAGAAAAACAGGGCAGTCATGCAAGACACACACACACACACACACACACGCGCACACACATCATGTTTACAGTAGCAGTAGCAAAACTGTACAGTAAGCCACTCGTGTGCTAAAGATAGTTTTGCTGAATTGCTTCTCTGTGTTACTGGCAGAATCATTTTGAATTTGTTTTCAGGTGCTGGCCGCCTCGGTGCTGCAGCTCAGGCCCGTCCTTACCCCTGCATGGTTGGACCATTTGGTTTGTTCCATCTCTTCACCCCTATTTATTAGCTGCTGCTTTCACGGCACAACTTTCACAGTGTAATTTTTCTTTTTGTAATTGGCTTAATTAGTCACTAACCTGCACTAGACGGTGTAGACACGATGCAAGTCATCAACGATCTTCACCTAACACGAAACAAATCTGGTGCAACAGACTGTCCTGAGATTGGACAATCGTATCTCATTAGCAGAAAATTAAACTTTGGTTGGTACGAACACAAATGAGAAATCTGCTTTTCACAGACAACATTAAAAATCAGAGCATACACCTTTCCTTAGTGTTAACCGCAACTGTAAATAGCAACTAGCAAGGTTGGTTGAGTGAAAAACTACATACACTACCATTCAAAAGTTTGGAGTCACTTAAAAATGTCCTTATTTTTGAAAGAAAGGCATTTTTTTCAGTTAAGATAACATTAAATGAATCAGAAATCCAGTCTAGACATTGTTAATGTGGTAAATGACTATTGTAGCTGGAAACGGCTGATTTTTAATGGAATATCTCCATAGAGGTACAGAGGAACATTTCCAGCAACCATCACTCCTGTGTTCTAATGCTACATTGTGTTAGCTAATGGTGTTGAAAGGATCATTGATGATTAGAAAACCCTTGTGCAGTTATGTTAGCACATGAATAAAAGTGAAAAAAGAGTTTTCATGGAAAACATGAAATTGTCTGGGTGACCCCAGACTTTTGAACAATAGTGTATGTAAAATTAAGGAACAGCTTTGATGCAGAAATCCATTTTTTTCCCCTAATGTATTGCATGTCAGGCATATACACTGAAATGACTTGTGTACTCGAAATGTGCATTATCTAGAGTAGTGGTGTTGAATAGGGAATTGGGATGGCAAATAGTAAATATTACATGGAAAAAAGGATGTAATTGGGACATGCTAGTAATAACAATAAGTCAAGTTAACACTACAAAAAATGAATCAAAATTCCACCATTCAATCAAAAGAACCAAAAAATATATTTAATTAATGAATAAAATCCTTCACTAAACCTGTATGTGTAACAATGAGTACAGATATCTCATTACTTACTATTTGCCATCATATAGTGTTTGTGCTTTATAGAGGCAGGTCATTAAGTGAAACCCTTCACTCTGGCAGCTGAAGAGCCTGTTTTACCACTTAAACACTGACACACAGATGTGCACACGCAACAAGGTCTGAAGGATGTCCTGTGTTTTACTGTGTTAATGTCCAGTTAGACAAGAACTCTTTGCCTAACAGCCGTTATCTCGCAGTCCAACCCTGAGCTGTTCTTCGGAGGAGAGCTGCCAGCGGAGGACGACCGAGCCATTTGTTAGCACAAATGATTAAATCCACTTTGCTTGTTAAACACAGCTGTCAAGGGCAAAAGTTGGGACATAGCACAGCTTACCAGTGTCTTATACCTCCTTTTCAAATATGCACAAGGCCCCTCGTGTGTGTACAGCTTTTGGGATATAAAATTAAATAAAACCCACGGAAGGAGTGAGTAAACCGGTTATGTAATGCTTGCTGTCTATTCAGCTTAAGCAGAGGAAGGTTTTGACTAATAGCCATATGTTGCTCAGAGAAAGATGAGGCATGTTTACAGAGACATGCACTCTGTGTCTCCTCGCAGAGAAACGATGGAGGAAAACAGATTTTTCTCTTGACCTGAAAACATGAAAAGTTCTCTGTCACGGCGCAGATCGTGCATTTTAAACGTAAAGACAGATGTAACCGTGCGTAAATTCCGTTGGTGTAAAGCCACCCACACGATGATGCTGATGACAGCCGACAGATGATGTGGACTCTCATTAAATGCTGCTTTTGAGGTGCCCTGGAGCGGCGTGTTCGGCCTCGTGGGTCTCATGGAACATACTGGATGAGGTCTGTTTTCTCCTCATTTCCATAACAATGCAGTGCTGTCATCATGTCAGTCACTTCAGCTGTAGCAACAGATGTTACCCTGAAACACAGCAGAGAGCCTCGACTCCACGTCTGTGTACGCGAGTGACGTGCATCGAGGGACAAACGCAACTTATGTTTGGAAAGAGCTCCCCAAAAGACAGCATGTAATTCTAACCATGAGCAACAGTCAGTGTACCGATGAGTCATCTGATGCCTGTAGCACGCACCATGCGGACAGAAGCAACACAAGTACGCTGGCTCGGATGTGCTTATGAATGCAGCAAAATTTCTGGAGCACCAACATGTTGATGCTGGGAAATGGACGAACACACGTCAATCCAGAATGACGCTCATGAACACACCACCAGTGTGTGAGATTGTGCTTAAAACGGGGGATGCAGGTGTGGTGATGCGAGTCAGTATTGCCGCTGATGCATGGTGGCATTTGTTGCTTCTCACCTAACTTATCACCTGTTGTTTACACGAATAAACACTCCAGTCTGACACAGCAGATGTAGGCTTTGGGTACAAGCCTTGCCTCTTCCACCATCCCTCTCCACATCTGTGCACTGGTATTTTGAAACTCCCTGTTGCTCTGGTAAACAACAACAATCTCCAAGCAACAACCTACACCCAGATCATCTAGCAGAGGGGAGTCAAACTCACTTTAGTTCAGAGGCCACATTCAGCCCAACTGGATCTCGAGTGACCAGTAAAATCACAGCATAATAACCTAGAAATAACGACAACTCCATTTAGTGCAAAAAAAAAAAAACATTCTGAAAATGTTCACATTTCATCTTTTTTTATAAAACATTGTGAACAACCTGAAATTTCTTAAGATGAATACGTTCAGTTTCAACAACTTTAAGTCTCAGTTGATCATTTACATGTGCATTACAACGTACAGATCACAGTGTTTCTACAAAGGCACAAAACATTAAGTCACAGGTATTTGGAACTGAAAAATATAGAATTTAACTTTATCATCAAAACTGGTCAAAGTCTAGAAATAGTTTTTAATCTGCAGCTTTACAATTAATGACTGTAATTTTTTGTGAAGTCGTCCCATGGGCCGGATTGGACCCTCCAGTGGGCTGGTTTTGGCCTATGGGCCATATGTTTGACACCCCTGATCTAGCAAGACAGACCTGTTTGGTTTTGATGATAGTACTCGAATCCCGGTGTGCAAATGTTTCACCAAAACAATCCCATTGTTGCTGTTTTAGATCATGGCTGCACCACCCAAGATGACTATGATTGTTGTAATGAGATATAAACATGGCCCTGTAGGAGCCCCTGTAGAACTATAGTAAAATGACCATTTTCCAGCAGAGGAAGGAAACTGTTATCCAGCACACTCAGTCACCAAAATATGCTGTAAAATTGTGAGATTTCCACATTTTTGGTAAAATTTGTAAGAAATTGTCCTGTGATTAGAAACATTAACACCTAGGAGACTGGACTTGGAGCCTTATGGTGGAGTAGCATTTTTTGGGGGTTTTTTTGCTTTGTTTTTAAACCTTGTTGCATTTTAATTTACTATTTGCTTTTTGTGTAAACTGCAAAATTACTTACAAAAGTACTTGGTTAGGTTTCAGAAATAGCTTTGGTTCAATTACACCTGTGCAGATGCTTAGCGCTTAAGTTGCTCAGTTGATGGGTCTCACCATAAGAATAGCACACAAAAAGAAATAAAAATTCAAGCCTTTTATGTAAAGTAATAATAAATAGTTTTAAATAATAGTTTTGTGCTGTGAACCACAATATATGTTACACATCCTGTCAGATGTGTTGTGTTATCTGATGTACCCACTGTACAGTCAAGCAGGAGAAGAAAGAACCAAATATTTTGCTCTAAAGTTGCTGGAGACCAAGCTGGTGCTGAAATGACAGTAAATGCTGGGTAAAGGTGAAGACAAATATAACATTAAATTAATGCTAATATGTAAGATGTTTTTTCTTTTTTACTTTTCTTGGGCTTTCTTGCATTCAAAAGGGCAAAAGACTGATTTGGTGCAGCTTTAAGGCTGTGAGCACCAGGCTAGAGACTCATTTTTAACAGTGAAGGAGCAAACCAAGATGCAAGTGAAGGACAAAGTCAGGGGAACTGATTTAGAGCAGAGAGGAATGTGAATTTACTGAGCAGATTGGTTCTCTCTCCCTCTTATCAATACATTTTTACAGTGAATTACACCGCAATCAGCCCTGCCAAGTGTGTACCCTGTTAGTCTCCACTCTGGCTGCGACTTGTCTGCTGGAAAATTGTAAATTGTATAAGCAGCTGTCTGCATTCAAGTGCCATGACACAGAGTTAGCCTCTGAAACCCAACAAACACGTCAAGAAGAGGATGCTTATTAGAGATTGACTGCTGTGGCTTTATAGGGCTGCTGTTGATTACTGGGAATGAAGAAAGGCTGATAACTGATATTTAGAACTGATATACTGTACAATGCCATTGTAGGGTTTTCTAATCATCAGTTAGCCTTTCAACACCATTAGCTAACACAATGTAGCATTAGAACACAGGAGTGATGGTTGCTGGAAATGTTCCTCTGTACCCCTATTGAGATATTCCATTAAAAATCAGCTGTTTCCAGCTAGATTAGTCATTTACCACATTAACAATGTCTAGACTGTATTTCTGATTAATCTAATGTTATCCTCATTAAAAAAAACTTTTGAACAGTTCTATATATTAAAAGTAATTTATTAACAGCATGTGATAGCAGGCAACCTGTCTTCCACAACTAGGTTTGTTCATGAATATGGATTGCCATCAGTGAATTCATACATATAATCATCCAATATTATATATTAACAGCATGTGATAGCAGGGAACCCATCATTTATAACTAGATTACTTCATTAATAATGCTTACTGTAATTGAATATGTGCAATAGAAATAGAAGTGATAAATAAAGATCTTGAATCTTGAGTCTGGAACATTGCAAAATAGTGATATTGAAAGTCCTAGTCACAAGATTTGTGACTTTTTTAAAAAAAAATTATTATCTTTTTGTTAAATCCAAGATATTTCCGCCATGTTAAGTGTCCTAAAAATTGTCTTGTAGAAATTTGCTTTGAAATCCTGGCAGCAAGGACTACCAAACACGACTTCTTTCCATCTCTTTCACACATGTATTGACGGACAAACCATCTGTATTCTTGGGTTCACTTTCAAAATAAGAGTCCAAACCCAGTAACAGAGATTAGCAAGCAACTCTAATGTAGCCTGGATTTAAAAGTTTTATTTTAGTTTGTTTTCCTCTCAATTTTATAGTTCATACAAAAAAACCCACTAGTCTTTACAAGGAGCCACAAATGTGTTGCACTTTCAAAGTAAAAGCTCAGAGATGTTAGAAGGAACTGATGAGGGTTGAATAATATGCTACCTTATGTATAAAGCAGGACATATTAAGTGGCAGACACTGCAGTGACACATTCAACATTTCTTTAATTTTTTTCCCCAATATAACCCTTCCTCCCCATGTGCATCAATGAGCCTTGGCCACCCATGACCCTGTCCCCAGTTCACCACTGTTCCTTCCTTGGACCACTTTGATAGATCCTGACCACTGCAGACCAGGAACACCCCACAAGAGCTGCAGTTCTGGAGATGCTCTGACTCAGTCGTCTTGTCAAACTCACTCAAATCCTTACATTTGCCCATTTTCCTGCTTCTAATATCAGCTTTGAGGACAAAATGTTCACTTGCTGCCTAATATATCCAAGTCACGAACAGATGCCATGATAAAGAGATAATCAGGGTTATTCACTTCACCTGTCAGTGGTCAGAATGTTTTGCCTGATTGGTGTATTTATGCTGCTTTTCTTCTCTTCAGACCTGTCATGGCAGCAGTACAGAACATCTTACCATGCAATACGGTGAAACTAGCCCAGAGAGAGATGAAACTTTGAGTGCCAGTTTCAGCGGTCTGCTCTTTTTTAGTTTATATGTCAGCAGGAGTTTTGTAAATGGAGCCATCAGAATCTTGAGCGTTGGATCTGTGAAATGTGCCTGTTCATTTGTTTCCCCGACGGCAAGTGATGGGCAGAATGACACTGCAGAGTTTCTGTGCTCGGAGCTGCCAAATGAGGACGCATCCCAGAAACACAGTGACATCTGCTGCGTTGTAAAACGCCGTTACTGCTCTCTTTTATGGCGCTAGATTTGCTTTTTGGAGGACATAAAGGGAGGAATAGAAGGCATCAAAATCAAGGGAGAAAGAAGAGAGAAGGAGAATGAGATGATAACACACTGCCATGTTGTCGAAAATCCCCGGGAATGACTCAACTACAACCCCTCAAAGGGATTTTGCCGTCATTCCCTCTGTCAGTATCTCTGTCGAAAGAGACCTGGAAGATGCAATTTAGCGTTTATGTTTTTATTTCTTACCCTGTTCTTCAACCCGACAATGCCAGCAACAGCAGAAGTGGCATTAACATTCCTACTTCTACTGCCTGCAACTATCTTACGCCTCGATCAGTGACACCAAAACACAAACGTCTTTGTGGGGAAATTAACAGACACTTGATTCAAGTTGGATTCAAGCTGAGCAGCTAAAATACTGAGCAGACTCAGTAGTGATCTGAATTCAAGAAATATTTTCAAATGGGTCCCATTTGCAAAAGCGATATGCAAATGTTTAGTGTGACTTAGAAACGATGCTTTTTGTTTCTCTCATCTGGTAAACAGCTGAATTGTAGTGGATATGAACGCATTTATGTCTGTCTGGCAGACACGCAACCTTCGACAATGCCTCTATCACGGAAATTATACTCGTCTGGTGCTCGAGTAAAACTGTTAATTAAGAAAACAGCATTCGTTACCATGGTGACGCCATCATTTGCTCCTGACTCCAGCAGCAGTTGGGTTGTTTAAACTTCCCACAGTTTTGTTTCTCTGTCTTTTCCTGCTTTAGGTCCATCTGCCATCGTCAAAGAAAACAACTGTCCAGGAAACACACGGAGCAGACGCCGTTAGCGGTTTTTACCTTTCATACTGGTGTCAGTGTGACTTTCAGGAAGGGAAACCATGAAACAGATCCATTATGATCATTTAACTCAGAAAGTAAATGAAAAATCCAAGAACCAAAATAAAAATTGAAGAACAACACGAGGCTTGGAATCATGGCATCATCAGGCTGCACAGAGCAGGGATACATAAACTAATCAGTTACCCCAAGGCCGAAACTCTACTCTATTACAAAAATAAGCATCAATTCTATCCAGCGCACAAGAGATAAAAAGAACATCCGTGCAGTATACGTATAAGAATCTCACCTGGGAATAGCATTGTGGATAAAAATGAAGTATGGGAGAGTGTGATATGCAAAAACACATTTATTTCATGTTATTGTTTGGGCCTCAGGGGGAAGAAGATCCACCTTCATGCTGCCTCGACAAATTGGTCAACATTATTTCCTGCATAACAAATGGCTTCCATGGTGCTTTCTGATGTTTTGTGAAATATTCTTGTCTATTAATACATTAGGATCATTATAAATGCTGTTTGGCAGTGGAAAATGTAAAACCACTCCACCAGGTTAGCATTAAACTCATAATGCACGGATTCTTCAGCATTTTCCAACACATGTTTTTGCATAGTGGCCACTGTAGCTTCAAGCCATTAGGCTCATTTAGAGATAAGAAGTGGACTATTGGTGAGCTCATTTGTTTCTAACTCGACTCTTCGGACATCATCTGAGGCTTTTTTGTTTTGTTTTCAGATTTCATGCAGAAATTGTCTTAACCTTATCATTTTATCATTTTAAATGGTTGGGTAACTTGTTAGAGTATGTAAAATGGTAGGTTCTTTGCTGTAACGTTTAAATTTGTCCAGTTATTTTGTATTGTATATGATATTGTAGGGTCCTAACCATGATTCCTCAAGTAAATTCACTTTTTTACACTTTGAAGTCTTAGCTTTAATATTTAAAAGTCTCCTTTGGAAAGAACTTTGGATTAATGTGTCTTGTTTTAAATGTGCAGTAAAAATAACAGTGACTCAATGCTCCGCTAGTTGCCAACTACAATGACTTTTTTGACTACTGTATTGATGAGTAAAGATGATTACATAGATCAAAAAGATCATTTTTAAAAGATTCATTTTCTTTTTTGAGGATGTACAGGAATCACTCCCCTTCAGCGTCTTCAACAGGGTCCAAATGTTGCAGCCATGATTATCAATGAGTCAAAGAAAAATCGGTCATACAACTCCGGCTTCCTGTTCAGCTCTGCTCTGATTTTTAAATGTATGTAAACCAAGCCTCCAAGGATTTCCTAACCCTGTCTGCCATCTTACATTAGCCACTAGTGGCCCCCCGGTCGTTCCCAGAGCCTGATCAGTGACTAAGGTTTATCGTGCTGTTGCAGTCTGGACCCAAACTCTGGAATGACTGACCTGCTGAGATTAGATTAGATTAAATTCAAATTTATTACTCTTTTAAACCTATTTTTTTTTCAAAGCTTTTAAAAATGTAATTTATCTCAATTATATTTATTGCATTGTTTAAATAATGCAATCCTTTTCTCAAGCACTATGTAACTTTAACCCTGACAGGTCAAATTTGACCCATTTTGACAGCAGTAAAAATACCTTCAACATTTTTTCAACTTTTTGCCTGAGATCTAATGATCTACCAAATATATACAAAAATGAAAATATTTTAAAATTTATACTTTTGGTGCTCCAGATTTCTGTACATTGAGGCTGTTTTAGGTCAAATTTGATTATTTGAGAGATCTATTGAAATGGATTTTAGATCTACCAGTGATTACAGATGAAGAGGGTTAATTCCACACTAAGTTCCACACAGTTTCCTGCTACTGCTCTGAATGCATGCAGACACTAGCTTTTAATAAGCATTTTATTATTTAATGTTTTGTGTTCTAAGTGGTAAATGTTGACTTAATATTGCTAATTGTGATTTCTTATGATATAGCAGTGAGGACAGTGTGTATCGGTTGCTGTGGTTAAACATGGTCAGAGTATAAATTCCAACAGTTCCAACATGTTCATGCCATTTTCAAAGCCAATAAAACATATTTAAATCATTGTGGCTTTTATGCTTTTATGTAAAACAGTAGTGTTGTAGTCGAGACCACCTAACGAGACCAAGACATGGCCGAGACCACAGTGTATCGAGACCGAGACAAGGCCAAGACTTTGAGGGGTCGAGACCGAGTCGAAATCGAGACCATATTAAATTTAACTTAACAACTTTATTCAGTACTTATTCAATGTAGTTTTTAGGCAAGTGTAAGGTTGCCTGTAATACTCTTGTCTGCAACGACAAACAACCATTCAATATGGAACGTATCAAACAAATATTTAATACTTGCATCTTCATTTTTGTCTTGTTTTCAAAACAATATCAAGCCATGCACAAATATGTACAATTTTCTACAACATATCCTAATCTAGAACAGCGGCCTCTTTATTTCTATTACACCACAAATATTTCTTGTTTGATAAATTGGATATAACTGAACTTGGGTGTATTATTGTAAAAGAAAAAACCTGGAACCACTATTCCATAAAATAGAAAGAAAAAACAATGCCAAATATCAGCATCTAAAATGCAATGAAATATAACATGTCAATGTATCTTCAAAGAGGTCAGACACTGAAAGGCCAAACTACAAGCATTTCCCTGACAAAGTGCTGAGGCAAAATACTTTGTTATTCAAAGCTCACCACCAAGGATAAACACATGAAAGGGTTGTTTATAAACACTACAAACAACATGGCCCTTAAAAATGACAACATGGGAAGTGAGTTTAAAGGAGAGTTTGGTTGCATTTTAGAAGCATGAGAGACTGCAACATTTTGTGACCTAAACGTGCACGATGGGGTCTCATTATAATGCCCCCTCTACTTATACACATATTTATTTTAATTTATATTTAAGTTACACATTTATTATGCAATTGTGTGTTGTAATTCTAAAAATTGGCACTAAAATGAAGTGTGTACATTGCCAGGCCAAGTTGCATAAGTGAGATGGAACTTTTTCATAGACGGGGTGCATAATTTGAAGTGGACACTCCTCTGTCACATCAGTAGCTCTCATCCAAGTGAGCAGCGGTACCGCGGTATGTGCCGCTATGTCAGAGCTAACATTAGCTAACATTGATGGAACATAAACAAAGCTTCATGTAGCCTGTCTCTTTATCGTTTATGAGAAGCGCAAGGCCAACGTAAAACACTACCACATGCCTTTTCCCTATATATACATGTACACACACACACACATATATTCACAAACTACAGCTTGCTAAATTTATCTTGCTAACTTCGCTAGCGCCATGTAGCGTTAGCTTACCTTTCTTTATGCTTCCTCTCCAAGTGTCGATAAAAGTTTGATGTGGTTCCAGCCGCCTCAGTGAGCGTTGCATTGCAGAATTTGCATATAGCGCTGTGTTTTCTTTTTGACGTTGATTTACAGATAAACAGTTGAGAGGTAGCTCAGTGCTGTCGGTGAAGCCATGGTCTCGGCTGGTCTCGCAGTAAAAATCCCGAGTCTGTGCACGAGACCGAGACAAGACCGAGTAAAAATGCGGTCGAGTGCGAGACAAGACCGAGATCTTCAAAAAGTGGTCTCAAGACCGGTCTCAAGACCGAGACCGAGTTCGAGCTCGAGTACTACAACACTATAAAACAGGACACAATACTATTATACTGTGTAATAATAGATGTTTTTCTCCAAAAAAATTCCAACTTCAACTTTATTACTTGTCCCTTGAAGGGTGATTTGTTATGCAGCAGTTACACAAGCATTCACAATAAACAACAAAAACAATAAAAAAAAAAACTAAATTAAATATGACACAAAACACAAGATAGGGGCATTAGCAGATATCTGGGTCATTTACTCAGGTGTAATTCAGTGCAAACAGTTGCTTAGAACATTCAGAAAACACACTCTTCCTGCTCTCTGAAACATTTATGAAGGATTAATCATGCATTTATTAATGTGTTGTAGGATATTTAGATCTGAAGTTTAAAATTTGGTATAGACAGTTAATAAGGGAATTCTCCACTGTGAAGGCATAAACTATGAACAGTATGTAACGGTTAAGAAAAGTACTGTCTAATTTTTTTCTGACAGCTGCTGCTCTTTATCACTGAAAATGGCAGTGAGACTGAGCCAAAGTAGTTCATTTATAGACCTGACACCTAAACAACGATCTGAAACTCTGTAAAGTTCTGTCAAGCAGAGCAGACAATTTTCAGTTCACTGCTGGACCGTCACACTGTTTTTGTGTCATCATTTCATGCATTTTCATTCTAATATATAGGCCACATAGTTCAAAACTGATGCCAGTGGTCCACAGATTTGCCCAAAGCTTCGTTTAGAGGACGCTGCATGCAGCAGTTGAACATCAAATAATCACTACATTAGATTGTGTTGTTAGTGTACTATCTTCAAAAACAGCCTGCAGCAGCGTGAAGGAGGAGCAGTTTTAGTTTCACACTTTCAAACTCAGTCTTTCATTCCAAACAAGGGCTCCTCCTGTCCTTTCTCGTCTTCTTTATTCATGCTGGCCACATGGACTTCCCAGAAATAGAGCAGCGTTTCTCTTTTAGCCTTGAAATGAAGCTCCAACCTCCGTTCTGAACGCTGAAGATTCCTGCTGAGGATGCTTTGATTTGTAAATGTGGGCGTGCTTGTACTTTTTCTTCTCTGTAAATGTTTTGTTGCTTCTTTGGGCGATGCACAACAGAGATTTTTATTTTTTCAGGTCATCCCGTCTGTGATTAATGAGCAACGTCTCTCTGCGAGATAATTGTTTGGATACTCGCTCTTTCACACGCTCACATTTTATGCACGCTGCTGACACATTCTCAGAGCGACGGTGGAAGTACAGGATGAACGTAGCTCAACGATCTGCTGCCTTTTTCACAATCCACTTCTTGATTCAGCTTCAAAGCTCAAAAGAAAAGACCAGCATTTTGGAAAACAGACAGAAAATGGATATCAGTTCATCTGATAGTCAGATTGTTCCATTTTCAAAG
The DNA here is from genome assembly GCF_022539595.1 of Amphiprion ocellaris. Classification (NCBI taxonomy): domain Eukaryota; kingdom Metazoa; phylum Chordata; class Actinopteri; family Pomacentridae; genus Amphiprion; species Amphiprion ocellaris. Next base: position 3,584,864 of record NC_072778.1, on the reverse strand, counting down.
CTGTCAGATTCACACACACTGTCTTGACGACACATATGAACTACAACATTGTGCTTTTTGGAATTTGAAGTTATTTTCATGAAAGCATTAGCCGTTTAAATTACTTCCAGTTTTTGCTCTCTTTTCACTCCCTTCGATTACACCAGGGGTATCCAGCTGGTTTTAGTTCAGGGGCCACATACAGCTCAATCTGATCTCAAGTGACCAGTAAAATCACAGCACAGTAACTTTTAAATAACTCATTTTCCCCCCAATTTGTTTTAGTGCAAAAATAGTCCATCCTTCCATCCATCCATTGTCTATCCACCGCTTAATCCTCATTAGAGTTGCAGGGGGGCTGGAGTCTATCCCAACTGACTGAGGGTGAAGGCAGGGAACACCTGGACAGGTCACCAGTCTATCACAGGGCTACACATAGAGACCAAATACACTCACATTCACACCTACGGACAATTTAGAATTACCAGTTCACCTCAGTATGTTTTTGGACTGTGGGAGGAAGCCGGAGAAAACCCACACATGCACTGAGAGAACACGCAAACTCCATGCAGAAAGGTGCTTGGAAGGCCAGGACATGAACTAGGGGTCTTCTAGCTCCAAGGCGACAGTGCTAACCACCAGGCCTCTTTCAGTACAATAATGTAATGCACCCTGCTACACTCCAAACATTGTGAATAATAGTAATAATACTAACACATTTTATTTGTATAGCACTTTTCAAAATACTCAGACACTTTACATCAGACTTGGGCATCCTACGCCCGTGGGCCACATCCGGCCAGCCGGATGACCCTGACTGGCCCGTATGAAGTCACTGGAAAATATTAAACGTCAATGCAAATATATATCATCGCAATACATGCAAGCAATACGCCTGCACTGCTTTTATTTTGAAAGATCTGCTAAGTTAACGTTTTTTCGCGCGTGCTTTCCGTACTTAGCATAAGGTTTATGCGCTGATTGGTTGTTAGCTTCAGCCTGGGTAGATGTCAGGTAACGACAAAAAAGAAAGATTGATTCCGAATGCAGAGTTTTTAACAAAACATGGACTTCCAAGTATTTCTTTACTGAAGTCAGAGGTAAAGCTGTGGGCTAGTTTGTGGCGAACAGATCGCGGTGCTCAAGGATTATAATCTGAATCGACACTACGAGACCAAACATGGCGGAGAAGTACAAACATTTGACTGATGCAGAGCGGGGAGGATGTCTGAAGGTTTGCTGCTAAACTGCTAAAGCAGCAATGACTTTGTTTTACCAAAGCTCACATCAAGGGATGCAGCAGTCAAGACGAGTTTTCTAATATCCTACAAAATCGCCAAAAACAGTAAGCCATTCTCTGATGGAGAGTTTATAAAAGAATGTCTGGTGGACTCGGCAGCGTTTATATGCCCGGAGAAGAAAGGAGCGTTCGTTAATGTGGCCCTTTGGAGGCGAACCGTAACGAGGCGGGTGGAGAGCATCGCCGAGAATCTGGAGCTTCAGCTGCACAACAAAGTGGACGATTTTGGCGTTTTCTCCTTGGCTCTGGACGAGAGCTGTGATGTCCGTGACACAGCCCAGTTACTCATCTTTGTACGTGGACGAACAAAAACCTTTGAGATGACGGAGGAGCTGGCAGCTGTGCAGCCAATGAAGGGAAACACGACGGTGAGTAATTTGTTCACTGAGGTAAATACATGCATGAACAAGCTTGGAATAAAATGGGAGAATTTAGTTGGTGTTACAACTGATGGCTGTCCAAATTTGACAGGGAAAAATGTTGGACTTTTGAAACGGATGCAAGATAAAGTGACTGAAATAAACCCAGAACAGAAACTGATATTTTTGCATTGTATTATACATCAGGAGGTGCTGTGTAAGTCAGTGCTAAAAATCAACCACGTGACTGATGTTGTAGCTAAAGTAGTTAACTTTATCAGGGCAAGAGCATTGAATTACAGACAGTTTGTTGTCTTTTTGGAGGAGATGATAGTGAACATGGTGACCTTGGTTACCAGACAGCTGTCAGATGGATCAGCCTGGACAAGGTGCTTAAACGAGTTTGGGATCTGAGAGCAGAGATTCAAGAGTTGGACATTGTACATCATTGTATTGTGTAATTTACTGTTTTTATTGAGATATATTGAACATTGCTGTAAGTGTAGTGGGGAGCTGTTGTCTTTCTTTATGCTTCACAGTCATCTTAATGTAGATTTAGAAAAACTGACAACACCTCATAGCGTTCATGTTGAACAAAAACTGACATGATAAGGCAAGTTTCAAATCTCTGCCAGCTGATGGTCATATTGCTGTAGAATAAATTCTGAGTGATGCTTACTTACTTTGTTTGTAAAAACAGTGACTGCTGAAAAGTAATTAAAGCACTTGGAAAATCAGTTTCACATTTTAAGTATGTCTTTATGATAGTAAATATCTACAACTCAATAGGCAGCAGTCATAGTTTGAATGAAAAAACAAATTCTTTCATTAAATAGTTGTGTTCTGTGTTCCACATTTTCATTATATCATTGTATTGTTTCATTTACTGTTTTTATTGAGATATATATTGAGCAGAGCTTTTAAGTGTACTGGTCCGGCCCTTAACAACCGTCAAAGTTTCTCATGTGGCCCCGTATGAAAATTAATTGCCCACCCCTGCTTTACATAGTGACAACTGTAAAATCAGCAAACATTAAAACAGAGTAACATCATAAAACAAGTCATAAGACACATAACAAAAGAAATGAATATTATATATTAAAAGCAGTTCTGAACAGGTGGGTGTTGATGAGTGATTTGAAAGTGGTCAGGTCGGTGCTGTCACAGATGTGTTGGGGTAGGTCTCTGAGGTATTGGGGGGGGGGATTGGTTACAGAGTGCTTTGTGGGTCTGAAGGAGGACTTTAAACTGGATGCGTTGTGGAACAAGGAACCAGTGGAGGTTTTGGATTGTTCAGAAATGATTTGAGGAACATAACAAAGAGTTCAAGGTGTTGACTTGCCTTAAAATTTCCAAGATCTGATGGAGCATCTGCATGATGTGCTAAAAGTCTGGTCCATGGAGGTCCCACCTCACATCTCGTACAACTTAAGGGGTTTTCTGCTAATGTCTTGGTGTCTGAGACGTTCAGAGATCTGTGGAGTCCAGGTGTCGATGGGTCAGATCTGTTTTGACAGCTGGTTTTACTGTTGTGAGCGACTGGTGTAAAGACTTGTTGTACTGCTGAATAAAAGTCTGCAAAATGTCAAACACTGGAACCACCGTGGTTTGGGTACAATCCTAAACCCAATCAAGTTTTGTAATAACAAGAACATTAGATTCAGAGCTTAGTTGCTGATTGTTTGGACAAACTGCTGGTTGCTGTGAAAAAACTTCAGCCTGATAACTCTAAACATTTAAATCTGTATTTATGAAGACAAAAACAGAGAATGATGGTAAAAATAAAGGCAAAGAATAGGAACCAATGCAGATGGTCTTTGTATAGACATTTAAAGACACCACCTGCAGTAATTTGATAGTCCAAAGCTAGCAGCTGTCCCCTGCTCCCAGTCTCTGTGTAAATCTAAGCTAAAGATGTTCCAAACCTGTTTCTGTACTACATGCACGAAAATTAAATTGATATTGATCTTTTTCTCCGACTCGGGAGAAGATGCCAAAGAAGCACATTCCCCTGAAATATCAATCTGTTGTGTTGAAATTCCTCCTTGTATTTCTTCAACTCTTTATCGTCTCCTCCTTTTTAATTATTACAGACTTACTGGGACAAATTTATTAGGTATAACGGCTAATACCTGGATCATCCTCATTAGGACGCTTAATGACCTAAGGGTCTCGGATGTTTTATATGGCTGTATATCATCTTTAGCATCACACTATTTTATATTAAACCCTTCATATTTCATATCCTTGCAGATATATTAAAGGAATCAATAAAGTGATGATTGCTTTTACGTGCATTCACCCCATCAGTGTCAAAGAGTGCATTTTATGTGCACAGAAACATGTTGTAGAGAAAAAACAGAGGAAAATGCCATCTTGGCAGACTGCAAGGCATTCTCTGTCCTCATATTTGAGAGCTTAAATCTGGGCCCCTGGAGTGCATGAAACCTGATATGTGATTGGACGCCTGAGAGTGTTAATGTAACCTTGTACAGGGTGATAGTTGGCTGATGATTTGGCTCGGGTTGAAGGCGAGGCGCTGCGTGGCGCAGGCGCCGCGCTGCTTCGGCCCTGCGGGAGGACGAGCTGGAAGCATATATTAAGATGACGCTTTTGGCTGCTGACCAGTTCCCCTTCGCGCACACACTCGCAAAGCACCGTAGGTGGCTCTTAATCATATTATCCTTGCGAATAGGCTGAGCAGCATGGTGTCTTAAGTACACTTCACCGAGGTGTGTTGTAATTATGCACGCAGCATGTTAGGCCACACAAACACACACATATACACACCTGAATGCAGAAAACATTCACATGTTAAGCAGACACATAAATGGACGAAGTGCAGAATTTAACATGGAATAATGCACACACTTTTGCACTCACACACAGTGGCTAGAGAAGCAGTTGTAGTCAAGCTGCCATCAGTTTAGGTGCAAATTTTTTTTTGTTTGTTTTTCTTTCTATGAGCACTGCAAACATTTAAATGTTCCCCATTATTATCATGCCCTAGAGACATATTTTAAAAACAACCACTCTTGGGATTTTTACACCTTAATTAAAGTTTGAATTTGAACATCTTTATTTTAAGTTACAGTCTGTAAGTACAGTAAGCCATGTGAAGAAGTCTGCCTTGTACATTAGCTGGACCTATGATGGGTAATCTAAGCTAATCAATAAAAACGTACAAGACACGAGTGAGCAAAGTTAAATTTACCACGACAACAAAACATCTGAGAATAAACTTGTTGGCAATTTTGCCACTGCCAATGCTGAATCCAAAATACACAAAGAAAAGGTTGAGACTTCCCAGCCAAATACTATGCCAATTGTAGGATAGCAAGATTTAAAGGCGATGTAATGTGGTACTTTGGTAACATTTCAGAAGAAGTGTTTCAGAACAAGTTACAACAATCTTAAAAAACATTCAGGATGCTTTGACCAACACATAACCAGTTTCAGTTCCAGTTTTCAGCCTTTATTTAGGGCCATTTGGAGCATTTCAGTCGAACTTGAATGCAATTTGCGCAAAAGTATTGGTTCTCGTTGGTGACCAAAAAGTACCAGGGGTCAAAATCAGAACTACTACATCATCAATATCTTATTTACAAAGATATCCTGCTAGAAATTGGTAGAAATCCAGAAGTGAGCCCATTCTAGAAACAGTAAAATCTACCTTCATTAACAAATTTGAGACAGATGACCTGTTGAATTAAAACACGCTGGCAAGTTGATCAGTTTATTACTCTGAGTTATGTGACGATCGGCGTTGATTTGTCTGTCTGTCTGTCTGTCAGTTAGCAATATTACTCAAAAATGGATAAACGAATTTGGATGAAACTTTCAGGAACGGTCAGAAATGACACAAGCACCAAGTGATTAGATGTTTTATCACACCGTGGTGGCCAGCTCCATCTCCAACACTGTAGTGTGATGAGGCGGCAGGGTGAAGGCAGCCGATGCTAACAGACTCAACGAGCTCATCAGGAGAATTGGTTCTGTCCTGGGAGTGGAGCTGGAGTCTTAAGTGGAGGAGGATGCTGAGGAAACTGCTCAATATTATTCCCTGCAGCCACAGAGCTGGCCATCAAACAGTGTAACTGCTCCTTTCTGCAGGAAGGACAGCAATAATAACAATAACATCAATATTATTTTCAATATTTCTCTCCAATGGAGTGTGCAAAATTGATAGCAGTAATGTGTGCAATATTTCAAATTTTCTGTGCATTATTTCATTATAATGTCCAATAATACTGTAATACTTTAGCATTACTGACAGGATTACTTCTTTTCTCTTCTAGCTTTAATTTTATTTATTTCGCAATTTACTACCATATCGTACTTGCACCTTATTGCAAAAATCTGTAATTGTACACACACCATTAAAAAGTTTGGGGTCGCTTAGAAATGTCCTTATTTTTGAAAGAAAAGCATTTTTTTTCAATGAAGATAACATTAAATGAATCATAAATACAGTCTAGACATTGGTAATGTGGTAAATGACTATTCTTGCTGTAAACAGCTGATTTTTAATGGAATATCTCCATAGAGGTACAGAGGAACATTTCCAGCAACCATCACTCCTGTGTTCTAATGCTACATTGTGTTAGCTAATGGTGTTGAAAGGATCATTGATGATTAGAAAACCCTTGTGCAGTTATGTTAGCACATGAATAAAAGTGTGAGTTTTCATGGAAAACATGAAATTGCCTGGGTAACCCCAAACTTTTGAACAGTAGTGTACATATACACATATAATACAGGCAATCCAGGACATTCTGTTTGTTAACTTTTAAGTCTTGAGCACAATGTGGTCCTGTAATTCTTTTTACAATTAAAGAATAATTGATTACCCTTTGAGAATAATGTTTTTACGTCTGGTATGCACACAGCCAAAGCTACAAGAGCAACACATTATTTTAAGTCAGTGGGTAACGTGTTATTAGAAGACAGCGGCTTTGCTTGGAACTCCCAGGAATTTCCCTCGATCCCCAGAGATGAAATCACACGTACGGTGTGGGTGTTAAATATCAACCGGCGTGCTGCTGCAACCTGAAACATGCCAGCAGGCAGCTTGCATAGGTGGAGACGAACAGCAGAAATTCGATCATCTCTTCACAGAGAAAACTCAATAGTCCATTCAGCAGCTCAGTCTATTCCCCCGTCTGCTGTCCACACCCAGAGATCAATATGTAATTTATCGGCGATAAAGCTGAGCATTGCCTTGGGCTGGTTGGTGCATGTTGGTACGTGTTTTTACTGTGTGTGTGTGTGTGTGTGTGTTGTGTGAGTTCACATGCAACACACACACACTGCGACCTGGTTAGTGGTGTGATGCTCTGTATGCTTTGACTGCACAGGAAAGCTGACCTGGACACATCTAAACAGGTTTTACTGGAAGCCTTGATTGCTGTTTGCTCGTAAATCGGTCCGTCTGAGGATTTGCAAACACAAGAACGAGCAACTGATTTGTGTGACGGGGAAGTTTTCTTTCAGTCTTAGTGCCTTCACTTTAAAAGGTCAAATATGAGAAATCCTTTCATTTCTAACCGAACAAAAAAGCAACTCCAACCAAACCGACTTCCTTACCATGCTGTTGCCCCTTTGTGCTTAGGTTCTCGCTTAGCAAGATCTATTGATTAAATCTTAGTAAATTATTAGTAAGTGACCTGTGAGAAAATGTCATCCAAAGAGGTGATTTTAGTACAAAAGCTCTCGAAATTTGCTCTTCTATGAATGCTCACGGTCCAACTATTAATACTAAAACATTTACTGTAAGCGCAGACATAAAAACAGCACACAGATGTATGTTAACATGACACCACAGACATAAAAAAGCATTATTAAAGTCTGCATGCTCAGACTGATGGAACAATGGGTGTGAACTGTTTGTCCAAATGCCACAATAACATTAAAGAAGTAGAACTGCTGCATAAACACCAATCTGTCACTGAGCACTTTAATATTTACCTGTACCTCAGCTTATTCATGCAGGTGCCCAATCAGCCAATCATGTGGAACACTGTCAAATGTTGCCTGGTCTCATGAATCTCCATTTGTGCGAAGCTCACAGATGATCAGAATCAACAGAAGTTGCAGTAATTTTTTTTGTCATTTTATGGTAATATTTCATCATTTTAGGATTTTTTTTTGTAATTTCTGGTCATTTTGTGGTACTTTTTGGTAATGGTTGCTGATTTAGTGGTCATTTTTGTTCATTTTCTGGTAATTTTTGGTAATTTTGTGGTTATTTTTGGTCATTTTTGGCCAGTTTGTGGTACATTTCCATCATTTTCTGGTAATTTCTGGTAATGCTGTATTTATTTTTGGTAGTTTTTGTTCATTTAGTTTTAATTTTGGTAAGGTTTGGTCATTTGGTCATTTTGTGGTAATTGCTCATTGCTCATTCAACAATTGTGAAATCTATGGAGTCAGACTCATAATGCCAACAATCATGGTTTGAATGCTAATTTAATGTACTTTAATGGCTTGAATTAACTTTTCTGCATGACTAAGCCAGCTGAGACCAAATAAACATTAAAATCATCTCTCTATCAGTCTGTTCCTGCCAGACAAGCAGCTGTTTGTTGTGACTGTATTATGGGAGAAACCCACCTCGCCTCAGCATTCGGTCGGGTTGTGCGGTGTGTGCCATGGCGACCCGCCGGCCGTTGTGTGATTGATCGCGCCATCGCGAGGAGGATTACTATGCCATGATGCAGAGGCAAATTAATCATTCTGACAATGTGGCTGACATGTAATTTCTCCCCTGCACATTAGCATGGCGAAACCTCCAGCAGGTGGGAAGCTCGAATATGAGCAATGTTCACCCTGTAGAGGCGGAACTGTATTCAGGCCATTATTTACATACAGTATTAACATTTAAATTAACTTATTTGTGAGAGAGCAGGATGTTGTCATGGGGCGGATATGAGAGGTGCATCAGGATCAGCTCTTCAGTTAACTTCATTCTTTTGCTTTGAAAGAACTGAGAATGTTTTTTTTTTTAAATCAAGCATAACCTGATGCAAAAAAACATAAAAAAAATCAAGTGCACTTCAGTGACAGATATGCAGTAATGAACTGATTCCATTTGCACTTCAGCTGCACTGTGCCTTTTTCAGATTCTACATCAGTTACTGTATTTATACAGAATGCATAGGAATGCCATTGCAAGTGTGGAAATAAAGCATTTTTGCTCTTGTAGTGTTATTATATTATATATAAGCTTCATTTGTTACCCTTCCAGATTCCTTGAAGCTCACAGCTGGGTCACAGCTGGCACAAACCATATTGGTGGCATCTGCTTGTAGTAACAATGTGATTCTCCTTTCATATCACAGCCATGTTTTAGATTTATATGTAACTCAGTTTCAGAAGACAGACTGTCCAACTGTTAGAAAATGTATGACACCACTTTGGGCATTTATCTTCCTTGGTTAAGGTTCGGTAAAGATTGTGGTTTGGGTTTGAGACATTAGCACTTAGAAAGGAGGTAGTTTGGTGCCATTGGGCAAAAATTCCAGAGCATTTTTTTTCTATTGTAATTTAAGTGATCTGAGAATAAACTAGACTTCTTCTCATGGCTGTTTTCAGGTTTTAGAAGATCTGATGTCCAACCACAGGTCTTTTCAGAGAGAGGGTGTCATCAATATTTGCTGTTTTACAAATGTAGATGTGTCTGCATATTGCAGTAATGGAAAAATATGCAGGAAAAGTTGGTATTCCAGCACTGACAATAACTGCCCAAACTACAAAGCAATCCAATGAAAGGAAGACAAACTTATCAAAAGGGAATCTGGCAATAAGCACAAGAGATGAAGAGAGTTTCGCGCCTAGATCAGCTTCAATTTGGATTCTTCTCTTGGACAGCTGTTGTCATCCAAGCGCTAAACCTTCATTGCTGAAGAATGAAGTCAACACTGAAATACCCAAAACTGCAGTTCTTTGAATGGTCACTTAAAGCTGATTCCACAAGAAAATTATCAAGACACATTTATAGGCTGCTCCAAAAATCAGTTTTACTCTCTAAGGTTAATTTCCACGTTCATTACACTTGTACAGGATATAAATTACCCATTTAAATAGCTCTAGGCACAAAGTTATGCATAATTTAAGGCTTGGCCACATTGAGTTTTAGGTTGGTGCCATCCCAGGAGAGTTCATGGCCCAGACACATTTGCATGGTCCACCTCTTCATGCCTTTTTGGTTTAGAGGGAAGTTAGGTGTAGTCAGACACTGCCAAATGGAGACAGCCGAAGCTATCAAAACCACTCATCAGGAAACCATTTGGAACCTATATATAGTCTGTACTGTCATCTTAAAGGGCTTTATAGGCCCACAAGTTTGCAAAAAAAAAAAAACAAAGACAAAAACAAACAAAAAAAACCCCTAAATGGTAATTCTCAAAGAACTGCTACTTTGTTATCACCAGAAACAGGCCTTATCATGCAGCTTTTTTGAACCAATCACAAATAATCGTTTGGTTTGTCTGTCATACCCTCTAGAGGAGCCGTTGCAGTGCCTTGTGATGTATTGCGTGGATTTTATTGTCTTTGACTTCTGAGCTGCAGCACTGAAAAGAGAAATGACCTGACATTCCCTCTCTGATGTGATGATGTGACGTCTTCTGCTGGATTGATCTGATTATTTCAGACCACCACCCACTCTACCCCCTGGAGGTTTCAGCAGCTTTTCAAAGTTGGGTGACTCCTCGTCTAGTAGAGTTCAGAAGACTTCAAATGTCAGTTAAGAAATCAGAGGCTCTTCTGAAAACCTGTCAGTCCGCCGTCCTTTGTCGGCGTGTCCCCGGCACTCAGCTACAGTATGATAAAATGTCCCTCGCTTTCACCAGCTTGTCACCAAGTTCCTGATACAGACTAACAAGGCCAAAGGCCACGTTCAGACAAATCAAAACCTATTTGGCTTCTTGTCTGTTAGATGGGAGATGGCTTGTATCGGTTGGTACTGTGCCGTGGTGTGGCTGGTCTGTTCTCCAGTGAAAAAAAACACTGTCATTCGTGGAGATTTGTTGCCTGGAGCCTTCGGCGGCACTCGTTCTTTAGTTTGTCTTCTTGTGAAATGAGGGCAGCACGGGGCGGGTTGATCCTGAGAGACAGCAGTAGACACTAAGCCAAGAGAAAAGAAGGTAGGAAATGGTGAGTGACATTGAGAGATGAGGCGTTTCAGCAACCCCTAACCATGGAAGTGTCAAAAAAACACTGACGTCTGGGTTAATCAAAAGATACCTGAGGCTAACAGGTATGTGTGACACCAACAACCAATCAAAGAAGCCAAGAAACTATTCAAACTGCACACACTCAACCAACCAAACAGCTGATCAGGCAGCAACACAACCCACCGGTAAACAAACCAGATCATCCTCAACCTAAACAATAAATAGAGCAACCAAGAAATCTATTTAGAATCTGGCTGTTTAGCAAACCAACAGTCCACCCTGTCACCAGCTGACCTTAAGACTGCAGTTGTACAAAATAGTTTTGTTGCACAGTTTTAAATGCGAACACCAAAGACAGAGAGTGTTAATAAAACCCCTTAACAGTTTCACCTTTATTTCATTTTGTATTTCACTTTTGTGGTCTGCCGGTGGAGTAAGACCTGCCATAAAACATGCTCACTAGATTGAAAAGAAATTTTATCAGGCAGGTTTATTGACTTGCTTTTTGGGATGGCCAGGATTGTCAAAATGTATATCAACCTCCACAAACATATTTTTTTGTGAGAGCTAAACCAGGAATAGGCAAGAAATGAAGAAATGACAAACAGGAGGGGACAGTAAAAGACACTGAGAGAGGTTGAAAATTAGAGGAGGGTGTGACAGATGAAATCGGAATAAGAAACAGTAGACTAGAAACGAGATAAGAAACGACAGATCTGTAGCAAAGGTGGATGTCATATCTGACAGTCTGCCTGGAACCACAGCGCTTTCAATTACATCCAAACACACACATAAAAGGTTGCCTTTCTTCCATTTTGCAGTCTACAAACATGCAACACAGAATGAATGACATTGTGTGTTTGCGAGCATTTATATTATCTTAGCAACACACCTAAATTCCGAATCAAACCTTTGGAGAAAAAGGCATCTTTTTGAATTCAAAGATGAAGCATGCAGGTTCAAAACAGGCACCTGGCAGACCTTCATAGCTAGTCCAATTATCAGCAAGCAGGCAGGACTACCAGACAATCATTAAGAGATAATCAGAGGTGGTAACAGGCTGGGAAGGGGTATTGAGGGAGTCTGCTGGCAGAGATGGTGGTATAGACAGTCTGGTCAGGGAGAAGCTGAAAGCTGGATCTGGTGTACTTTCAAAACTGCAGTTTGAGAAACAGATTCATACTCAGGTCCAGGTTTTAACTCTGACAGATGGACCAGGACCAGATAGGTTTGGGATCAGGACGAGGATTTTCAGTGTTGTTGTCACCTTAATCCTGTTAGACTGAGGGTTACCGTTCTAGTGTTTGATGAGGTGATTCTATCCTTTATGAGCTCCGTCACCATCAGAACACCCCTGTCAATAAGCAGATATCCTTATAATTTCTCCTGACTAGATCCTTGCTTGCGTTGGATCTACTCTCAGATGTGCATCGCTTTGGATAAAAGCGTCTGCCAAATAAAATTGTACAATTGTAGAATTATAACAGCCTGTTGTCATTGTCTCAGATAGATGAACAATAACATGCATCATTGCCTCCCACCAATACAACCCCCTCTGAATCATCAGATTTCTTAATTTACAGTAACTTTAGTATATTTGTGAAGCCACGCAAACTTTTGCCTTCATACTATTAAATATTTTCCATGTTGAAAGACCTCAAAGTACATAGGAATGGGTCGAAATTTTGCAGTCTTACATTTTTAAGCCCTCATAACTTGATAATCAGAGAAGATACAGAGTTTTAGGGAAGAAAAACACATTTGAGCTCTGCTAATAACTGCAAACACATCAATGTTACATCCATTCATAATCTAGGAGACAAAATCTTGCTTTTATTCAGCACATTTTATTTTCTTGTAACCATTAACACTTCACCAGTTAAATGAATAGAATAGCAGCTTTATTATCATTGTTAGAGTCAATGAGAAACAATTTAGCAACATCTTTCTCAGCAGTGTAGAGCAATCATTAAATAATGATTAAAAAAAACTTAAAAAAACCTGAAGATTATACACAAACTATATATAAAAGTAATATGTACAAACTGTATATACAAACTACAAAAACAGTTTTTATGGTAAGGTGAACGATAGATTATTGTGGCGAGGGCCTTTATGGAGGATGTTCCACCCATCTGACTGCCTGTGATATATGGCATAGAGTTGTAAAAAACAGCATAGGCACCCTGAATGTGTTTTCTTTTTTTCTGATAATTGGAATTTATTTTGCACTGAGGGTAAATTTTCAAAGGAACATCTCTTTGCAGTAAAGGTCTTTGGTTGTTTTTACAGACACTTTATTACTAGTTTTCTTCTCTAGCTATGATTCCTCTGTTTGAAAATGATTTTCTAATTTTCTGGTAATAAAAATGTAGATACATTTGGTGAATTATCTGAAAACATAACATATCCAGAGTGTCAGTGCTTGTTTCTATTACACTACGTCAGACATTAAACTGGTGCAGTTTTATTATTGTAACTATAACACACTCCGTGATATTGATACTGCATTAGTTACGGAAAAACATGTACTAACAAAAATGAGATTTTGGCAATCGGTTGTGACCTGTGTCACCTGGAGGTAGATTTGATTTGGTTGCAATTTTTATCAGAGCTCAAATGTGTGAAGGCCTATAAAAAAGCTTCATCTGTCTCTCTCCAGTACCCATTCTTATGAAATTTTTAGGACTCAAAAATGCAAACATTTATGTAGTTTAAGGGCCTGTATCTTGGACAATATTCATAGCATAAAGATAAATATACTAAGGTTGATTTACGTAGAGAATTAGGTAATTTTGAGGGGGTCAGGTGGGGCCTTTTTAAAAAAAGATTTCTCTCAAACTTAGAACTACTTCTGCACCTAAAAACCTTTTGAACCAGTCACAGAACAAAAACTGAGGAGTCCTACAGCCAGGTATGAGTGTTATGTCCCTTATTTGTAGGAGTTGCAGTTAGGAGTTGTTTTTAGCCTAAGGATGTTTGGGGGAAAGGGCCCTGGGGTTAGACAGAGAGACAGACCCAACCTCAGACAAAGAGGCAGATCTAGACAAAAAGTCTGGCAAACTGAGATTTGGAAACCAACACACTCTCTGACCGAGAGGCAGAGAAAAGTATTGACTCTGGCCAAGAGGCAGGAACAGAATTTTGCAACAGGGCAGTTTGCTGTTTCAGAGAAGAAATAGCAAAAGACTTGAAGAGACCTGACTGCTGGAAAACTCAGAAGCACAAACTGACTCTGTCCTGTTTCCATACTGACTGTATGCACAGTGCTGTACAGTTACAACTGTAGCATTGCAAGTATATTCCCAGAGATGTCATGGTTTACATGTGGGTAAAAAAACAGTCTGTGGAAGCAATGCTACAGTTGTAATAGATGTGATTATCAACCATGCTCTGTCACAGCTGAGCAAAGGGCAGAACTGCAAGTCTTCCTTTGGTCAGTATAGAAGGACATTGAAATTTAGAAAAGCGTTTTAGTTTATATGCTGTTGTTTTAGGTATCCTGTGTGTTTTTTGTTTGTTTTTTCTTCCCACTGGACTCCAAAGAAAACGTAGCTTTTATTGGGTTGGGCCAGGTCTTCACCTTACCCCTCCATATCGCTGTTCCTGCATCCCGACTGCTCTGCTCCCATTTCTCTCTGCAGCTATAGTTTTATTCTCCTCTACACAACAATCACCATCCCAGTTGTTGAGCATTCAGTCCTCCACGTTGCCCCACTCATACCCAACTCAGTGTAGCATCACTTCAAGGCTACAATAAGGCTACTTGGTCAGTTTGGGGTCATAGATGAAGAAATATTACGATGATGATTATAAGAAAGTGTCGCTAAGTGTTGGTCGGAAAAGAGAAGCAAACACCTTCATTCTGAGTTAAAGTCTAATGGTTTTGAAGTTTGTGTTGCTATAACGTCACACCATTTTCTCCGTTGCTCCCATTGGGCAGGAGCCACAATTGCACTGTCAGTATTTTGTTTAGGGAGCATTTGCTGAAATGACTAATGTTGTTGTTTTCCTTTGGAGGACATAAATAACATAAATTTATAATAATATATTAGTGTAATATTATAAAAGTAGCTTCATTGGTAATGTCTACTCATTTCTTTTCTTGTTTTCTCCATTTATCTCCTATATTATGTGTTTTGTCTCTCATTTTCAGTATTATCTGAAAAGATTTTCACAACACAAACACTGTTTCTCGCCGTCTCTTTCTCTTTCTAGCCACGATATATCAGCATTCCTGAGAGAGGCAACAGAGCCCCCAAAGTAATTTATAGATGCATAGAGCTCGTTCTGCTTTCGCTGAATACATATTTCCTTTATAAACACACCACCTCATTAGCATCCTCTTACAGTATTTCTTACCTTCTTTTTATTCAAATCTCATACTTTCAGCTGCTGTCTGTGCAGCCACACATATACAACACACACAAATGTCTGAAACCACATAAATATGCACATGCATGCATACATAAAATGTTAATTTAGACAAGATTGCCCACAGACAAATGCAGACATCCACACAAACATACACAAACACTCATCAATAAGTAATTACACCGCAAGAAGATTTTTTTTCCAGGAGGTCATAAATTCAGTCTAGCCTTTTCATTATGCTACCTGGTTGGTTTACAAATGTGAAGTCTCATAAAAGTAGATTGTCCAATGAGACACCTAGCAGGGACCAACTGTCTTCTGTTGATTGATAAATATCACAAAAAGTTGAATGCCTTCTCGGTCCGCTGGTCTAAATCAGATTCATGAGTGAAATTCGATTACCATTTTTGCAAAGAGTCTTTTGTCCTTTCAGAGCCTTCAGGTGATTTGATATTCTGTCATCATTCCAGGGTTGATAAACAATCAGCAGCTGCAGCAGATGTTCTGAATGACAAATGCTGGTTTGTAGAAGTGTGTGTGTGCAAGTGTGTGCTTTGAGCATCTAGAGATCTTCTGTACCGGCACTTTTGTAACTGAAGTAAATGTTAACTTTTTAAAATTTCAGTCCTGGTTGGTTAGTTAAATTAAAGTGGAATTTGTTGGTTGGTGGCCATACTTTAGTGGTAGGCAGACTGGTTGATTACTATAAGTTCAGTGCTAGAGTTATTTTATAGGTTGGTATGTTGGTTTTAAACACGTGTTGTGGTGAGTATTTTACACTGCGTGGAAATTCCTACAATTGCAGTTTTATTTTGGCCACTTGAGGACATCAGAAATAAGCTGTGAACTCAGATATAGCAACAATATCGTCACCTTTTAAGGGTTTGCAAACAGTTGCTGGTTTACCCATCTAGTAGTTATTGAGCAATGTTATCATTCATTTGGAGTCGTCTTTATGTCCACTGGATGAATGCAAGTCCAATATTTACCCTCTTAGATCTCAGTTTTTGGTCTTTATAAACTCCTGAGGGAAATTACTGGCTATGTGATCACTGACCATGAACTAAAACAATAAGGTCGAGGAACTACAACCTGGTATGAAATGTTATGGAGAGCTAAAGAGAACATTCAGGTGATAATTCTCTGCAGGTTCCTCACTTCAAGCCACTGCCATGTTGTGTTCACTATTATAAACTTATCCGTTAATGCCGCTTTAATTTAGAAGACGTTTTGATCCAGCAGTGTCCAGCTGGCTGGTTGGTGTAAGTTTGCGTCTTGTTGGCTGGATGATTTGTTGTTAGTTATCTTTGAGTTATTTCAGTTTAATACGTTTTTGTTTGTAACTGCACATTTTTGTAGCTGAATGATTCGTTTTCTGTGTTATTTATTAGTGGCTCGTTCATCTAAATGGCTGATTTAGTTTTAGTTAGTTTTAGTTTAGTTTAGTTGCAGCTTCTTTCATCCCAAATGTCAAATCTAGCAGTGTTTACCTTTTTACTAAAACACTGCAGCCTAGTTTAGACCTACCTTGGTACATAACAGCCTCATTTTGTGCCTGCAACCACAAACCTTTTTTTTTTTTTTTTTTTTTTTTTTTTTTTAAGCCATTTGCATGCTTTAACCTCGTGGGTCTGTGATGTAATAAGTGTGTATCCGGGTCACATCCTGGAGGGCGCGCAGAAAGCCAAATGCTGACATATACACAAGTCAGAGAGTGATAGCAGAGGCCCCAGGTTGGCTGCAGACGAGGTCCTCGCAGACAGGCAGCTTGTGGAACATTAATGAGAGGTTAAACAGGAAAATTTTTCAACCACTTCACCTCACCTTTTCCCCACGGAGCCGCCTGATGCCGCAAAGCACCGTCTGGCCTCTGAATGAGTGGACAGTCAGACCTGCGTTCCACTTCCAGTCTCGTAAATGTGCAGCTGAACTCCTCCACCTTATGTTCAAGTAAGAGCAGGCTTGATGGTGCATTATAGATCGTTTAACCAATACAAATGTGTGAAGTATGTATAACTTTTAGGGAAGAGCCAATACAACAGTTAAAAAAAAAAGGTTGCTGCCAGGGTTCACAGCATCTCACAATACAGCTTCCTAGCATATAATATTGGACTTTTATGCAAAGCAGATTTTGTAGCCAACTAGCCAAGATCAAGAACAAACTTTGTAAAATATATTGAACATCTCAGTGCATACAGAAGCATACTTTAGCAGCAGCGTATCACGTGATGCTTGCATGAATGTTGCAGACTTCCATGCCAAAATATACACTTTCATTCAAAAAGTTTGGGGTAACTTAGAAATGTCCTTATTTTTGCAAGAAAAGCATTTTTTTCAATGAAGATAACATTAAATGAATCAGAAATCCAGTGTAGACATTGTTAATGTGGTAAATGTCTATTCTAGATGGAAACAGCTGATTTTTAATGGAATATCTCCATAGGGGTACAGAGGAACATTTCCAGCAACCATCACTCCTGTGTTCTAATGCTACATTGTGTTAGCTAATGGTGTTGAAAGGCTAATTGATGATTAGAAAATTCTTGTGCAATTATGTTAACAGTTTTCATGGAAAACATGAAATTGCCTGGGTGACCCCACACTTTTGAATAGTAGTGTATGAACAGATGACAGATGGTTTTGAAACATGTTGGTGATACCTCAGAAACAAACGGGTTCCCTTAAAATGTAACTGAAAATGCTGTTTAGCAGGAATGTAAAACAATGAACCCCTTTTCAACATTGTTTTCCATTTTGCCACATTCATACCAAATCACACACGATTGGTCCTGCTCAGAATTTAAATACATGCCACAGAGCTTAATTGGACGTTAGTTGATTAATTGATGTTGGCAGTGCACCTGTATGGCATTTATTCTGTTTTTCCTTTCATTTGTCACACATGTATACACATACTCACATGACAGCATCATTTTTCTGGTATTGTTTTCTTGCGGTGTTTTTATCACTCATGTATCTGCAACCTTTATTCCACCATGAGAATTAATTGTATTTACACGTTCATATTTCACTGAATTGTCCATTTAAACAACACGATATGGCTGCTGCACCAGCATGTCTAAACATTTGCATCCCTGTTCATTCATTATCTCATTAATATCACTTTAATCGTCTGTTGACTTCATTCAGTCATGCGCTGCCTTGAGCTTGTTTACTTAAGTACAGATGCATCAATTCATTACGCCACACAATCATTCATTCATTGACTCATTCAGTAGCATCATTTGACGCTGACACACTCCTCCAGTCATCCATTTCACTCGATCACACCTTGCTTCATTCAGAAACACGTCCTCAGTGGCACACTTTAAACAAACCTGCATTTGTTCACTCATTCCTCTGTTAATCCTGTCATTCTTGTAATACAAATCCTGTGATGTGGCCTCTTTTATTCCGCTGTTTGCGTCGTCAAACAGCCAAACAGACTGCAGCGCAAAGCCCCATCAGTTACCATGTATCCATGTGTACTAAATAAACCAAATGTGTGTTTATCCACTGAGTGGGACAGTCTGAGCGGTGTAACAACAACAGCTTGCCTCGTCCTTCGTCCATGTTGAGCTAATGAAGAAAATGGAGAAAACCGAGGCTCACTTCTGGAAGTTTTTCACAGAGAGGAAGAATTATTCCACCATCCAATGGTTTCACGGAGACAGTTTTAAGGCTACGGAGGACCAAAACGGAGACACTAAACATAGCAAAAACATCAACAGCATTTAAAACTAGACTAAGCTATTGATTGTACCAACCTGTGTTACCACACATGGATTCAGCTTTAACCCTTACATACTGTTCATGTTTATGCCTTCACAGTAGAGAATTACCCTCATATTAAGTGTCTATACCAAATTTTAAACTACAGATCTATTTAGAATGTCTAACTATCCTACACCACATTAATAAATGTATGATTAATCCTTAATAAATGTTTCAGACAGCAGGGAGTTTTAAAACACTCATTTTTGGAGAAAGACATCTACTATCACACAGTATCATGTCCTGTTTACATAAAAGCCGTAATGTTTGAAATATATTTTATTGAATCTGAAAATGGCATGAACATTTTGGAATTGCTAGAATTTATAATATGACCAAGTGAAACCACTGCAACCATTAAACACCGTCCTTGCTGATATATCATGAGAAATCATAATTATCAATACTAATTCATCATTTACCACTTAGAACACAAACATTAAATAATGAAATGCTTATTATGAACAGGTAGGAAACTTTAGGTGTGTAGAACTATCTAACCCTTTTCATCTGTAACCACTGGTAGATCTAAAGTTCATCTCAATAGATTTAAAGATCAAAATTTGACCCAAAACAGCCTCAGTGTATGAAAATTTGCAGCATCTGTACAAAATATTTTCATTTTTTGTGTATTTTGGGTCACTTTTGGGAAAGTCACCAGATTTCAAGATAAAAGAATGATATTTAGAGTATTTTTACTGCTGTCAAATGTCAGAACAGGTAAAGTTTGGTCAAGTTTGACCCGAACATTATGTCAGGGTTAAAGCAAACTGTAGACTGGACATAAAGATGGACAAACCTACTGACAAACCTGCCAATGTCCAGCTAATCCAGAAATGTGCAAAGAGTTTAGTGTGAGTGGAACTGAGGTGGGTCATGCACTGTCCATTAATTATTATTATTATGAGTCCTAGAATAGAGTAGAACAGCTTTATTGTCATCATACATGGGGACATGACAAAAATATAAATAGCTGCCACTGGATGGTGCATTCAAAACAGGCTAAATTAACAACAATAAATAATAAAATCAAATGTACATAGAAAACACGACTATATTAAGAACTACAACATATGCAAGAGGCAGTATGGGAGGTGAATGAAATCAAATTAAAAAAAAGATACAATAGAATAAATATGGGCAGGAGATTGCATGTAAGCAGCATTAGAACCATCAAACATGACACTGGGCGTTACTGTCCTGAGTTCAGGAGCCTGAAAACTGTTGACTTCCATGAACATCTACCACCTGTATAGTTGTCATGAATTTGAAAATTGGCAAAGCAGCGAAATTAGCAAACCATTTTCCGTACCAGGCTGTAAACCTGCTTATTTTTCCTTTAAAGTTGTGCATTTTAGCATAGAGGTCTATGGAGACTGACTCTGTTTTAGAGGCAGCCTCAAGTGGTCATTCGAGGAACTGCAGTTTTCACTTCTTCCATGTCAGCTTCATGTTTCATCTCTGGTGATTGCTGCTTCATGCAAACCCAAGAAATGACTTGAAAACCCGTTTTCTCTGCATGTACATGCTTCATTTCTTTTTTTGTATTCCATTTCCTCTTCTCGTCAGTTTTTACTCTCTTTGCTCTTTTTCTCCACCCTGTTCTCCACCTCCCTCTCCAGCTGTTTGTTTTGTTCCTTTCTTCATTTTTTATCTCATTCTCTTTGATTCCTCAGTTTTCCTCCTTGTCCTTTTTTTCTTCCTCTGTCCTTATTAGATGTCCTCAATTTTTCTTTTCCCTTCATCCTCCCGTTGTTGACATCTTTTCGTCATTTCTCCTCTATGACGACCCCATTTGTTTCTCCTTTGTTCTCTCTCTTCTCTCTCCCACTCTATTTTTCTTGACCTTCTCTCCTTTCTCTCTTTTTGCATCTCCCCAGCCTCCTCTTTCCCTCCCTCCATCCTTCCCTCTCCTTCTCTCCTCAATGACGGACCATCTGGCCTCAGCCAGGCATTTTTAATGGCTTCATCACGGGCCGTGGGCTGCTGCTGAACCGAGAGCAGTGATTGGCTGAGTAGCCTGGATGCCCCTTATCCCCCCAAAGTGTGGGCGGGCCACCCAGAAAGAAGCATCGACAGTATAGAGACACGGTATATCTCTCTCTTTACCTCGACTGACCTCGAGTCATATTTTTTTAGCTTTTGATTTTAGGTCACTTCAGTCACTCTTTAATGTCCAGAAAAATAGCTGTACAGTTTTCAGATAATAATGATTGTTCATGTGGAACTGTGTTTGTAGGTCATGATCCTTTTATCTGCAGAACCATATTTGGTATATCAGCTGGTTACCGTCAAACTGATCCAGCTGATATATCACACCATATCATTTATGTAAATGTATAAGATAAAGTAGGATCCCTGAAGTTAATATACACACTACAGTTCAAAAGTTTGGGCTCACCCAGACAATTTCATGTTCTCCATGAAAACTCACTTTTATTCATGTGCTAACATAACTGCACAAGGGTTTTCTAATCATCAATGAGCCTTTCAACACCATTAGCTAACACAATGTAGCATTAGAACACAGGAGTGATGGTTGTGGGAAGAAGCCAGAGAACTCAGTAAAAACTCATGCAGGGGGAACATGCAAACTGCTGCCAGCTACTGCAAAACTTGCCACAAAAATGTCCACTTTCTCTTTGATTGAGAGGTGTGCAGGTCTTTTAAGGGTCATGTACAGTGTGGTCAGATTATCTGAACACTGGCACATTTTTAATAGTGTTGACTCTGCATGTCAGTGCACTGGATATGAAATGAAACGATGACAGTAACGTTAAAGTATTGATTCAGCTTCCTCTTCAGTTTCAGAGGACTCTCTTTAAAAAAGCGGTGTTAGTGCTTTTTCAGTCAGAAACAGAAGTCTCTGACACTCAGACATCAGCAGGTATCTCAGACAGCGTGTAAGGTGTCTTTGTTTCAATTATCTAATAATGAAAACAGAAATTTTTAAAAAAATATATTTTCCTGCATTCTATGGCATATTTTCCTGAAAAAATACTGAATACGTCCTCATATTTGTGATTATCTGCTTGACAGAGAGTACACTTCATGCTGTTTTCCAACAAAACAATGAATGCGCTCAGCAGTTAGCTAAAATATCTTATTAGTTACCTGGGGTTTTCCTGCCACCAACAAATCTGCACGTGAACTGAATTAGCCTTTTCTGCATCTTCAGCTGAGCGGACTGAACTGAAAGTGACCCGGAGTCTATGTGTGGAGCAGAGGAGCTGCTAATGATGAAGGGCAGAACCAAGGAGATAACCACACTTCTAATTAAGGACAATGGCCCTCTGGAGATGGGCACTGATATCTCACACTGTACTTTGTACTGAAGCATGTACTGAATCAGGGACAGAAATTAAAAGGGTCTCCAGGCAAAAATCTCCTTGAAAGTTCATAAGATGTCTGTGAAATTAAAAATGAGGGAGAACAATTCAGTGCTCTGTTCGTATTTCTTGCATGATGGCAGACATTAAATTGTTCTTCCTGAGAGCTTGTTATTTAAACAAAGCGGGAAACCAAATAAAAATAAACTGTTTATCCTACTGTATTCTGTTCTTTTGCAAAACTTTTGCTGAATATATTGACACCTCTGATGCTTCCTGTAGTATCACAATATTATTCTCATCTGCAGTCTAATGATAGAAGAGCTGTATCTGTAGTTTCTTTGCCATTAGTTATAATGTTTAGCTCTCTTCTGATATTTACTATTTTAACAGTACAGCATATATAGCTCCTGCCGTTTTAAATGGGCTCTAAAAGAATCAATTAACTTTGACTCAGCTTGATTACTGACAAATCAGATGCCTTGCAATACAGAATTGTTTACAATAAAGTGAGAAATAATAAAGAGCAAAATATATTTTTATTGATCAGTTATACCACTTGGCTAAGTCGATTAAAGCAGGTAATCTACAGAGAGCAAGACCGAGCCAAATTATTTCCTAAAGCTTCCAGATACAAAAGGGAGAAATCTCAGATAAAACAAGAGAGGAGAGATCTCTCTTCGAACAGCACAGACAGACAGACAGAGGTCTCCGATGTACTGGCAGGAGGAGCTGTATCAACCATCAATTATAAACCCAGCCAAATATTATACACCTGTTATAGTCGGATAACATTGGACCTGCTCCAAAACCCTGGCAAGCCTACTGCCGGTTTGTACTGTGGGTTCCAATCCATTTCAATTCAGGCACACAAAGAAAGAAAATGCCACTTACGCTGTCTTTAATCAATGGCTCTGTGAGGCGAGTAAACAAAGTATCACATGTAGCAGCAGCATCATAAACAATACAGGCTAATAAACTCATTTTTCACATGAATTACGGAGGTTGAATCCAAAGAGAAAATGCTTATTTTTTTACTGCATGTGTGCAAAGTGTTTAAGCAATCGAGTGTGCTTGACATTTCAGTGTCATACCTCATACATTATACCAGCAAGGTAAGATAGGTATAGGAGCAGGCACACGGTATGCTTGTCTGTACAACCAAAACACTGTGCAGAGAAGAACAATTTAGACTAGATACATTATTTTTTAGCAGAACATTCTGTCCTGACAGATTGAACCCAACAAATTCATATCCCTTCTTCTTGGTTGAATTGCCCTCTTAGTACTTATTGCAGGAAGGTGTAGCACATATCAAATGCAAACGTATGAGTTGTTATTATTAGTGGCTGATTGTCTGTGAGAGAAAGTTTGGAGAAAAAATTATCTTGAACTTACATTAGATTTAGATATTTAGAACTTGCAGTCAGCTAAATTTTTACATCTGTCACTCTGGTTTAAATTATTAGTGAACTAGTCACTGCATAGATACTTCCATAGCCCATATCCATGTAACAGAGTCATTGCTTGTTAAATGGAACTTTACAGTGATGCCTCGTTACATGTAAATGAAAATAATAACATTCTGAAGAACAGTTTTGCAAAGTTTTATTGACTAAAGTCTTATTGTCAGTAATTTCTTCACTCATTTCCAAACTTCTGCACCTCAGTTCAATAAACCACCACAGTCCTTTTGTTTCCTAAGTTGGGCAACTAGTTGTTTGACCAAGACTCAACTCTGACAGAGTCTGGTGAGATGAACTGATTCAATATAAGCAAAGGCAGGGATTCATCCTGTCCCCTTAGCTGTTTAATCTGTATGTGAGCATATTATGACAGTGGCAGGACTTGAAGAAGTGAAAGTTGGAATGAAAATAGGTGGTAGAAATGTAAAAGCTCAGTGACATATGATTTGGTTCACTGAGAGTTTTAAGTGTTTACTGACACTGACTTCCTAGTAATCACTTCAAACAATCGCGTTTCTTTGACAGAAATAATTAGACATTTTGAGAAATGTATGCATTGGCTTTCTTCCTGAGAGTTATGTGAATATCAGCTCTCTCATGTCTGTACGAGGCTCCACTAGCAGCTGGCAGCACTCATATTACCACAAAATC
This sequence comes from Amphiprion ocellaris, assembly GCF_022539595.1. NCBI lineage: Eukaryota > Metazoa > Chordata > Actinopteri > Pomacentridae > Amphiprion > Amphiprion ocellaris. Next base: position 3,560,456 of record NC_072778.1, on the reverse strand, counting down.
TGCAAACAGTTGGCCTGACTCAACCGAGGAGCATCAAAACCTGCCTATCAGCATCATCAAAACTCTCATGCTGCAGCTTGTTTTGTGGCTGAAATATAAAAGCGTCATATTTAGGAGGCTTATGTGCATGTATAATTCTGTTTCAGAGGGCAACAGTGACTTTGAGGAGTCTTGATGGTATTGCGAAGCTGTAAGGCAACCAATGGAGACTCCAAAAAGTGCATATCGGGCCTTGTTGCTTAGAATGAAAACAATTATGAAGAAAATGTGTTTTCTATGGCTTCTACTTTATCTATTTTTATGTTAAGGATAAATTGTTCTATATTTGTCTGAAAGCTAAGACAATCTCAAAAATACTTAAAGAATAAAAATAGGCGATTGAAATGTCAACCACCTCAGTATGCAGATGATGCAACCTCATTTGCAAAGAATGAGGAAGACTCGAAAACATTGATCGGAGAAGGGCAAGTTTAAAGCCTCAACATCAAGAAAACTAAAGCAATGTCCACAAGTCCATTAGAAAACTTTCAACTGAGCGAAGAAACCACTGAAGTTGTTGACACTCCTTATGAAAGGTAACATCAAAAGCTCAGTGACGTTTGATTTGGTTTACTGAGAGGTATAAGTGTTTACTGACATGGACTTCCACTGATTTGCAACATCAGATGCAAAGATACAGGAGCAGATAAGGGTACTAAGTGTAATTTCAAGTTGATAGAATCCACAAAAGTTAACTGCAGAATAATAAAATGGTTCTGATATTGCCAAATTCCAGGCAATCTCCCCCAATTATGAGTAGATACCTCTACTAGCAGCATTTTGTGCTGTAATACATGCAAAAACTACAATTTCATATATTTTTTGACATTGATATATAGGCTTTAGGAAAAATCTACAAGTGTTATACCAAATAATGAAAGATATGAAAACCTATATTCTGCAAAAAACAAGATACAGCATGTATGGCTAAGAGCTAAAAAGTAAAGGCAGTGAGCTAAAATAAAGCTCACAAGATTTAAAAAAGAAATGGGTTAAAATGCATGGCCCTTTTTGTCCTTTTACCTTCCAAGTCATATGATATGATGGAGCCCTTGTTTGTGCATTAACCACTTTTAATAATATGAAGTTGGGTCAAAAATCAACCCCCACTGTCAGGAAAATGTACAGCATCTCTCTTACTTCAGCTAGCTATTTACATTTCATTGTACTGAGCTCATTTCCCCAACTTTTCAAACACACCGAGTTCCCTTTCATTTCACTCTCAGCTCTTCTCCTCCACCTTTTCCGCTTCGCCTTCCTTTTTCTGACTTTCTGTCTTTCTACTCGAACACTCGAGAGAGAAAGAGAGAGGAAGAGAGCAGTGGAAAGAAGAGAGAAAGGGAGGAATAAAGTGGAGCAGAGAGAGAAAAGAGAGCGATAAATCATCCTCCACCGTCCGAGTTTGGGTTTTGTTGTTGCTCTCCTCTGTGGTGATGAATCGCCTTCCTCCCAGAAAAGAACATATAAAAACAAGAAAATGAAAGTAATAAAAGAATGAAACAGAAGGCCATTTCACTCTCTTTCTTTCTCTCTCTCTCTTTCTTATCCTTACTCTCCCCAAAAAAGCCATTGGTTGGCCGGATGATGGGATGGAGAGAGTGAGAGAACACAGAGACGTTTTCTGTTCTTCCTGGAAGTTTATGAGCCGTGAAGAGTTTTCAGGGAAGCTGAAATTATTGCTGCAGTCGTTCATCACACACTTTCAAGGATCCCCTGGTCCCTTCTTTCATTTTCATCTCTTCTCTGGCCTCTTTCATTCCCCTCTGCATTCATTCATACTCTAGATAAACATGATCACAGTGTTTTCAGTGAGTGTTAAACTCTCGAATGTTTAAGTTTATGTAGAGATGTTGGAATGTTATATCCCATCTAATTACTATGTAGCATTAATTTCTCATACTAAAAGTTTGGAAAACATACCACTTTAACCAAACCTCTTTGAGCCTTTATCAACAAACAGACAAATGAAAATAAATCCGTTTTGCTTTTCTGGATCATGCATTTATATTCCCAGTTGGAAAAAGTGCAGTCACCGCCTGCTACATTGACCTGGATTCCACAGAGCCGTGCACATTTTGAAGAGTGTTGCTCAATGCCCATGTGTTCATCTTTGCATTTTGTATGTATCTATGTACACCAATCATGCATAACATTATGTCTGCCTGCCTAATATTGTGCTGCCAAAACAGTCCTGACCCATCGAGGCCTGGACTCTACTAGACCCCTGAAGGTGTTCTGTGGTATCTGGCACCAAGATGTTAGCAGCAGATCCTTTAAATCCTGGAAGTTGTGAGGTGGGGCCTCCATGGATCAGACTTGTTTGTCCAGAACATGCTGGACAAACAACATGCTGGATTGGATTGAAATCTGGGGAATTTGGAGGCCAAGTCAGCACCTCAAACTGGTTGTTGTGCTCCTCAAACCATTCCTGAACCATTTTTGCATCATGGCATGGCACATTATCCTGCTGAGAATAATAATAAGAAGAAAACGTGATTCATCAGACCAGGCCACCTTCTTCCATTGCTCTGTGGTCCAGTTCTGATGTACAGGGTTCATCATGGACACCCTGATTGTTCTGCAGCTATGCAGCTCTGTACACAACAACCTGATGCTCTGTGTATTCTGACACCTTTCTATCAGAACCAGCTTTAACTTCTTCATCAATTTGAGCAACAGCAGCTCATCTGTTGGATTGGACCACACGGGTCAGTTTTCGCTCTCCACATCAATGAGCCTTGGCCGTCCATGACCCTGTCCCCAGTTCTCCACTGTTCCTTCCTTGGACCACTTTGATAGATCCTGACCACTGCAGACCAGGGACACCCCACCTGCACTTCTTTAGATGCTCTGACCCAGTCGTCTTGTCAAACTCCCTCAAATCCTTACGCTTGTTCATTTTTCTTGCTTCTAACATCAACTTCGAGGACAAAATGTTCACTTGCTGCCTAATAAATCCAACCCACTAACATTAACTTCACCTGTCAGTGGTCAGAAAGTTATGCATGATCAGTGTATGTATATTTTAAAGGGTGCAACCTATCATCTGCTGCACGTTTATCTGTTTTTTCCTGTCACATGCTGTCATAAATTTCATAATATGAAAACCTAACCTCTCTTTTATCGACATCCCCTTTTTCCCCTCGATCTGCCTCGGAGCATTTTCTTGAATGCAACAAGAATTACTTGTTGGATTCAAATAATGCTCCAAAGAGAAACAGCCCCTCCCCAAATGGAAATATTTGTTGTCAAGCAGATTTAAACCCTTCAAGCTCATGCAGTGATTATCCCAAATTAGGACAATCTACTACAGTGCAATTAGACGTTCTTAGTCAGTCTGCTCAGTTTTAAATAAAAATTAAGATTAGAAGATTGCCAAAGGCATCAAATGCCATGCTTACTAACAGGATATCAGGGATAACAGAAGGCTTAAGGCATCCCAATTTTTAATGGTGATGTGATGGCACTGCTGGAACAAAGCAGCACTTCAGGTGTAAATATGTCACCAATCAGAGACATGCCTCAGCTCTAATATCGCAGCCAACACATGAAAGAAACCTCTATGGTGCAGACTGAGGACAACTTTATTTCTTTCTAAGGGGAAACTTAAGGCAAGATTTGCTTCAATCCAAGTTCAGTGTTAATCCAATCCCTGAAAGGGAGGATTTAAAGCCCAAATGCACTTGAGGTGATAATTAGTACCCTTAATTGACACTGAGTGCAGACGTGAAGCTTTGGCAGCGTCTGTATTTCACCGCCATTAAAAAAAAAGTGTCTACAGTTTATTCTCAGTCGTTTTATTTTTCCAACTCTCTCAAGCACTGATTCCAAATGTTCCCTACAGGTCCAGCAAGTTAATGAAATGTCTGACTACAAAAAACTCAAACCTGAGTGCCAACTGTGGCTTGGTTTGTAGGTTTTCGTTCATGAAAATTCTTGTCAAGGGCAAAACCCCAAAATGAATTCATGTGTCTTTTCAGTTTTAAAAATTTGAGCGTTTGGTTTCCCTCTTTAAAAACCTTCACAAAAATGTAGTTTTATCTTCAGAAAGACTCAGAAATGTCAAGCAGGATGAAATAATGCATTTGGTAAGTTAATCCAGGAGGAGAAGTACTGGATGTTCAAAAACTGTCTTCAACGAAATGAAAATGAGAAATAAATGACTGTGTTTGGTCCCGAAATAAAACAGCAACCATCATCAGTCACTTAAAGTCATGGACAGACAACCTACACACATAAAAAAAAAAAAAAAAAAACAGAAATGAAATGAAATAAAATGAAATAAGACAAAAATACATTAAATTAAAAATAAATAAACTAAACAAAATAAAATGAAATGAAATGACAAGACACATTTTCAGTTGATTGTGGTTCCTCTTAATGGTCCCATTGTTTCAGTATTATATATTTCTATGTTATTTTTGAAATTAATTCTACAATTTGCTGTCTTGTTTTGACTATTTTTTGTTTATTTTGTCAGATTTTTTAAAATCCAACTTTATTTTTGCTTTACAAATTGATTTTAAAAGTCCAAAAAAAAAAAAACTTTTTTCCTTCTTTTTTTCCACGTTTTTGTTGCTCCACAACTGATCACATGTGCAGCACTTTGGTAAACTCAGTTTATTTTAAACGTGCCATATAAATAAGCTAGATTTCATATAATTTCATAAAACTTTTCAATTAATCTCCTCCTTACCCAACAGTAATAGCCTGTTTTCAAATGAACATATTGATGCCAAATCTTGAGAAATAACTGAAACAAAACAGAAAAAGAGACATAAAGGAAAAAGCTTGTCTCTGTGGAGGAAAAAAAAAATGTTGCATTTCAGGAGAGGTCATAGAGAATGAGGCCTTGTTCAGCAGCTCTGTACCGTTCCTGCTTTAACATGAGGGAGGCTGGGGAACAGCAGATGCCGGTGGGCTCAGGTGAAGGCTTGCCGCAGGGGAAATAACACTCGTCTATATCATGGAAAAGAGAGGGATGACTTTAAGAGGCAGAGGATGAGGGATAGAGGAGAGGATGGAGATAAAGAAGACGGAGGAAGGCAAAGTGAGAGAGATTAGAAGGAAGCTAGAGACATGCAGCGAGAAGAAAACAAACTGGAAAAGGGCACGTAGGGAAACGGGAAGAGGAAAAAAAAGTATGACAAAGATTAAAAAAAATGAGAGAATAATGCGGAGGGTGTGCTGGAGCAGAGAATAACAAGGAAAAACAGCGAAAAACAAAGACGGAACAAGTGAGTTCAAAAACTGCAGAGACACAGAGATCCAGCAGCAGGGTGAAGAGATGCAAGAAGTGAATTCACAAAGAGTAGAATAAACAACCTACGAAGAAGTCAAGCCACAGAGGAATGAAATGGGAGAGGAGTGAAAGGATTAAATGAGAAGAAAGTCGAGGAAAATATGCAAGAGAAAAGCAAAGGAATTGAGTCTTTTACAAAAACTTAAATTGGGCAGCAGAGAGCAATGGCTGACAGAAACAAGGATGGACAAGAAAAACTGGGAGCAGCAAAAGGAAATCAGATAAATAAATGAAGTTGATGAAGAAAAGAAGTGCAGAAATGAGGAGGGAGATTTGGAAATGGAAATAAGGACGGCCGATATCAAGAAAGAAGAAAATGAACAGAGCAGTGACTTAAGTTCTAAGAAATTCTGCAGTGGATAAAAGAGCATGACAAAAAGGGAAAGAGAGCAGAGAGAGACACTAGCGATAGACAGTAAGTGTGGACGTAACGAGGGAAACTAAGTGTAATGTCCCACAGGTGAACGCTGCCAAGGGAGCAGAAGCCTTTGTTAATTATGGCGTTAATTAACGGTGAGAGAGATGTGCTGATGAGGCACTTGTCATGGCAGTTTATCATCTGCTTGTCCTCACGTTGTTGATTACTGTTTGCTTCTTCTTATGCTGTGCTTCTCGTATGTTGCTGAGGCAGTGATTTTTAATATGAGAATAATTATCACTCTGAGTCTGGGAACCAGACAAATCAGAGAAATAAGTCTGTCCTCCTACCATTCAAATGACTTTCCTTCTGGCCCTCTAACCCAATTACAACCACTTATCTAATACGAGGCACTTATACGACATGTTTTGTTGCTCTGATTACTTACATAGATCTATCCAGTTTGTTCTCTCATAACACAGCTTGGAAAATGATAATTCAGTTCAATTCAACTTTATCTATATAGTGTGAATTTACAACATATGTATCATCTCACAGAGCCTTACATAATAAGGTATAGACCTTATAGACTTTAAATAGAGATCCCAACAATCCAGAGTTGTAGATTCCCTATGAGCAAGCAGTCAGCGATGGTGGGAAGGGACAAAAAAACCCAGCTAAAATAGGGAGGGGGAAAAAAACCTCCGGCAGAACCAGGTTCAAGGAAGGCAGCAATCTGAATCGACTGGTTGGTCAGTGGACTGGCAGTAGAACAAACAATAGTTAGAAGCTAATCAATTACAAACTAGCACAGAAGTTTAGAGAGCCTGGTTGGTGACCAGTTGGTAGGAGAGTCTATTCTACTGGAGAAGGTCGGCTTGGACTGGCTCTTTTATTGCAGGAGGTGTTAATTGGCACCAGCTGTTTGCACTAATTAGGTCACTCAGCAGCAACACTGCAGCTGCCAACTAGGAGGAACAAAACAGAACACTGCAAAAATGAGACACAAATGACAAAAGCAAGAAACAAATTGACAAAAAATAAGACAAACTCTGGAATGGGTTAAAATAATAAACACATCAAGGTATAGGACAAACATGGTCATGTGTTTGTTCTCAAATGTTAAATCTCTCGTCTTTTCGTGACAGAAGGCTGCCCTGACAAGTCCATGATGATACTGGAGAACTGCTGTCTTAGCTAGTTGACGCTAATGTGTTCTTTCTATAAACATCAACTATTTGTGACAGATTTTCTTCTTTTTGGATGAAACAGTGAATGACTTTCAGTGACACCCTGTCTGATTCACACGAAACAACATGACCAAAAAAGCAGTTACTTAAATTGCTCACCAGCCGGCTTGTCTTTCTTTTCATGTGACCCCTTTCACATTGTGACCACTGTTCATCCTAAAGATCTGGATAATCTGAGCAGTCAACAGACTCCCACTGTGGGTGATTCAGCTGTTTTTTTTCTTCTTTTTTTGCATAACATGGCCTCTGGACATCAGTATACTCTCCTCTTTTGTGTGATGTGCAAGAATCTGTGGAGGGAGAGGCTGGAGGTCGACTGAATGCACTGAGTGGCTGCCTTAGACAGCGCCGAGGGCCACGCACTTACTGTGCTCAGGACACACGTGAAACATACATGTGTGCCCACTGAGCTACATTCAGCTGTTTTTTTGTATTGTTCCATACATTTTTTTTTTAACCTTGACATACTAGTTGGTACATCTGTCATATTGTAATATAATATCTGACATACAGCCTTTGGATTTTTTCTGCATTCACATTTTGTCCAAGCACATCAAATCATAAAAAGAGTAAAACTACTCTCAGAAGTACATTTTTTCAAAAAGTTACTCAAGTAAATGTAATGGAGTAAATGTAACTCATTACTACCCACCTCTGGATGTGAACAATACTATCCAAACCTCAGCGTACCTCCAATACGTGGATAAAAACCCCTCAACAGGTCGGTCCTGGGAACTTTCTTGAGGTTTAACTGAAATGTGACTACAACACAGACTAAAGCCATGTAAACATGCATGTACATATTTAGTTATCAAAAGGCATCAGAATCACTTCAGCTCGCCCTGACACGCTCCTCATTCACACAAACTAATAATCTCAGGGCTGCATCCCATGTCAGAAACCGGTGGTATGACTGTAGAGCTGCCAGTTTATTGTAAAGCTCCTAATCTGAGTGGAAAGCTGTCTGCCTTTTGTTCAGATATCGCCCGTTTCTTCATCTCGCGCCAGACAGAAACTTCTGCCAGATACACTGCTGTCTGCAGGAGATAATTATTTCTAGATGTCTATCATAAGAATTGACTCACGTATCCTAAAAGCTGCATAGGTGGATTAGTTAATAAGCAGGAACATTGCACACATCAAATAAGCGCGTATCAAAAGATGATTTTTGCATTAGTTACAAGGCAAATTCACTCCTTGATAGTCTACAATGCATATCTGGCAGCTATTGTGGCATTGCAGCCCAGTGATATGCACCATACATCCTCTGTGTGTTTTCTTCCATTTCACAACAAATTCAATACAAAATACTGAAAACAGAACACTACATAACCTTGACTGCACAGGTTAATGCACTCTGAGTATGTAATTTTATCAAACCAATCCAACCAACCAGCAAATAAGAGAACGGACACCAGTTTGGGATTAGGTGTGTGCAGATAAACACAAACAAGAAGGCATTTAATTTGCAAATAGTGCAGATTGTGGACTAAAACAGTGTCTCCTCATATTTCATACTCAATTTAATTGACTTGGCCAAAGGTAAGGACAACAATTTGTGCAAAAAAAAAAAAAACCCTCAAAAAACTCTTGTGCCAGCAATGTGCTCCAAATAAAATTCCATTTGGCCAGTTCTCATTGTGCTGAATGAATTGGGTAAATGCCTAATCACTCATGCAAGAGCTGCCTGATTGATTACCTCTATAGACGGAGCTAGCAAGGTACGGTAGAAGCAGACAAGAATAGAAAACACTATTACAAATGTATTTAAAGAATATAAAGGGACATTGTTTGACCAGTTGCTGTGGTTTAATTTAAATTTTGTGTTTATTTGTTTTTGCAAGGTGCACTAAATGTAACATTAGGTAGCACTTAAGTATTGAACTGAACACTCTATGACAGTATACGACCGTGCTACTAAAGTGTAGGATTATTTTACACATGATATGTTACCACCACAGTGGGGAAATAATGAAAATAATAGCATTGTTAATGATGGAATTCGATTTAGCGGCTCCAGTTTCAGGAGCCTGGTGCTGTTCATGCTCCCACATTGTCACGGCTCATTACATCAAGTCATTAGAAAATGTCTGCTGCGAAAAAGGCCGACAGCTTCAGTTAACAGGTATTTGAACCAGGGGACATACAGACGTTTCGAGAGTCAAGTGAGGTGACATAGTTTCAGTTTTGCATTTACAGCCATGCAGATTATTAGCTCTATTTCAATGATTAAAAGCTGGCAGAGGACGCTGAAGGACAAAGAGTTACTCGGCGCGGCCCCTTCGAACCTTTCTGGGGTTCTGCTGTAAAACCTGCCTCAGCGGCTTCATTAGTTGGAGTGACCTGTGCGGCTCGACATGGATAAGCCTTATGCAGATGCAGCACAGGTCATGATTTCTGCAGCTGCTGCAAAATGCCCGGTATCAATCTCCATAAAGGAGACACGCCGGTCAGAGCCCCGCCATTCGGCATCTGCTGGTATGAAGCGCATTAAAGCCAAGCAGCTGTCCACGCAGGAGCGCAGTCGATACAGAAAACACTCAAAAGAAGATTCAAAAGATGCTTTAAAAGGGTTGGCTTGCTTGGATTTGTGCACGCTGCTGTATCAAACACACTTTGAGTCCTGTGTGATGCAATATTTGCCTCCAGTAAAATGTGTCAGTTAGAGATGCTTAACAGAATCACAACACATACACAACAATATTAGGCCATCTGTTTACCTGTAATGGTTCTATATAACCTGCTAGTATTACGAGAAATGTGTTGCTATGAAATGTGACGGGAAAATGCTGCTGCATTCTCATTCCTCTGCCTGATGCTTCTCCTACATAAACACATCATTTTTGCCTGCTCTTAATCTCCTGTTTTTACAGGGTTACCTTGAGAGAAGATGACCATCCCAGTAGATCACCTGGTCACCTACCAGTTCATCTGCACATTCTTGACATCGTGATTTGCAATCAAAAATTTCAGACTGTGGCTACAAGAATTAAGAAAAAAATCATTCTAAAGATGTTCTATGGGGTTGAAGTCAGGACTCTGTGTGGACCAGTCAAGTTCCTCCACAGCAACCTCTCTCATCTATGTCTTCATTGACTTGCTTTGTGCACTGGTATCAGTCACATTGGTAGAGCATAGGACCATCCCCAAACTGCTCCCCCAAAGTTGGGAGCATGAAATTGTCCAAAATGTGTTGGTATGCTGAAGCATTATAAGTTTCTTTCACTTGAACTATGAGGCCAAACTCTCAAAAACAACCCCACACCATAATTCCGCTTCACCCAAACTTTACACTTAGCTCAATGCAGTCAGACATGTACCTTTGTCCTGGCAACCGGCAAACCCAGACTGGTCCATCAGATTGCCAGACAGAGAAGCTGATTGGTCACTCCAGAGAAGGCGTCTCCACTGCTCTAGAGTCCAGTAGTGGCTGCTTTACACCACTGCATCCCACGCTTTGCATTGCACTTGGTGATGTATGGCTTGGATGCAGCTGCTCAGCCATGGAAACCCATTCCATGAAGCTCTCTGCTGAAGCACTGTTCTGGAGCTAATCTGAAGGCCACACAAACTTTGGAGGTCTGTTGCTATTGACTCTGCAGAAACGTGGCCTACCACTTCATGGATGAGTTACTTTGTTACAATACCGCTAAAAGTTAACTGTGTTTAGGGTCCATGGTGAAATCCTTATGAATCTATTTGGCTGCACCCTATACATAGATGGATGTACAACAAAAGCTGTTGGGGACTAAAATTAATACTTATTAGACTGTCACATAAATATTTAAAGTATCAGAAATGAATGGAGGGAAAAGAAGCTAAAAACATCAGGCATGCTGCTAACCGTTTGCCAATGGTTTTGTCAAATATGGGTGAAAACGTATGGCCCAGATTTGAGTAAATATTGACTAGACATGATGGAAAGTCGAAACACACACTTAAACACACATGTACACGCTAAAGATGGTTCCAATTTGAGATGATTTCTCTCATGAATAATTCAGGGAAGATAAATTGAATTAAGACTCTGCTTGTAGAACTGTGTTGTACTAAGTGTGTGCAGGTCAGGTCAGTGGGTCTAGCTACTTATTCAGCAAGACCCCTCCAGCAAAAAAAAAAAAAAAAAGAGGAAAAGATGCTTAACCACCGCATGCTGTATCCTATCAGCTACACATGCCTGAAAATACATTCAAATCTGAAGAGAAAAATCACACGATTTACATGCTTGCACAATTAGAATCAAACCAAAGTCAAACAATTGTCTTTTCAGCTTTCTGTGCTGTCAGTAAGCTTAAAGAACCATTTTTTGGGTACCAGAATGAAACCATTATATTTCCAGTGTAGTGTGTGTGTGTGTGTGTGTGTGTGTGTGTGTGTGTGTGTGTGTGTGTGTGTGTGTGTGTGTGTGTGTGTGTGTGTGTGTGTGTGTGTGTGTGTGTGTGTGTGTGTGTGTGTGTGTGTGTGTGTGGTCATGTTTTTAAACCCACTTGGTAACATCAACAGGACTGTGCATCAGAGACTCGTCAGCCCGACATCTTGATCAAAGTTAAGAGACGGCCGTTCTTTGTTTTATCGACTGCAGTTTCTTCAAATACTTAATTAGACCCGAGGATGTGTGCTCCCATTAGAGTGTATGTGTGTTTACTTGTGTGTGTGTTTGCAGTTGGAGGGTTATGAAGGAGGCAGTAGAGACTCAGAGCCAAATGGGAGCTTCCTCTGCGCCTCGAGGCAACTGTTGACTGTGGCGGAAAATATTGGACTCTCGGAAATAGCTGACGTTTCAGTGTGTCTTCAGCGAGCGCACACACATTCTGTGTTGCTCTTTTTCCTCGCATGCTTGCAGGCAAATTAGGATTGCTCTTATGTCATATGGCAAAGAACCCTTCTTTTTGCTCGCTCAAAAGTGCTGGATCGCAGACACATGCATAAAAAAGCAGAAATGCGGACAGACATGTACTTGATCTTGACAGTGCACGGTCACTGCATTGACGTGAATTCATTTCCCACAAGATGGAGTCCGGTTCACAACGCAGAGTTGAAATGAAACCACAAGACGTCCCCACTGTGCACCAAATAGCAAAAAGGGAAATAGCAAAACACGCGTTGACCTTCAGGGCTGAAAAATGAAGTCAATACAAAGTAGCCAACACTGCATTTCCCTGAATGTCCACTAGAGGCTGGCTCTAAAAGAGAGTCAGTGCCCATAGACTCCCATGTTAAAAAGCCAAATATTACAGCAGAGATAAACAGATTGACAGGCAAATAGAGAACTGTTTTGGTCTCCATAGCAAATTACTTCATTCATGAAAACTGTACAGGTGTACAGAATTCACTCATTTAAATTTCATTAACATTTGTTGCATATTTCGTCTCTATATTACAATAATAACGATCCATTATCTACACACCGCTTAAGCTTCATTAGGGGCTGGAGTCTGTCCCAGCTGACTTAAGGTGAAGGCAGGGGACACCCTGGACAGGTAACAGTCTATCACAGCGCTACATATACAGATAAACAAGCACTTTCACATTCACACCTATGGACAATTTAGAGTTACCATTTAACCACAGCATGTTTTTGGACTGTGGGAGGAAGCTGGAGAACTTTTGCACACACAGTTTGCTCTCTATAATGTCCATTACAAAAACATATACACACATAAGCTCATATTTCACTTCCACATTGACTCATCCCCACAAACACACTTCCTCAGATAGAAACCAGAACATCAGGTGTACGAGATGTGTGTTATTTATATGTGGTCGTGTGTTCAGGTTGAAGAAACAAATGGACATGATGACTAATCCTGACAGCGAACACATGTTACACAAGGAAGCACCTCCTTCCCTTTTCTGCTTCTCCCATTAGGGATATTTTTGTCTCTTTTTTCTTTTCATTCCTTCTTTATTGTCTTTGACTTTGACCACTGCTCCTATTGGTCTTATTGTCATTATTGTGTTCTAACTTAAAAGGCAATATCTCTGTTAGCAGTGAAAATGCTTTAGCTACCTCATCAGATTTTAAACATTTTCTTTTCTCTCCAGTTCCACCAGGAAGTTTGAGCCAGCTTGCACAAATTTCCCTTAATCAGTTTACCTACTTAATTCAAGTAATTGCCTAAAAAAATGCATGCATTGTAAATGGTTTCCCAGAATCAGAGTCACATTTTCTCACATTAGGTCCACAAGTTTTTTGTTTTGTTTTTCTCTGCATTACTCCTCATCATTGTCAGTTAAATATCAAATTTGCCTTTTTAAATCTTCCATTTCTTTTCTGTTTTCCCAGCTAACTCTCTCCCAGCACTTCCAGGCTCAACCAGTCAGCTAAATATTTGAGCAGACAACAATACAGAATGAAGCTATGCTCAATAAACATTGACTGGTTGATCCCACAAACACTGACAATTCCAGATGATGGTTCATGATTAACATCAACAAGTGGGGACGAGACAATTATCACACGGACAGATTTGACAGAATATTAACAAGAAACTCAGAATATTGTTGTAGACAGCATTAAAAAAAAAGTGTGTTTGTAGTGTGTTTTGTTTTGGTCGTATTTTTTAAGTTTTGAAAAAAGAAAATTGAATATAAGAAGAACTCAGCAGCTCCTACCTGCCTGAAATACCTTGCTTGAAGTCCAGACTTTACCTTTGTTACTTATCTGTGTCATCATTTAACAGATTTACCGAGAAGCTAGTCTGACACACCTTAAAGCAAGGGATGAGCAACTTCCTCATGGTTGGCATTATTTTATCTGCTTGGGTTAAGTCTCTGTACTCTTTATATTCTAAAGATCCAGGAGCTAAAAGTGTGGGAAGAGGTGCTACAGCAATGTACAGTATATAAAAAAATATGGTGTTTCTGAACCATGTTGAAGCATCGAAATGTATTTTAGCAAAGCCCCAAAAATAAAATTAGAAACTGGTAAAAGTGAATAAAATTGGGTCTTTTAAAGAAAGGCTTTTGTCTTATAAATTCTCTTTCACATTGGACACTTTAAATTCTAAATGTCACTCATTATGTCTGTAAATTTATCTGCACCTTCTTCTGTCATTTGCACATCCAAGCACATTATCAGTTCTGTATACTCTTTAAAAAATTTAAAATACTGTCACTCTTGTATATTCTGTTGATTTTTTCCCTATATTATATTTTCAATATTTTTAATGTTATTTCACTTTATTTTATATTATTGTATTTTTAATTTTATTATTTTTATTTTGCCTTCGCTTTGTGCCCTAATATTCTGTTTTTTATTTCACTTTATTAAATTTTATTTTTAATTTTGATTTATTATTATTATTTTCTATCATTATTTTACCTTCACTTTATACCACAATATTCTGTGTTTTTTCTGTTCATTTTTTACCCCTTTATTGAATATCCATGCTGCTGTAACAACTTAATTGCCCTCCGGGGATTAATAAAGTCATCTAAGACTAAGTCTGTCTATCAAAAAGTAAAGGAATACCACAGGGATCCATTTTCATCCCACAGCTTTTTCCCATAATTCTTGTCACAAAGCATTCCTTCACATTCGACTGACTGGTTAAAAGGGGACCATCCAGGTGAAGTGACATCAGCATGGCCTCCCTAACCACCTCTGTAAGGCTGCTCTTAATAAGACATGAGCTCCTCTGAAAACACATGAACTGAAAGTTGGGGAGTTTCTAAAATATTGACAGCATGCTATTTTTGCCTTGTTTTATTTTTCTTTTTTGTGCATCTTCATCATAGCAGATCATGATGTATGATTCATGCATAAGGGTGCTCCATCGCTAATTGACTTTAATAAAGATGCACGCTGTTCTTGCCATCACCACTGAACCATGCCGGCATAATATGGTAAGCGTCACTCAATTATAGCTCAGAAAAGATGCTATAAAACAAAACAAAACAGGAGAACAAATCTGACTGTCTGTGGATAAAAGAAGGAGAGGCTACTTTCATCTGTTTTCTTATTCTTACAATTCTAATTCTTAGTAAAAGGCAGATCAAGTGGTTTATAAATAGAATCCACAAGAATAATGGGACCATCATCAGGAACATTGAAATGAAATATTGGAGCTGAGAGTTAGAATTACAGAACAGTAGTGTACAAGTACAAGTTTACACCTATGCAGTACCTTTAGCAACAATGATAGTAATAATAAACCTCTACTTTAGTAAAGAAAACCGTTACATGTTAAATACAATCTATCTTTCTGCCCTCTGAAGAGGGAAATCTAAGACATTCACAAAGTGTGTGATGCATGACAGGTTGTTTCTTCATGTAAAATAGATTTTGGGTGGAAAATTCAATTAAAGCTGGTTTATTTTATAGGCTCAGTCGACCATTTTTGACCCTTAGGACAAGTGGAGTGTACAGGATGTTAACACAACATGGGGGTCAGAATATCAGCAATAATCCAGTATCCTGAATCCATTTTCATAAATGTTGTCTCTGGCCACAATAAAATGCTCTACCAAAAACCCTAATGTAGTTAAAACACATTGCTGTGGTCTTTTGGGGAACAATCTGTAAAAAAAATATCCCCATAGATGTCCAAATGCTGCTGTGAATCAAAAAGCAACTCCACACAGGTAGAAATCCATCATAGAAGAAACACAGAAACACACTTATGTGGACTAACTTACAGGATCAGTTTTGGATGAAGACTCAGGTCTAAAAAGAAAATTCAGAATATAGCTTTCTTCAGAATCATGTTGAGACACTGGAGACCTAAATTTAGAACTAAAGGGATGAGACTCATGTTTCTGTAATTGTATTTTGTCTTGGTTTAAAGCTTGTGTTTAATTTGCATGTTTTATAAAATACACATTTATGTTTAAGAAAAATTATCCAAATGGTCAATTTTAAGGAAAAACTATGCATTTCACACGTATCTTTCCAATACAAACAGCCTATAAGATGTCAACATATTAGCCTTGAATTATTCAGATGAATCTTGCACAACTTCAACGAGGAATATTTGGGTACGATGCATAATTAATGAACTCTGTGTTTAACTAAAGTTCCTAATTATGTTATGTACAAACAACAGATGGGAAGAGCACAACAGGAGCTGAATTAGCTGAGACACAGCCATCGAAGTCAACTTTAATTGGATTCCTCCTGAACTCCACCCGCAATGTGGACTGAGAGGAATCATTTCTCTACTCTGAGTTGTTTTAGACACATGGAAGCTTTAAAAATTATATTTTGCAACAGGATTATGTTTTATCAAATACAAATAACCTGCTGGAGGATGGTAGCCATTAGCTTCAGTTTACAGATACGTTAGTTTCCAAAACAGCTTCTTAAAAATTTAATCCACTTGTTATTTGGTCATTTATGAATGACCCAGATGCTTGTATTTTGTTGATAAAAATCCCAAAGAAATGCAACTACTGAGAGGATTTAGCAGTTAGCCTGTTGCACATGTCCATGCTAACATAACACTGCAGAAAAACAGCTGATGCAAACTCAAACTGCACTGTCAGCAGCATTTTTGGAGCATTTTAAGCGCTGTGACCACACAGAATGAACTGCTTATCAAAACTCACCATTGGAATCAAAGAAGCTGTTCTGTGGATGAGAACAAACAAACAATTCAAGGCCAACATTTAAGTCAACAGGAGGTGAGGGTTCATTCATAGGAGCTTTAAGATCAAGTATTTATTCAAATATTGGCACCGTGACTGTTTCCAAGCTGGGTTTTGACATTTTGTTAACAAGGAAAAGAGGAAGAAACCACACATTAGAATCAATAGACAATTTGGCAAACAAACAATAAAAGACGAGAAATGAAGCTTTGCATTAGCGGCAAGCAAGTAAGTAAAGTTTACTTATGTAGCACCTCTTACAGATAAAAAAAGTGCCTCACAGATAAAATGAAATCCAACAGAACAATGAAACACACACAAAAAGACACATAAAAATATTTTTAAAAAATAACCATAAAGACTGAACTCTAACTAAAAGCCTGTCTGAAAGAGTCAGCGCAATAAATGCAATGTAAAGATGAGGGAAGTGCACTCCACAGAGTAGGTGCCACGGCTTTACAGGATTGATCCCACAGGGTTTTGAATCAGGCAGTGGGAAACCACCAGTAATCTCTGGCCAGGTGACCCAAGTCTTTAACAGGTCGGATATGTACTTAGCAGTTTAAAATAAATTCTAAAAGTGACAGACGACTAATGGAGACAAGATAAAAATGGAGTAATGTGTGGTTTTTAGGAGTCTTGCAGCAGCGTTCTGTACAATCTGAAGATGATCAACGACTGTGTCATTGAGAAGAGAGTAAATAAATGAGTAGAGAAAGCAGCATAGTCACCTCAAATTTAGCTTTTGAAGTCAGCATTCTTAATTTTTAGCAGTGCTAACCGGCTAACCCTGGGCAGTTTCTGGCCATTTTTACTCACTGTGGTGAATTTTTCACTGCAATATACTCTAAAATCTCTATGGAAACAGCACAACCATGACTAGAAGTAGAGGGAGCACAATGGGTTTTATGCAGTATGACATGGATATAATGCAACCTCGAGCTTCCAATGACTCCTATAACTTCAATTCAAAGAAGAATTTTCTATGATGGAACCATTGCTCGTGGGTGGATATGATCTTTGGTGGGAACCACAGCTTTTGGTCCATGTCTGCCAGCATCTTCCAGTCGCAAGCTCCTCTCAACTGCCCAGGATCTGGTCTCAATGTTGTGAGACAGGCTCGACTTTCACCCTCCCGGACAAATGTTGTTTCTTGCCAGCGGAGGACGTGGGTGGAAGGGCGTTGACAATCATCCACCGCATTTCCAGCACTACTGCCAGGTACTTTAGCACCTGGTTGTTACGCCAGGTGTAACAGCCTTGGGTATGGATGCTCTGGTTGCCCACTAAAATGTGTTTGAGTGCAGCTGGAGTCGGACAGATTGAGCATGTTGAGACATGAGTAGTTCAAGGACCATTAGACAGAAAACAATCATTATTTCTGTTTTTGCAATTTCTGGCTGCTAAATGGTGTAATTTTTGTGATTTTTCAAAAAGAAAAGACCAAAAAGACAACAAAAGACATATGGAATAAAAGACGTATTAGCATTAGCAGCATTAGACCCTTAAGTGAAACAGATAAGTGAAAAAAACATCAAAAGAAATTTTAAAAAAGCAAAACAAACGACAAGTTAGCAACGCCGTTGGCTGTGTTTGACAGGTCTGTGTGCCAAAACGTTGCAGCAGCACACGGAAGTAAAATGAAGTGAAAAAGATTCCCCAATATTAATTTACAGTGCAGACAGACCCACTGGGCTCAGCGGCGTATTATCCGAGAAGAGAAGTGCCAGTTGTAATAATGCAGGACAGGAGCAGGAGGAATAATTGAAAGGGAGCTTTTACACCAGTCTCCACCTGCAACTCATATTAATTAACAGAGACAGCTGGGAAAAGAGCATAATCGGCTGTGAATTACCTCTGTAGAGGTCACACCACGACAGACAATAAAGATGTTATCGGTGCTGTGTCAGGTGAGCCGGCTGGTGCATGAATGCAGATGAGAGGGAACGTGTTAACGGGCTGATCCAAGGTGAGCATTTACATTTTTTAAATGGCCTCGTCTGTCTCAGGTGTTTAACTGGCACTCTGAATCACGAGCAACAGTAAAACACGTTGGACTTTCTAGATGAGCGCTGTTACAAGCCGCCAGGTGTGTGGAGGTCAGAGGTCGCGGCCACGACATGCTTCCCATGCGTCTCCAGAACGGCCCTGGATGGCAGCTTATATGCGATGTTACAGCATCTGCGTGTAAAAGAGCAGAGTGTCACTAGGCCAAAAAACATTCTTGGAATTATGAGGACGATTTCTGTCTCATAAATTTCCCATAAATGCCTCCACTGTGACTCTGGATCACGCTAACTTGAGGACAAAGGAGCTCCACAACGACTCAAACACAACAAAAATTTGACTTTTTATATCCGTAAATGTATAAATGATGCAATTACTCAAACAAAAATAAAAGATTTGAGAAAATCTTTTTATTTGTGTGTCAGAACTGTTTTTCCTCTCCCATTAATCATGAGAAGCCCTCAGATTTATCTCTGTATGTAACAGTGGATATAAAGCAGTTGAACGTAGCTCCACCTGCAGCAGCTCCAACAGTAACACAGTGATGCTAAACTCTTAATAATATAATGATGGCACAGCTATGTATCAATCTATTTATTTATATGTTCGCTGAGTTGGTGTTTCGGTAGTTTTACTTAAGGATGTGAATATTTCTTCACCACCGACACCAACATTGTGTCTGCATGTGACAAACTGGATTCTGGTGTCGAAGTTACACACTTTACATAATCCATCATTCTAAAGATGTTTTACAGTCACCTCTTAGGAAAATATGAGCTGCTGTCAGGGTGAGAACCACACTGGGGAAGTTTGGCTCCTTTTAATACGACATAAGCGACCCTGAAAATGTAATTCATGAAATTTGGAGGAGAAGGGCTCTGAAATATTGACAGAGTACTATTTTTTCATGCGTTTCTTCTTCTCTGTGTCCTTTCGATCGCGGATCATGTGGGAATTTTGATCATTATTTATTTATGATTCATGCATGAAGGTACCAGCATCCATGCAAAATCAGAACAGTCCCTCATTTTAAATGGATATGAAATCTTTAGCTGAGGTTCAGGAGCAGGACCACACCTCAGTCACTCCCCTTCCTGTTGTACATCTATACATACTACTTTGCCCTTCCGACTTGTTCGTTGTTGCTACTGGGAGCTGCTGCCAATCAGCGACTAAGCTTTTCCCCACACTCATCACCTCAGCTTAGTCATCACCAACATTGTTATATTATTATTATTGTATAATGATCCTTTGCATACAATAAACAATCAAGTTTCAAATCGAACTCAAAGATTAGAAAAGACACATTTTCCCGATGCTGGGTGCCGTAAAAGAAATTGCAAACTTTTAATATTTGAATTGTTATTGATTGGAATAATGATAAATATAAGCTGAATGTGTTGTTTCTAGCCATGCAAAAGTAACACAAAGCAATGCATCGTTGCTCTAAAACTAAAATTTGAGCAAAGCTGAACAGTAACTATGATTGGAAATTGCAATCAGAAACATTTTCTATAAAGATGCAAATACAAGATTCGATATTCAAGAGGTTCAAGATTTTCATTTGTCATTTGTGCACAAACAGACAGTCAAGAAAAATATACACCGATTAAAATAGGAATTACAAAAATGTTCAAAAGAAAACACTCTGTAAGAACAATAAAAGATAAAATACAAAAATATGACATGACATGACAACCATGACATGTTCATCTTTAAGAATTCAGGGTCCAACATGAAAACACGGCACACTATCCAATATGAAAGCACAGCATCGTCCTTATATCTGTAACCAGTCAGTACCAGTTGATAATATTGGCTGGTCCATGCATCAGTCAGGCCTTACTGTTTCCCATGGCGCTCCCTCTGTCAAGCTGCCTAATACAACTGAAATTAATCCTCAGAATAATGAATGAGGTAATTTGTTGGCTGGGCTCTCATGCTGAATAAACATTATTCTGATCCTGAGGTATAAATATATGAGCAGCTCTGATAAGTGCAGCTTTGAATAGAAAACCGCCTGTAATTTGCATTTGTTAGACCATTATTTAACAATAGTGTGTGTGTGTGTGTGTGTGTGTGTGTGTGTGTGTGTGTGTGTGTGTGTTCTGTATCTGCAGCGGGACAGACGTTTAAAGTGTTCTCTGCGCCAGCAGACATCAAAACATAATTCAGCAGACGAGCAGCGCCTGCATTGATACAGCTGTTTTTTCAGAGAACAGGGGCTGTCAGCCATGTATCTGCATGTTTGTGTGCGTGTGCGTCGAGACATATCTAAATATAATTTCACAGACTTGCCAAGTTGCCAACGTTGCTGCCATTCAGAGCGATGTGGAGACTTCAGCTTTGCATCAGTGAGGGTGTGTGTGTAGCGTTGTGTGTTTGAGTGGGAGGATTGACAATGAAATGCACCGTGTATCACCTTTTGTGTGGCCTTTTCTTTAACTTCATCCAAGTGTTGGTGACTTCGGCTGCAGTCCAAGATGAAACACACTGGATTTTTTCACACACAAACACACATACACACATGCAGTCTGTGCACACATGTAGACATTCAGGTGTCCTCTGAAAGAAAACACACAAAAGCAGATACACACACTTGTTGACAGAAACACACACACACTCCATACATACAGTTACACACACATTTACACTATCGGTCAAAAGTTTGGGGTCACTTAGAAATGTCCTTATTTTTGAAAGAAAAGCATTCTTTTTTTTCTTTTCTTTTTTGCACACAACCACGCTTTTATTTAAGCTGTCATTAGGAAATTTTTTAAAAGAAAACTTTCTGCCCAACAAGCTCAATGTGGTCTCGTCTTCCTTCACTGCTCACCAAACTTTCTTGTGCGCTGAAGATACCAGAGCTAGCTACATGTCCACAGGGGTGTTTTTCTCACATGGAAACGAGCCGTATCTGAAAATTGCCCTCTTGGTGGGTGGGTCACCTGCAGGCCACTAGGTAGTCACATGACAGCGACTACTTGAGCTTCAGTCCAGTAGATGCGTCGGACCAACATGGCAGCTCGGTTGCAAACTATCTCTTTTATTATGAAAACAGTTCAGTAAGAAGTATTTATGAAATAAGCTGTGGAGTTGCTGAATCTGACGGCTGGTTTAGACCACTGATGAAAGTTTTGCAAGATGTCGGACCTCCAGTTTCCCCACCGAATTTGCTTGAAGTAGAAGTCAAGTCTACTTTGGGCAGCTCTGGGAAGATGCACCGCAATGCAACCAGCATGCAACACTATGCGTTTCACATAGACAATGAATGGGATGCAAGAAATTGACGGATCCTGTGGACACGTACTTTGACAATTCGTCCTGTGCATCTTCTTCACAGCTGGCAAATACACTTTAGGTTCATTACCGCCATCTACTGGGCTGGACTGTGCCTGAAATTAGGGAAGTGAGAAAGGTGCAGTTAAATGTATCACTTTGTTTTAACGCGTTATTTTTTCTGTAATTAATTCATCGACAATAACGCGCTGAAGTCCCAGCCCTGGTACAAATATACTGTCATCACGTCACACAAAGATGTCGTCTAATGTTTGTGTGCATGTTTACATACATGTGAAATGCACAGTCTGCGTTTCACAGAGTGGTTTGAGGACTGATCTCTGCTGCAGTTTGAGCCTGGATCCTGCTGCAGTCTGAGGCTGACGGCTCTGAGATTTAAGACTCACTGCTGCACTCAGCTGCCTGCACAGGATTTTCTAATTAGAGTTGGCGACTTGGCTTCAGCTTCGCCTCGCAATAAATCACCGAGCCTCTCAGGTGCATTCCCTCCAGCCCTGCTCAGTGGCATTTCACTATCAGCACACGGATTGAGTTCCCCGATATTTTCGTCCAGGAAAAAGAAGAGGAAAATAGAAACGCTGTACGTGTGGTGGTGGCAGGTTGAGCATCTTCAACACAAAACACATCCGTGATGAAAGAGGGGGGCAGTGGGTTAAAAACCTGCAATGTTCCACAAACAAGATCTTCATCACTAAAATGTCCACCATTATTACTGTGAGTAGTTATTCTGAAGGAGCAACTCCTTTAACGTTGTTTTGGAAGGATGTAGAGGCCGGTGTTTATCCATTCTTTTCACACTGTTGTTTTCTCGTGGTGCTGAATTAAAATCTGGTCACAGAGAATGAAGCCAATTAGATTTTAAAGCAAAGTTTGAATTACTTTAGTACTTTAAAGGCAACAAAATGGTTGGAGAGGCACAGTAGGGACATAAGAGACAGAACGGCCACTTGGTGTTGATTTACTTTTAGCTAAACGTGTAATTATCTTACTTAACTTTCAGTCAGCTGATTTTTGTTGGTTTAAGTCAGTTAAAACTAAACAAAGTTCCATTTTAATCTCATTTTTGGCTTTTTAATTATGATGATAAAGGGCATTTGTGTTGAAAGGTGGATGTTAAATACACATCATTTTGTTTACGTTACTTAATTTTACAAGTTTCAGTTTGCTAGAGGTGGATTTTTGCTGAATCTCATGCCACAGAAGGTAACATTTTACTGACTACATCTGCAGAACATGAACAAGACAATGAGCTTTTATTGTGGGATTGTTGTATCTTCCGTTTTTGGAATTTTCCGCTGGGTTTGTGTAACATGGGTGGGGTAACATCTGGATACTACAGCAGACTCCATGAGGGATAAAGTTACCAACCAAATATATGCCATCCCAGCTCTGTAGTGGAATCCCTGTTTGGTACAAAATAGTCATTCCTGGTATATCGGTAGTGTAAGTTTAAAAAAAAAAAGTTGACACTTTATGAAGCCATTTTATGATTTCACTTCCTATTAGTAGCATCTAAATTTACAAGAATCTGACAAGAAAAGGTTTCTCCATAGTTATTTTTATGAGATATTACTTATTTACTTTTGTTTTACTATCAAGAAAAATAGCTCTTCTCCTAACTTTTCCTTGCCATGTGCAGATATTGCAGAAAGACAGATTTTTCTTGGTATTAGATGTGACACCGTCATTCAACATAAATCTGGGGTTTTGCACAGCGACATTCATGTCTGCTGACAGAGTTGCAAATTCATCCTGGCAGTTATTTGCAGGTTTATCGTCAGCGTTGTATCCTGGCAACGAACCTTGTGTATATAGAACTACCAGGACGGCGCACCACAGGGACATTTTGTACTAGCACAAGTGCAACTTGGGGAACTGGCACTTTATTTTGGTATTTTTGTAGAAATCTGGACACAGTGTAAGTAAAGGGAATGGATATTTTCTTGTCTTTTTGGGGGTTTTTTTGGAATAAGTAGATAAATATGTCGACCCAGTATGCAAAACTAGACCGATAATTGTCCAAAACCACCCCTCGGCCGTCCTAATGCTGTGTGGAATGCTTTAACACCTCCAGCATGCGGTTCTTACCTGCTGTACCTGAACACGAAGCAGCAGCAGCAGAACGGTGCAGAGCTGCACTGCAGACGAGGCCGAAATGTACAACGACCAGAGAGCTCTTTCTGCTGCCAAATATCAGCGTAACTGAAAAATGACCGCTTTCAGAGGTAATTCACTCTGCCTGATGGTGACACGATTGCACTGCACTTACAATGTCTCTGTAAAGATAAGTAAAGTGTGGCGGGGAGAGAGAGAGATGGAGCTCTCACACACTCTCCAGTGTACTCTCCTGATGACTAAGACACTCCTGTAATGACACGAATGCTAAATGGATGGGTAGCACTGATTGTCACACTGCAGTGTTCGACTGATCCGCCTGCTGTCTGTTCAGCCGACTGAACGCTGATCCTGCAGCGGGAAGGATTTCCCAGGCTATTAATAATCATACATTTGATTACAGCTGAGTAATCTGAGGGCAGGGCTCTTCTAAAGCATTAATGGATTTACTTTATGTTTGCATCTATGTGATGAAGTACCTTGATTTCTTTTTAAATGGAGGTATTTAATTGACTGGATTTACCAGAAACATACAATCCCGACTGGTTATCTGTTACATTTAAATCGTTTAAAATCGAGTTGGAAGAAAATTAAGTGATGTAAGATCATCGCTGTCTCCAAAATATTAGCTTTTCCTGGAAAGAAGGAAAAAAGAGCTCTGCTTTAATCTCTCCAGCTGTTTTTCAAATAGCATATGAGATTTATTTTTTTTATTTATGCATAAAGGAACACTGTTCAAATAACCTGAAATATTAAGAAAAAAACAACAAAACAAAACACAAAATACCACGTTTTTAATCTTTAACTCCTACTCGTACATTTTCTGAAACATTATTGGTGTAGTCAGTCATCACAGCAGTAAATTATAAAAGACTACATTCAAATAGTAAGGGCATATAAAGAAACATTTTCTTAACAATAGAAAAAATAAACACATAAATAGTTTATTTGAAAATTTATTTAACCAGGAATAAAAAAGCTCTTTTACAACAGCATCTTCTCCAAGACAATATAAATTAACAGCTTACAGACATAAACTAATCTCTATTAAGTTTGCAAAAATACACGTCATAAGTCAGTGATGACGATCAGGCAGGGCCTGCTCTGGCAGGTGGTCGATGACCAGGAGTGGAAATAGATGTTGTGGTTTGGCATCCGGATAAAAATGCAAAAAAATGACAAATTATAATTTGATGACTACTCCGTAACCACTGGCAGGCACACAGTGTTCCTGGTCAGGACTGAGGCAGTGCAAACAGAAAAAAGAGGACAGACGCAAGTTGTTTGTCAACCTGTTAATTACTAATGTAGGAACGCTCAGGCATATTTTTATGTTTTGGATCTGAATGTTTTATCACAGTGTCATCTACGCACACACACACAGACACACACACGCACGCACGCACGCACACACACACACACACCTTTTCAGGCCTGTTTTGCTAGAATAGTCATTTACTACATTAATGTCTAGACTGTATTTCTGATTAACTTAATGTTATCTTGATTGGCAGTACATGTAGAACATATAAGTAAGAATGTTTGTATGACAATATAAAATGAAAACCAGCAACAGAAATTGTGATCACTGATTTAGATATTTCACCGTAACACAACTACAACTGAGTGAAATGAATTGAGAGACAGCTGTAGGTCTCATATACATACATCTTCATTCTGAAAGTCGAAGTTATAAACTACACATGCATCAGTTTTATCAGATTTCAAACTTTTTTCAGTGTAATTCAGAAAGTAAGTCTATGGAGTGACATGGAAGAAGTTATTTAAGAGATGACAGTTTAAACTCCTTTGGCAGGCAGTTCCAAAAACTACCACACAGCAAATTAATGGCAGCAGTATTACTTCTAATAAATCCATGGCTTTCTCCAAACTGCATAAATCAGAGCTTTTGTTGTTGCCTGCTTTCTCTCTGCGTTAGGATAGAGGTAAACAAATATCCATGCTCAAGCATATCTGTACTAATGCATTAAAAAGCTGTTGCCTGATCACAAAAAGCTGTTTACAACCAAATGTGCTTTTTGTCTGAGCCTTTCACTTTGTTACCTCAAAATTTGAATACAAGCTCAAGTGAGGGATATTGCTTATACAGAAGGCTTTAATAGCCGAGTCGAGCACTAAAAGCTTCACAAATTGTTTAAAAGCGGCAGCAGATAAGGGATGTTGATGGAGCATCGCAAAACATCAAAATGGAACTCTGAATAGGTCTGAGTTGTTGAGAGTTTTGTTTTTCTTCTTTCTTCAAACTTTTTCTCATTTGTCTACTTTTCTTTCACCATCATCACACTTTCTAGCCCTTTAATTAGTTTTTAACTTTCCTTTTATTAAAGTCTTACACTGGAACTGTAATTTTTTTTTTATTACTATTGACAGCAACTCCAATGAAAAGACCCAAAACCAGCAATGAATTGATCCAGCCAGTATTGTGTGTCTGGCTGAAGCTGAGAACAGCTTATTCCTCTGTGTCATAAATAATGATTAGTCTCGTCTGAGATGAGCCAGAGCTGAGAACAATGCATGCTGATTACATTTCAGTGTGGCTTGATCTCGACTTGTTCTGCAAACAACATTTCACAATTCTAGTCTGATGTTAATGTTGGACTGCTAAGTATTTAAAAAAACGTCTTCTTAGGGATTCTTAATGTTACATCTGTGCAAAGCTGTTGTCTTGTATTACTGTCTACTTATGTATTCAGTTGTTTTATGTAGTTTGGGAGCGACAGAAGGCTGCACTACGAAGCCAGTTCAACACATCCAGACTTTCTTTAAGTCGGCTCGACAAAAACTAAAACCTCAATCAGAGTTAACGGGTATCATGAAGGTGGTTTTCAACTTTTCTTTGTCAACTCAGACTTTCTGCTTCAAACTCTGTTGACATATAAGAGGACGTTTAATGCGTCATGTGACTCTTCTTCTGCACAAAATGAAACAATGGTGTTCAGCTGCTTTAGTCAACGGATTGTTAAGGTTATGACGGTAAAAAGTGTTGCTACTGGAAATGATGCATGACAGGAATGTTTGTAGAAAACTGTTAAACGTGTGGTAATATATTATTTTAATGACCAATGCAGCTGATTATTTCTGACAGCTGCACAATAAAGCTGTTAAACTTTAAACTTCATATATTTAAATGACGATCGCCGTTGGTTTGTCTGTCTGTCTGGTAGCAACATTACACAAAAACAACAAATGGATTTGGATGAAATTTTCAGGGAGGGTCAGAAATGACACAAGGAACAATTGATTAAATTGTGGGGGTGTTTCTGAGTCCCATCAATTCCTGCCACCTACTACACATTTAGGTCACACGATTCAGTATCCATACATAACGTACACATGCATAACACACACCTGTGCTCAGTGCAAGGTTTGTTTGTAGGTACATCTATATTAAATGGCCACACTCTGTGTTGCCATGATTTCTGATCATCAATAAATAATAAACTAATTCTGCATTTCTAAAAAAAAAAAAAAAATGCCATATGGGGTAATGAACACCTTTAGATGAGTATTGTGTTCTCTGAGTGCTTTTCTAGTTAAACATGATGTCGTATTGAAGTGCATTTAGGTCTGACACTGTCCCATAATGATGGAAATCACTTTCATTTGTGGCCAAATCAAAGTGAAACTAAAGTTACTGATTGAATATTCTCTGTAATAAATACCATTAAATCATAACAATATAATAATAATAATAATAATAATAATAATAATAATAATGATAATAATAATAATAATAATAATAATAATAATAATAATAATAATAATACTAAATAATCTTTTTTCTGATTTCTGTTCTATCAATACAATTGGGGAACTACTACTACTACTACTACTACCACTTGGGGAAATTTGTCTTGGACTCAGCAACTGTGCCATAAATGCCTCGACAGCCATCTCAACAACAATTACATAACAGTATTCACATATCCCATGGCACTACACACAACACATACATACATCAGCTGCAGTACCAGAATGTAAACAGATTTTACAACGGATCACGAGCAAACATAAAAATGTATTTACATGATTTCTATATCACCAACCAAATACATGTTGGGTTCCCATGGGAATGCGATGCATACAGTGTGTGATACTGTAAGTTCACGGCTTCATCCAGTGGTTTTAGTAAAATACAGCTACAGTGTGAAGAGTGCCACCATGCACCACAACTAAACCCGTTAGTCCTTCAAGTAGCAAGAAATTTTCTTCTAAAACACCTTAAAATGCGTTGAAACCACACACAAACCCAGTGAACCCCAATCAGAGCAAGAATTCAGTCCTGCTAAACAGGGTGGTAATTTACAGCCATGTCAACCTGAAGCTCTGCACAAACAGAGCATCCAAGATCAGCTTCTTCGGTTAAAAGACTCAAGAGTGGTAAAAAAAATAAATAAATAAATTTTAAAAAGTCTCACAACTGCAAGCTGTAAAGTAGAAGAAATGCCCGTTTTTCCTGAAGCACCAGCCGGCCTGGTTTTGTCCCCACAGTGGAGATGAGGTCTGATCGTTCTCATCAGCGCTTCATTGAGTCAGCATTTCTGGACATGAAGGACACTAACTTAAAAGCTTTGACTCCTGGCTAATTGTATGGATCTGCCCTGATCAATCCGATGTATTACTGTAACAGGAGAGTGGGGAGGCGAGGTGAGGGGGATCCCTGGGGATGAAGAGGAGTATCTTATCAGGAGAGGAGGGGGGGATATGGCCGTCCATGTGCAGAACGGAGAGAGTGGCGGGGAGAAAGATGAAGCTTCAAGACTGCAGAGGAGGAGAATTACACAATGCACCATAATGAATCTTTTCATTCCAACATTTTAAAGTGTTTTTGATTGATCACATTGACACATTTGCTGCTTCACAAGTCCCCTTCACTGACTCTGACAGCGTGGAGCGTAAATGCAAACCACCAAAAATTCTAAATATTTTCCATTAAAGTCGATTATACATCCTTGTTCGCATTTATGCGCTCAAGTGATTTCTAATTAAATTTAAATTCTACTTGTCCTTTTCGCTGCTAAATCCTGATACTTTTGCTGCTTCAACAGCACACAGTGCTTCAGTAGGGATCTAACTCAGTCCCCATTGGGGACCACTTGAATGGAACTGAGCCATCATTATAATGCCATTAGTTCCTCTGGTGTTTTTCCTGCTTCGACAAATGAAAAAGTCTGCTGCTAAAAGTCTTTCTGATGCTATATAAAGGTCACAGAAAGTGTTCATCTGCAGTTAATGTTGGTGATTACAGCTGTCCTGATATGTGATATGTGGTAGTAAAATGACTGTAATACTGAAAGTTGCAGTCTAAGGGATATAAGCTTAGAGGAAACACAAAATATCCAGGAAGTATGTTTAGTATTTATATATATATATGGCTCAACTTACCACATACGCAATGTGAATAGTTTCACTTATGGGATTCTCATCATCTCTGTTGTTCTTTAACCTTTTTAGCTCATTGTTTTGATTTGTCAGACCAACAAACTCCCTCTCTTATCTTGTTTCTTCTTTTTCCTGCAACACCAGAAGTTGAAAACAGACATGGCAGCTTATCAGAACCAAACATAAAAACATATTTATGCTTTTTTCTGCATCATCAACTGAATGCATGTAGTTCCAGTCAGGGGCCTCAGTAATACACAGTTCAACAGGTTTGCAGATACAATGCAACTGAGAATCTGTATCACTCAGAGAGAATCGTCACAAAATGAATCAGTGAAACTGAGGCGCTTCTTACACCTGATTTAAATCCTAAACTGACCTTAGACTCACCATACACTACTGGTCAAAAGACATCAGAATAAGAAGAGACTTGTCTTGGCTATGAAACACCACCAATGAACTACCCAAGACTGGACGGAGGTATTATGGACTGATGAATCAAAAGTTGAAATCTTTGGTTCGTCACACAGGATTTTTGTACACTGTTTAGTAGAAGAAAGGATGGTTCCTCAGTGTGTGACATCAACTGTCAAATATGGAGGAGGACGTGTCGAGCTGCAGCCTGAATTCCCCGTATTGGATGCTGTGCTGATTGGTTAGTCATCCATCC
Organism: Amphiprion ocellaris; assembly: GCF_022539595.1. Lineage (NCBI taxonomy): Eukaryota > Metazoa > Chordata > Actinopteri > Pomacentridae > Amphiprion > Amphiprion ocellaris. The sequence goes on along the minus strand of NC_072778.1, from coordinate 3,530,424 downwards.
ACCAAGCCACATGTGTGACACTCTTTATTAACCAATCTCCAGCCTCTGCCTCCTCATCTCTGGATTCCTCCACTCTCCCTCCACAAATACTGTACATTAAATCTGTTAAACTGTACAATTTATTTAGATCCACAATAACCATGAGTCACAACACAGACAAAGACAGCACCTAGAAAAACATCCAGCTAAGATGTCTAATAGAAATTGTGTATTCAGGCTCTTTATTGTAGTCAAAAACAACCAAATTATTATTTAGTGACCTAACTAGAAGCACTTTGACAGGATTATTCTTAGATGTTTTCTGATGCTTTGTATGCTATAATTTCCTCCATCACGTCTGTCTGTTTCCTTACTTTGATTTGGAGCTGTGACTGTGGCACCAGCAGCTCAGGGTCACCAGTTTTCATTACATCCTGTGTTTTTTGGCTCTAATTTGCCTCTTTGTGTTTGGCTCCGAGAGAGAAGCATTTAATGTGCGCTGCGAGCGTCAGAATTCATCCCCAACCCAACAGCCACTGTTGCTCTGAATCTAAAGATTTCCGCTGCCGAAAAAGAAAAACAAAAGTGTTAAAATCACATCGACTCGCTTTGAGATTTCATGCACAGTCCCAAACTTTCACAATTCCAAAAAGGCTTAAGGGAATTAACTGTCAAGCTGCTCCAAAAATGACTCCCAGTTTGAATTTTACTTTGTCAACTTGATGTCTCCTCACTGTTTGCCTGCCACTGATAAGCTCCGTCAAACTTTATAAATCAAACCATCTTCGCTGTGTCTCGCTCATGTCTCCATATTCCTTTCTTCTATTAGCCAGCGATTAGATGTCTTTTCCCAGCCATGTCTGATCCATGTTGTCTTAACCTCGCAGTAGCCAAGCTGACAGGTTTAGCGGAGGGTCAATCACTGCGTGGGGAATTCACTTTGACTTGTCCCTTTCTGGGTTGTCACAGCGCTGAAACTCCGTTTCTTCGGCAGCCGGGGGCCTTTGTTTGGCTTGTGGGCTTCTTTCCAGCAGCTTTGTGCCTTTTGCAATGATCCCATCAACTTACTCACAGCCTTCAAAACACATTACTGCTTCTCTGTGAGGACGAGTCTGTCTTCTGTTTGTCTCTTCTGAAAAGAACTGCTCCGAGTCATTCTCCATATTTGTGCAGCAGGATTTGATTGTTGATTCCGTGTCGATGCGTGTTAGCTTACAGTCGCATGGCTTGTTGCTGCACTTAACTGTGAATGTCTGCAGGTTCTGTGCAGAGCTGAACATCAAATGATTCATACCACAACAATAATTCAGTCGGCTTCTCGTCGTGGCAGTTACAATTTTGCATTCTAGTGTTTTACTTTATTATTATTTAAGTGTTCCTGGAAGTCGAGATTTCAAGTGTGAAGTAAGAGCTGGAGCTGGTGCATCTATTTCTATACAAAACATTTTTTAAAAAGTTCAACCTCATTCCTTGACTGATCAGTCCAAAATTACTGAAACACAATAATTTTGTACGGCACTTCTGTGAACATGCAGGACTGAGATTCAGCAAAGACCAAGATTATCTGACTATTAATATCTTTTAGAATGAGTCGAGTCCCATTGCGTCTTTATTTAGATCCTCCCCTGCCTGCTGACCATCTCATTTTAAAGTCCACATCCCCAGTTTGCAGCACAGGCTGCTTAAAACGTGTATATATAGTCCCAAAGCCAAAGCAGAAATAACGCTGATTACTTTCATCAGGGCTGTTTTCCCAGACTTGTGCCCCTTCAGAGCCAAAGAAGATTTTGTACATCAGTTGTTTCTGACTGACTATACTTCTCTTGATGAGTATATTAAAGCCTTGTTAGTAAGACTGGATATTTTGCAACATGATCGTTTTCCAGCTTTAATGATATTCACTAAATTGCCTTTGTAAATGTTGTATGAGGAAGAAATACTGCATGAAAAAAGTCCGTCTGTGCCCTAACCTGACCTCTCAGAATCAGCAATAGTTTAGTATATTAAAAAAATTACCTTTTATTTTGTACTATGAATATTTCCCAAGTTGCAGCTCTTGAATTGCACTAACTTTACAATTTGCATTTTATTTTCCTCACATTTCTGAACCCTCATAACTTCATAAGTACAGATGATAGTCAGATGAAATGTTATTCACTGAAAAACACATTTAAGCTCTATATTGTTTTGCCACAGAAAGAATCGTGACGAGAAGATGATCCTGGTCTCCAAATGCTGAAAAATGAGACCTTTCTCTGCTCTAACTTAACACAGGCTGATTTTACCTTTGAAATATTTACCAAAATGCGCTTTTTAAAGTTTTCTCTATTGAATTATCAGATCAGTAATCCAATAGTCTGAATCATAGACATTCAAGTGATGCAATTTCTCTCTTGGAACTGTGATATATCCCATAATTTAAATTTGGTTATAGGAAATATCTTCCTGAACAAAAACAAGATTGTAGCCATAGATTGTGACACCTGGAGTGGATGCTAAATTAAACTCAAATCAGGTTTTCAGCTCTCAGAATTTCTCAAAAGGCTTGAAAATGCTGGAAAAAGTTAAACATAAAAATTCAACCCACCCATCTGTGTACTTCAAGGACCTCCCGTAAAGAAAACACACTAGTGACATGATTATATTTTAATGTAACTCGCTGCATTGCTTTGTGTTTGCAGGCATTTCTGTCTGCCAGTGATCGTGTAAGCTGTAGGGAGTTTAAACTACTCTGCATAACACATCATTTTACTGCTGCTGCAGCGGATGCAGCTTCACTCCTCCTCCTCCTCCTCCTCCTCTTCCTCCAGTGTCACATCCTATCCACAGCTCCACACAGCAAGACGTCACAAGTGGCTGCAATTTATAGGATCTTACCCCGAAAGCATCGATTTTATTGACGAGTTCAACGCCAAAGATCTCACCGTCTAAACATCTGCATCGTGCTTAGGTCTGGTGTATTTATTGATTTTAACTACACGGTTAGAGGCGGTGTAAAGTGTGCAGCGAGACACAGTTTCGTTCCTTCATTTTTATCTCATTTCAGAGCATCTTGTTGGCATTAAAATGCAGAACGCCACCAAGGCGTTAAGACAAATGATGAACGTTTTTGCATAAAATCCCTCCGCTCTTTCCTTTCCTTTCCTTTAATGCCTCACATGGCTTTCTAACTGCACACTCACATGCTCTCTCTATCTCCTGGGTCACACGACTGGTCCCCGGAGAGGCGTCTGTCATTGCCTGACATTGTATCGTATTGTTATTCAGCTCCACGTTGTATTCGCATGACAAGATATTCTGGCCCTGATGAAAGTGCGTCGCATCCACTGCGGCTCAATTTACGATCGTCTGTGAGCGCGGTAGGAATTCTGGTCTGCAGGAGAGCCATCTGTTTTTATGGTGGCAAGCTGTGGGAGCAGAGAGAGGTCTTAAAAGGCTGCGAGAAAAACCGAAATGCCTCCGAAATGTGAATGTAGAGAACTTGACACGAACCCCAATTTTGGGAAAAAGATGTCAGCGCAATGATTTTTAATTGCACGGTCCACGTTACGCTTATGCAGAACTCGATCCAGATGCAGATTTATGAGGCTGAAGTGCAGCAGTAGTACATTTTCACATCCTCTGCCATGTATGCTGCTGGTCCCTCACATGGAGAAAGACCCGCTGAGACTCTACAAAGACCTCTGGATGTGCCCCGTGGTGTCTGGCACCAAGACAACAGCAGCAGATCCTGTACGTTATGAGTTGTTGCAAATGAGACTTGGTCCAGTGTTTCCCCCAGCATCCTGCTGGCAGTTCACGCTTTGATACCCTTGGTGGCCGGATGCCTGGTGTTGTTGTGTTGGGTCCTGTGTGGCCTCTGTGTGGGGAGATAGTTGCATGAATTTGATTACAGCTGGCTGAAGAACTCCAGACTCCACCTACATGCTCTCCAGCCTTTGTTCTTCTCCCCACCCACTAATCCTAAACCTGCTTTCCTCCTCCAACAACACCGCAGCAATCACCACACCTGGCTATAAATCTACAACCAACCTCACAGTTAAGGCGACTTTGATATCATATGAGCAGAGGACTGTACTACTTAGCGAGATTAGTGGCTTAGTGAGGTATGATGAGCTGAAAGTCAGAGTTTTAGTTCTTTATACCTGCTAGATCTCCATAGTAACAGATTCCGTGGAGCTAACCTGGTGCAGAGCAGGTTCTGTTCAGAGTTTCGCTTTTTATTTAGCTATAAGAAGTGTCTCCCTTTAACCAAATCGCTTCCTGACGATTATTTATGAGCGATACAGATTCTCAGCTGAAGGAGAATGTTTTGTCTGTAAACATGTTGAGCTGTACGCCACTAAAACCACTAAATGAAGCCGTGTAGTTACAGTATCACACTGCATGCATCGCGTTGTCATGGGAACCTGCATGTATTTAGTTGTTGATGTAGAAATTGGATAAATATGTTTTTATTTTTGATCCTGATTTGCTGCCAAGTCCGTTTCCATGCTGGTACTGCAGCTGATGCAGCAGAGTTTAGAAAACTGATTATTCTATTAGCAAGAGTGCCAGAAAAAGAGAATAAATTGCTCAAATAAATTGTTACAAAATGTGTGGTTTTGCAGTTTTTACCTATAGATCACACCAAATACACAACAAAGTTACTCAGGGTGCGGTAGCCTCAATGTGTTCATACGGATAAAGTGATAAAAACATTGTTTTTCAGGAGATACGTCACATATTGTCATGAACGCAGCCTGAAGCTGTGATCAGTGGCAGTGTTCCCTCCTCCTCCAGCTCTGTTCTCCCTCTCTCTCTCTCTCTCTCTCTCTCTCTCTCTCTCTCCCTCTCAGGTGTGCACTGGCTAGAAGGCTGCAGCAGGTGTTTGGAGTTAGTGATTGGGTGATTGTGTGCAGGTGGAAGTCGTGCAATCAAGCTACTCCTGCTCCGCTTTATAATCAGACACCACTCTGTCTTGGATGTGCGGACTGTGAACAATGAACAGTTAGTGCTCTGCACAGTTTTGGTCTTTGCCTCTGTTTTAATGCTCTCAGTAATCCTGTTTTCTTTGTTTAGCTATGACTTCTGCCTGCTTCTTTTCCTGGATTCTCTGTTTGGATTTCTGCCACCCTTCCATCCTGAAATCACCTGGAGAAAGGACCTGCTGCCGACCAAAGCCTCACCACCTGAGACGCCATCATCATCTAGGTGGACAGCAGTCTGTGGAAAAGCCAGGACTCCCTCTGTAGCCCACACCTCCACTTCAGCCACTCCACCGCTGCTTAAACACCTAAGGAGAAGACTCTCTTACCTGGACTGGTTGAGCCTGGTCTCCCTCTCCATTCTGAACTCTGTCCCTTCATAGCAGTCAGTTAAGTCTCTGTTCCTGAGCGTTACCAGGCTACTGTTTTCCTACGTTAGCATTTACAGTCATTTGTAATTTGTATACTTTAATATTCTCTGGTTAACTTTGTAGTTCGTCAATAGTTATTTGTTCTGGGGTTAGTTGGTTTAGGATTACTGTGAGCGTTAATTCTGATTGTGTCTAGTTTTCTTCTAATATTTGGGATTCCTGCCTTGGTGTTACCAAATGTGGGTTTTTGTGTTTCTTTGTAACTGTTCTGCCAGTCCACTAGAGGGCCTCGATCTGTCCCGTAGATTCCGGGTTAGTTATTTCCGTTTCCTTGTTTCTAGTAATATTGTTTTTGTTATATAGTATTGTAAATACAGCATTCTAAACTTTATGTGTCTGTAATCTCTTCCCTGCATTTGATAGTTGCATAGAAATTTCAAATAAAACTCAAAGTGAACAACACAGCAGCACAAAAGGAAAAGTCGTCAGGCTACAACATGAAACACCATTGAAATCCATCAGTAGTTGTTGAGGTACTTCAGTGTGAACCAATGTTGCCATCATGCTCAAAATATTCAAAATCTATTAACTAGAAATCCATCTGCATGAAGATCAGTATAGAAATAGTTGTACCATAATGACAAATATTTAAACCCAAGATTTATTTTTCCATAAACTGCTGCTGTTCAGGAGAAAGCTGTAAAAATGATCTGTGATATGATAAAAGATCATCTAGATGCAAACGGTGTTAGCAAAGAGAAAAAAACAATTTCTAGGCCAAAGATTAAAACTATAAATAGTAGTATTGGTAGTAGAAAGAGCAGTGAGTATAAAAGTTTATTTGTTGCTCTTAACTTCCAAAGTTCCAAAGCTCTCAGGGAAGATTCCATGAAAGACCCAAAGCTCATTAAGGACCGTTCTGCAATATTCAGGAATCAACAAACAAATTAGCAGCTCACCCTGAGAATAATGAGAACGAAACCTATTCATCATTTTGTACACAACTCCACATTCAGGGGTTTGATGGAGCGCTTGTAAAAAGCATTTACTCATGCAGGACTCGATCATCACCGGGGCTGACGTGGAATCTGTGATCAGAATTTATGTTACGACTCTGAGAAAAGTCTGAAGTTGTGCTCGTTGTGTAGATAGAGGTACTAATGGGAGGTAGCACGAAGCTCTCCTCGCTCTGGTTTCGCACATCGTTAGCGTTCTGTCAGTCGTCTCAGTGACCATCTTCGTGTCAAGCAGCAGCTGGAGGTGAACCAGGGGTTGGAGCTGCAGAGGTCAGCTGCTCAGCAGCTCAGAGCTGCAGCACCAACATAAGCAGGGTTTTATTATCATCTGTTTTTTGTTTGTAAGTTAAATTTCTTCATCTCTATTCCGCTCCTGCTGCTGAACATTTGTAATTATCTTAAAATGAAATATTAAACAATGCTTTAAGGAGATCCACTCATTTTCATTTGAAATATGGCCCCTATCCAGCATTAATCCGGTGCACTTTTAATTGCCCTCGCTGCTTTTAACTTTTTTTGTGTTTCATCAGCTGCTAGTTCTTCCATTTATTTCAATGCAATCTCAGTAATGTTTGCTTTTTAATCAGTAAATATCTATACAGTTGTCACAGGAAGTGGAAAACAGACAACAAATTACAAGATGTGTGACAAATGCTACTAAAAAAGACAATCTGCTGCACTATAGAGCTAAAGAAATGGTGAATTAATGCATGTTTCCACCACTATTAACCTTATTTTTATGCGCCTGTCACATTTTTACCCATTGCACCTTTATGGAGTCTTTTTTATTCCCTGTTCATTCAGTTTTTGGCTAATAAAAGACTTCTCTTTAGATTTTTTGAAAATATCCTTCTAAGACCTGCAAGCAAGTTCTGGACAGTAGAAGATGGCAAAACATGTCAGAAATAAAAATGTGCCAGTCTAAAGTCACACAGGGGAAAAGTTATTCAAATGTGGTATTTATATTAGTTTCATGTATTTATTTGAAGTAGAATACCATCTCCTTGTCCCTCCACACAAATCTGACATCTTCTTATTTCATGTCATTATTAGAGCAGAAGCTCAGCAAACATTAGAGTGACAAGTCTTTCCTGTATTTTGTCACATTTTGCTTTTATCAATGCACCAACGTTTCTACCTCAAGCAAGCATGAAAACTTTATTGATATTTCTGTTTTCCCCTCAAGTTGAAAGTGTGCCCACCACATGATTTACAGGCAACACTACATCAGCTGCCTGCTGACGATCATAAGATTGTGATCCTACTACAAATCCACCACTGTGGACTTATCAGGGCTTATCTGTTGGAAATGATCCAAGGAACAACTGATTAAATTGTGGGGGTGTTTCTGAGTCCCATCAATTCCCGCTGCTACATATTTAGGTCACATGATTTGGTATCTGTATGTAATGCACACGTGTGACACACGCCTGTGCTCGTCGCAAGGTAATTTGTAGCTAAAAATTTCATCCGTCAGAAATGACCCAACGACTGAGCAGCCTTGGTGGAGTACTGCGCTCTTTGAGTGCTTTTCTTGTTATGAAAGTGAAAATGCTTGTGTGGGTGAAACTGTGACCCATGTTGGCTGACAGGACGTAAGTCGTCTTTTTCTAAACATTCCCAGTGGTTGCAGAGCTGAAAGCACCGTGAGCGAACATGAAGATGTGAAGCTTCCATCACAGCGGTGTGAGTTACTGATATGTTGCCGTATTAGTGCCACCAGTGGATTTTCCTGCAGGGTTTTTGTAATCTGACAGCAGTGTGCGACTTTGTTGGGGGAGAGTTCCCTTCCAAAGAATATAATCCCTTTATAGCATGAACACCTCCATGTGTGAGTTCTTGAGTGCTCTACTTCTCCAATCACATGTGTCTGCATGTGCATAATCCATTCAGCAACTTAGTCATGTATGACCGCAGTCATGAGAAGACACATGACTGTGATTGCTGTTCAAGCCCCCTGCAGACACACTCTGCCCCAGGAAGCCTTTTTCTCTCGGCTTCGTCATGCATGTTTCTGGATCTGCATAATCCGTTGGCTGGAAGGATCACACTACTTGATGTAGGTTCTTAAACACACTGAAGATTCAGTGCTGTCACTCAGCAGCAGCAGCTTCATGGAGCAGCTAGTTAGCTAAGAGTTCTGACTCTCTAATCAGCTCTTTCATTTTGTTCAAGTCCAAAACACAGACAGCTTTAGACAGCGGAAGCAGCACGTGTAATGTTGGTTAACTGGATGCATACATGTGTATAAATGGACATCTCTGTTTTTTTGCACATTAATAATTAGACAATTGTTATTTGATTTATATTTTCTGCCTACTTGCACACCATCTACACAGTTTTTAGCTTTAGTTTACATTCTGTACAGCTGAGGAGTGTCGTGGTCTCTGTGTTATTAGACCTCGGTGCTTGACGCTGGTTACAACATAATCACATACATGACAAAATACAGGGAGTCCCTAAAGTCTGGACACATGCAGGTTTCTCAATAATTATATTTCTGCCTTCACAGATTAAATATGGCTTTGTCAAAAGAAGAAAGAGCTGAACTGGTACTTCTCAGTGGATGTGAAGGATGGACATATGGAAAGATAGCAGATGAATTTAATGCACGTCATCCAAGGAGGATTCCACTTGGCTTTTCTACGGTGGCGAAAGTAGTTAAAAAGTTTAAAGAAATGGGCAGTGTCATAGACAAACCCCATTCTGGACGACCAAATGTATCAGCTGAAACAAAAGAATTGGTCATGGCTAAAATTACAACCCCAAAAAATCACTTCCCCAACCCTAACTCTATTTTTTAATACATCCATCCTTCATGTCCACTAAGACGTACCTGTTCAATTCTTTCTTCTTTTGACGAAGCCATATTTAATCTGTGGAGGCAAAAAAAAAAAAATAAAAAATTGTTGATGAGATTTCCGATGGTCAGACTTTAGGGACACACACATATATTCCCAGTCAGGTCTATTATGTGCTGTGATTAACAGTCATGCCCAGACTTGGTTATGATCGTCACATTACAAATACAGTTCATCCAAGTGAAATTTTGCTACAACAAGGGACACATTGAGGACAAATGTGTGGTCTGCAGGTGCTGTAAAAGTGTTTTGATAAGTTTGTTTTAAAGCGTGGGCCTCGCTCGTGTGTGTTACAGTATCTTGGTTCTGACATATGTTTTGCACTGACCTCATTTTATTTTTACAGTTAATATATTTCACTCACATTCACACCTGCGGGCAATTTAGAGTCACCAATTAACCTCAGCATGTTTTTGAACTGTGGGAGGAAGCTGGAGAAAACCCACACATGCACAGGGAGAACATGCAAGCTCCATGCAGAAAGATCTCAGGCAGGGACACAAAGCAGGGATCTTCTAGCTGCAAGAACACAGTGCTAAACACCGAGCCTCTGTGCAGCCCCTCTATGTGCACGATCAGGTAAATTTCTTCCACATCTTACTCTGAAGGCATGTTTACTTTGTTGTGAAGTGTTTGCTCCTTTTCTGACTCCAAAGCTGCAAAAACCTGGCGTGACTCAGGCATGTCTTCGTTCTGGTCTTCATGTCTGTCCCCCAGCTCCAACGACACCTTGAACGAGAACACACCTGCAGCATGAGTGCGCGATACGTGACTCCATGCCAGCAACCCGACTGTTGTGATATATGAAGTGTAGCACAAACTATAATTTCACCCTCTGACTTGCAGCTCAGCGGCGTGGCAGCCTGCAAAGTCATAGCCAACCAGCGCTGTGTTTGCTGCTGCTGCCGCTTCTACTGCTGCTGCTGCTTCTACTGCTGCTGCTGCTGCTGCTTCTACTGCTGCTGCTGCTGCTGCTGCTGCTGCTGCTGCTACTGCTGCTGCTGCTGCTGCTTCTACTGCTGCTGCTGCTGCTGCTGCTGCTGCTGCTACTGCTGCTGCTGCTTCTACTGCTTCTACTGCTGCTGCTGCTTCTACTGCTGCTGCTGCTTCTACTGTTGCTGCTGCTTCTACTGTTGCTGCTGCTGCTGCTGCTGCTGCTGCTGCTGCTGCTGCTTCTACTGTTGCTGCTGCTGCTGCTGCTGCTGCTGCTGCTGCTGCTGCTTCTACTGCTGCTGCTGCTTCTACTGCTGCTGCTGCTTCTACTGTTGCTGCTGCTGCTGCTGCTGCTGCTGCTGCTGCTGCTGCTTCTACTGCTGCTGCTGCTTCTACTGCTGCTGCTGCTTCTACTGCTGCTGCTGCTGCTGCTTCTACTGTTGCTGCTGCTTCTACTGTTGCTGCTGCTGCTTCTTCTACTGCTGCTGCTGCTTCTACTGCTGCTGCTGCTGCTGCTGCTGCTGCTGCTGCTGCTTCTTCTACTGCTGCTGCTGCTGCTTCTACTGCTGCTACTGCTGCTACTGCTGCTGCTGCTGCTGCTGCTGCTGCTGCTGCTGCTTCTACTACTACTACTGCTGCTTCTACTGCTGCTGCTGCTTCTACTGCTTCTACTGCTGCTGCTGCTTCTACTGCTGCTGCTGCTTCTACTGCTGCTGCTGCTGCTGCTTCTACTGTTGCTGCTGCTTCTACTGTTGCTGCTGCTGCTTCTTCTACTGCTGCTGCTGCTTCTACTGTTGCTGCTGCTGCTTCTACTGTTGCTGCTGCTTCTTCTACTGCTGCTGCTGCTTCTACTGTTGCTGCTGCTGCTTCTACTGTTGCTGCTGCTTCTACTGCTGCTGCTGCTGCTGCTGCTGCTGCTTCTACTGTTGCTGCTGCTTCTACTGTTGCTGCTGCTGCTTCTACTGTTGCTGCTGCTTCTACTGTTGCTGCTGCTGCTGCTTCTACTGCTGCTGCTTCTACTGTTGCTGCTGCTGCTGCTTCAACTGATGCTGCTTCTACTGCTGCTGCTGCTGCTGCTTCTACTGCTACTGCTGCTGCTGCTTCTACTGCTGCTGCTGCTGCTACTGCTGCTGCTGCTGCTTCTACTGTTGCTGCTGCTGCTGCTTCTACTGCTGCTGCGCCTCGCGGCTGCTCTGCCCAAGTGTGTCACAGTGAGTGCATGACATTGGGGACGAGCGTTTTGGCATTGAGTCACAGGGGGAATCCTCTCCTCCCTCTCCGTGACCACCCCCACCGTCAGAGGAGAGTCGTCTGCCACCCAGTCCCCCGTTGACAGCACCAGAGGCTGCGGCTCTGCGCTCCTATTTATAGGCCTATCCCGACCACGGCTGCTGCCATGGCCAATCTGCGTGACTGTGGCCCGGTGGCGGCGGATTTAGCTGTTTTCCTGATGGGATTAGCAGTGACATCACGTTTGGATTCCCTCGAAGCAGCCAGGAGGAGCCCTGTGCTTCTCCTCCTCATTCTCCTCTTGCACATCGAGAGTAGATGCTCCCATGTACACTCACGATCTGTTGAGAGTTTGCCATCTGCTCCCTGCACACTCATGGAGCGAGGCCCATTAATAATGAGCTAACTGTAGCTACATCGAGCGTAACAGCAGATGACGCCGTGGCTCGTACGACTGGCAGAGATGTTAGTTGTGTTTTGACACGTGCTCAGTCTTTCTGTAGGCTTTTTTTTCCTTTTTTTTCCTAAGGTGCCTCGTTTGCATTTCAAAGTCAATCCTCCATCGTCTGATCACTTGAGTGCCAGTAACCAAACGAGACAAACGTCGATGCTGTACAACTAATTGATTCTCATGTCATTAATCAGTGTCATATTTGCCTTGGCTTTTCTTACCCAGTGGTGTTTGTGAACAATCCCCCTTGATGTGGTAAGGAGGGGGTCCCCTGAGTGCCAACTGTCATATCAAAGTTGCCTTCATTAGCTCTGCCCTTTCACTGCTTCCATCCGTCATGACTCAACAAACGGCTTCACGGCACACGACGTGATGGACTCTTTTTGCTAGTTGGGCTAATGCACTCCCTCATAACTTTTTTCTTCATTTATGTTTTATAAGACAAACCCGATCTGAGTGATGAATCAGCTCCTGCTGTGTTGTAAAGCCTCTCCACTAATATCTCTCTGGATCTGCAGTCACGACTACACAAGCGCTGTTTCTAGTGAGAGCTTGTCATGTCTGCGATGGAGCTACCTGCTGAGAAGGCTTCTTGGTTCTTCTTTATAAATACTGAACAGACTCACTCAGTTGATGAAAGAAAAAAAAGAAACAAGCGAGACTAAAAAAATCACTTAAATGTTCCACGTCATCAAAATAATATTTATTGAATATTAGACAGAGATAACCCACAAAATGCAGATTTTGAAACGATGATTTATTAAAGATTTACTGAAAACTTATAAGTAATTGCCCTTCTAATACCTAATGTATGTATGGAAGTTATTTGAGGAAATGTGTTCAGTTATGTCTTGAAACTGCTGTGGCACTGGAATTTCCTGCAAAGGATTATTGAAGTATCTATCTATCTATCTATCTATCTATCTATCTATCTATCTATCTATCTATCTATCTATCTATCTATCTATCTATCTATCTATCTATCTATCTATCTATCTATCTATCTATCTATCTATCTATCTATCTATCTATCTATCTATCTATCTATCTATCTATCTATCTGGTTGGTCTCTTAGCAGCAACAACTGCACTTAAATGTTTGTTCCAGCTTGTTATGAGTCTTTTACGTCACCATGGAGGAATTCTAGTCCACTTTTCTGGATTCTTTTGTGACCTCCTGCATCAGATGTCGATGCTCACTCACCAATGGTGGAAGAGTTGTCATACAAGGTAACTTTAGTTTAAATTACACGCATTATAAAGGTGATGCAGTTATCAACATTATTATCCCAACCCAACCGGTCAAACCATGGTTTTAAATGCAATTTTACAAGTTTATCCAAATGGTTAAGTTACAGTTTCATCTTGCATCTACTCAAGTGGTGGTTATAGGTCCCTTTAAATACCTAAATATGTGTCAACCTGGCAGCAGTTTGTAGCCAGTGTACCTGATTAGATTGCATAAATCCATAGTCTATAGTGCTTCAGGTTCAAATTTCACATGTTCAAAAGCTGAAAACAGATTTGTAAGGTTTGTTTTTTCTTTCTTTCCTCTCCCATTATTAATGTGATGAACTTTAAGATTTATCTGATGTCAAAGTACATTAAACTGGACATAAAGTACTTCATACTAGCACAACCAACAGCCAAGTAAATGCTCGTATCTGCCATTCAGTACTCAAACAAGACCTTGATGTGTAGTGGAATATGTAAACAAACGTGTCTTTTATGCTCTATATTTAAACGTGTGTGGATATCACACAAACCGAATTAAAAGACATCCCATGATGCAGTGAGAACAATGAAGTGGGCTCTCATCTCCATATTCCAGCAACAATTTTTCCAAGGTAAAAACAATTGGGTTTTCACATCATTAAGTGTTGCTTTCGACTCCTGGTGCAACATTTCCCATCATCCTCCTTGGTAAAACCCTTCCCACACCGGTTGAGTCGGGTTTTGTTGCACGGCAGCATGAACTCATTGCACAGTCTGGTGAAACGCCGAGACTTATGGCTCCTCTGCTCATTTCATTGATAGAACTCTGCGAGATGGATGGCCACAGCAGCGAGGAGAGCAGCCGGACTGGAGCTCCATCCTGAGCCGGGGAGGGGGGTGGAGGTGGAGGCTGAGTGTGCTGTGATTCAGTGTTCATCTCCCTCAGTCTCCACGCTGACATAGATCTCAGTTTTTTATTTCACTGAGCTCGATTTGCATTTTAATGGTGTGTGTCAGGGCTGCTGTCGGAGCCCTCTGGCTATTCTATTACTGTTAAAGCCCCCCAATTAATTATGCACAATGTTACGCACCACGGAGGCTGGGTGGAGCATCAGCCTCGCAATTAGCGGCCGAAGGCTTTAGATCCTACATCATTATTGGAGAGCAGAGGGGCTTTTTACGGAGCGCATTCAGCTATCACTCTACGCAAAGAAAATTGGCAATGTTTATTTTTTTCATATTTCGGGATTAAGATTTTCCACGGCTGAACAAAGAGGAGGATAGTTTTTAATTAACTTTGTATATAATCGTGGTAGATTGGGGTTTTTTTGGTATTTTTTTATGCAGATAACACTCCCCCACCCCACTCCTCTGCAATTAAGCTGGCAGCAAGTCTTGATCCCTCTCAGTGATAAGATTTGGAAGCAGTGTAGTTCATGAATGAACAAGCTGCTAATCCAGTGAATTTTAGCAGTCCTGATGGTATTTACCCTGTCAACACTCCAGCAGATGGAAGAGAAGTTTCTGCTGACTCTATTAATGTGCTGCTGCCTGCTCATTAATGAGACATTTAGAAAATCACTTTCACTTCTTTTTTTTTTTTTTTTTTTAGAAAATGAGCGGTGATGCAATAAGTATGATGGATGTGGAAATGATCAACAATCCTTCAGAAAGGCAGGTATACGGTAAAACCTTTTTTTTGAAAAAGTGAATTTCATTAAATTATATCAACTTAAAGTTAGTTATATGCAGCATAAAAGGTTTATCTAATTCAGGATCCTTGAATTACTTACGTATACTTACATATGTCATTTTTAGATACCTATTTTTGTGTGTGTTTGTTTTACTTCTTCATCATGGCATTTCATATGGACAAATTCTACATTTTATTCCATTTATTATGAAACTATGAATGATTAATTTGTTGCAAACATTTTATTTTTACACAAAAATCAAAAATCAGAGTAGTTTTCCCCGGCACTTTTGAGCCCTCATAACTTCACAAGTACAGGAGATAATCCCGTTGTTTTTGTTTTGTTTTGTTTTTTTGATACCCAACTTTAAGCATCATGGAATATATCGTAGTTTCAATATTTATAGTTTCAATTTAATGTCTATAACAGATAATACATCCAGAGTACCAATGCTTGTTTCTGTTACTCTGTTTTCTGATAATTCGTGGGAGAAAACCTTATGTTTAGAGTCCATTTTCAGCAAATTTTACCCAATCACATCACATGTGGGATAGCTAACCAGGCTCATCTTCATGCCTTTATTCCTACTATGTCAAAATAGTTCTCACATAAAGGCATATTTTGGTAGCAAATAACATACTTCTGAAGGTGTGATGGTCAAAAATGTACCACAAATTAAAAAGTACTAAATGTTGGCCCAACTTTATGAACTTCGACGGCCTGTTATTGAGAGTATATTCATTGTATGAAGAGATCAGATGATTCTCAGGAGGTCGAGTGGGAATATCAGTAAAAAAATCCAAATTTAATGAATGACTGTTGCAGAATGCATTGCAATCTAGAACATATCTGCATGACTATAAACACTGAGGAACGGTTAGGGTGTGTGGAAAGGCTACAATATAGGAAACGGTAAAAATACCGTGACACCATATAGAGGAGAAAAACACTGTAACACAACACTGCAGCACACATGATCTTATTCATATTCATATCAATACATCGCTGTGACAGAACCACACAGCCTCCTCTAGTATCAGTCTCACTTTACCAAACTCCATTCAGCAGCCGTATCGCTTCATCTTAATTAGAGCACAAAGAAAGAGATATTAAGATGAACATTAAGGAAGCTGTATTAAGATAAACCTGTTTGGCAGGAGATTGATATCACTTCTGCAGGGGAGAGTAAAAGTTTTCCACTGAATGTACAGACACATTTCAGACTCAGTGATCCATATACTAATGATACCTTACATAATGGTGCAGCACAAGATGAGAAATAGTCCGTTAATTATAGACTTTCATTATTTCTTGGTGCAATTCGGAATTTCTAAGCCAGGGGTGTCAAACATGCGGCCCGCAGGCCAAAACCTGCTCACCAGAGAGCCCAATCCGGCCCGTGGGACGATTTTGTAAAGAGTAAAAATTCCAGAGAAGACATTAACTGCAAATTGTAAATTTGTAAAACTATAAATTTAAAATAATTTCTGGACAAATTGTTTTGATCATAAAGTAAAATAATATATTGTTCATTGTTCTTTTGTTGCTTTGTGTCTCATTTTTGCAATATTTGGTCTTGTTTTTGGTCTGAGTTTTGTCGTTTGTCTCATGTTTTTGTCATGTTTCATTTTTGTCACGCTTGTATTTTTTGTCTTATTTTTCTCATTTTGTGTTTCACTGTATTCATTGTTTTGTGTACCGTTTTGTACTTTTTTGTCTCGCTTGTTGTTTGTGTCATTTTTTGTGTTGGTTTTGTTGTTTGTCCATGGGCGCTTTGTAATTTTTTTTTGCCTAATTTGTTGTTTCTTTTCTGTTTTGTTTCGTGTCGTTTCTCTCATTTTTTGTTGTTTTATTCTCGTAGTTGGCATTTTGTGTCTCATTTTTGTAATATTTTGTCTTGTTTTTTGTCTTTTCTTGTCAGTTGTTGTTGTTTTGATCATGACTAAATGTTTTGTGCCTTTGTAGACACACTGTGATCTGGAAGTTGTAATGTGTAAATGATAAACTGAGGCATAATCTTGCTGAAATCAAATTTATTTTTCTGAAGAAACTTCAGGTTGTTCATAATGTTTTGTTCAATAAATGTGAATGTGAACATTTGAAGAACACTTTTATGCACAAAAACAAAGGAAACATTTGGAGTTTTAGGGGTTAATATGCTGTAATTTTACTGGTCCGGCCCACTTAAGATCAAGTTTGGCTGAATGTGGTCCTTGAACTAAAATGAGTTTGACACCCCTGTTCTAAACATTCTATACCGCTAACTGAGTTTTTCCTCCTTTATCTGTGTTCTGTGTCGTCCGTTTGCAGAATAAGTAAATAACTGTTTATTTGGTCAGGAACAGAAGCTGGAAAACAATTTTCTGCTGCCATCCAGACAATTTTATCATCAGTTCCAAATAATCACTACAGTTGGCAACATCAGCCCCCAAAACTGTGATGCCCAAACTCACAGATGCTCTCTAATGGAACTGGCAAAATATCCATAGTGGACATCAAGATGCCCACAGCAAACAGCCTGGTCCAAAAAGGGCTCTTCTCCAAAAAACAAAACGACATTATTTCAGAAGTGTGCGTGTTTTATAGACAGCTCGGTATGAGTGGTATTACACAACAACAGATACTTTAGACTGTCAGATTCTGGTTTTGTACTTTCACACAGAAAGTCAAAGGTTGGGATCGTGAGCAGAGGAACCCTGGAGATAAAGTAGCTTCAGGGCTCTTTAATAGGGTTGGGACTGCAGCTGGTGGAGGCGGCATGATATCTCATCACAGGCAGACTTGATAGCATGTTTGTCTCTGTAATCATGGCATGGAAATGAACCAGTTCTCCGCTAGCTGCAGGTTTTGGATGGAGTGACCCTCCAGCAGACAGTGGATTCCTCAGAGGTCCGATGTTCACTGTTAAAGACCCAAAGACTCATCGCTGTCTCCACATTATTACGTTTCTGTGCAGCTGAACTCTCAACAAGAAGAAACCGTCTTAGCACAGAGGTTTCTGATCTGGACCTGGTCTAAAATGATCCAGATGCAATAAAAATGCACTAAAATTTCCATGTTTTTTCATTCTAACACAAAAAAATGGTTTTCCACATCAAAAATGATGTTTTATAAAGTTGTTAGCCTTTTTACAACAATCTATTCAAGATTGTACTCATTTAAGTTCATTGGTTTTTGATCTGGACCTGGTTTAATGTGGTCCAGATGAAAAAAAGACCATGAAATCTCCATTTTTTTATGTATTATTATTATTATTACTATTATTATTATTATTATTATTATTTTTATGCATTTTTGCAAATAGAATAACGGTTTTGTAAATCAGAAACTGTCGATTGAATCATCATCTGTCTCTGCACCACAGTCCACTTCATTCACATTTACCTGTCAGTGGTTTTAATGTTGTGGCTGATCAGTGTATGCTCTACAAAGCAAGAAGAATGCAGTAAGAGGCAGCAGAGAGGGTCAATATTTGCAGCTAGTGTTTTCCAGTTTCACCTGGTTTTCGAGCTGAACTGGTCTTCAGGCCTGGAGCCGATCTGGAGCCCATCAGATGTGGTTGGTCCTGGTCTTCAGGCCGGGTCTGTCCTCAGGCTCTGCAGTGGGCACGCTCAGTATTCAGCTCAGAGTCCACAGCGGACGGACGGCCGGGGAAAGAAATACGACTCCACTGTCACACTTGGCTGATGTCCCTGTGCTCCTCGGCTCCCTCCCTCATTTGTGCCCTCCCTCTCCCTTTGGCTCGATATCTAACTCATGTCCTTTTACGAACGGACCTGTGGGGAGTGTTTCTGTCAGCGTGCGACGCAGACGAGAGGCCGTGTGTGTGAGCAGCGAGGAAGACATGAAAATGATGCAGGAGATGGAGGAAAACAAAGATAAATACGCGGCAAAGCATAGCGAGAGAGAGGAACTGACAGATGGAGAGAAATTAGGCCCTGCGATGGAGTATAAGCTGTTTTCCTATAAGCTATTGTTTCCCTCAGCACTGCATGAACAAGCCACATTCATTGTGTTTCCCTGCAAAGGTAAAGCAGGAAATGAAGCCTTCACACAGCGCGGCTCCATATGACAGGCCTCTAAGTGCACTTATATGTCACCGAATCACCGGCGACGTCTTGAAAATGTGCACCTCCGCTTACTGCGGGCTCCTGGAAATGGTTCATACGTGAACGGCCGCCGTGCCGCAAATTCAATTTCAGCCATTGTGGAGAAACAGTTTTATCTCGCTCACAGATTCACCATCTTTCATTTATTTATTTTTTTCATATCACTTAATATCTTTTTTTTACTCTTTGCTCTCCATCATCCTCTGCTATTCTTCGCTGCCATAATGACCCAATTTCTCCCTCAGGGATCAACAAAGTTCACTTTATCTGTATTTGCCGGGGCTTCTGAGTAATACTGATAAGTGCTGAAAGCAGACGGAGACCGTCGACGGTTAGAAAGGAAGGAGAGGAAGCGTCACGTCGGTTACATTTAGGTAAAATAATAAATAAGCCTCTACAGATACTGAGCCACGCATCCAATTAGATTTTTCTGCTATAGACTGAATCTAGAAATTTGTTCATCAGAACTGAAACGCAGTTTTGCACTTTGTAAACCTCAGCGGTTGTTCCTATTTAGAAGGCATGACGAAGTGATTGGAAATCCAACTAAACCAAGAAAATGAATTTGTTGTTGTGTGTGTGTGTGTGTGTGTGCGTGTGTGTGTGTGTGTTTGGTTTTCAAAGCAGTAGTTGTTTAATTAACCAACTGCAATAAATCTTCCTGAGCTTTAATTTAGTGAGAAATATATTTTCAGCTGAAAACTGCATAAAAAGCCAGAATGTATGTCCCTGTAACAAAGCTAACCTGGTTGTTCTTTCCATCTTATGTGGTCAAACACAGATACTCAACACTGAGGTGTTTTCAACCTTTTAGACTTAGATGACTTTATTAATCCCCAGAGGGAAATGAAGTTGTTACAGCAGCATGGATGTTCAAAAAACAAAATGTTCAAAACAATAAGATGACACAGAATATTAGGGTATAAAGTGAAGGTAAAATAAAAATATTCATAATACAAGAAAAGAACTCAGAGAGTGCAGTACTCCTCCAAGGCTGCTCAGTGACTGTATGAATTTTGTTGCAATCTTGAAAAAAATTCAGTCAGCAGGGGGCGACTCTACTTGTTGGAAAATAAGTACTGATACTGAACCATGTTTAGCCACTATTAAGACCCAGTTTACAGCCATGACACTGTGATAGTATGAAGTTTTCAACAATATATTAATTCTTTTCTTGGATTAAGATCTAAAATTAATGCTTCCATTTTCTAAATTGTGAATTATACCTTCTATGTCCACATAGCAGAAGGTCTGAATGGTACAAATTTAGTCATTTTGTCTTAGATTTGTGAAAATCATTTCAGTTTTCTGCACAGACTCTGACTTTCATGCTTATTCCTGAGTTTTCAGAATCAGCGTGGATAAAAAATGCTGGCAATGTGGCCACAGAAAGTACCCACAGGACTATGTCCAAATAAATTAGATTTAGTTTTTGGCCTGCTTTGTCATTTGCGAGACATCCTCTGCATTCATTTGACACTTTTGCCCAAAGCAACTTACATTAAATCATCGTAGGAACAAGAGATAGAAGTTGTGCAGATGATGGTCGAACAATGAGGAGATTAAACACGATGTTTTCATGAAACACTGTTTAATTCAAAGTCCTCATTTCCATTTAGTTACTTCATCAGCATGCAGATAAAACGCATCCATGCTGTGCTTTAGCCATTCAAAGCTTTTCAATCTTAATAGCTGAAATGTGGAGCGACGGCCTGATCGTAAAGCCCTTCAACATTGTTGAGCAAGGAAGATTGTAAATGCCTTCAAATTACTGAGAGAATGAATGTTGAAAGGGAGAAATCTCAGCAGCTGGCAAAGTAACTGCTGAGTCATTGGTATTGATCAACAACCCCATCAGCCCCGGCAGCTATAATATATTGTGGTCATTTTGTGGACTAGGGAAGGAAAAATATTACCTAATGCCTCTTTAAATATTCTCAGAGGTGTTTGAAACATCGATTTAGAGGCGCGATGTGCTGCTACCAATGATCCCAATCAGCCTCTCCGAGCCGTGATGTACAACCAGAGTTGGAACAAACACCAGATCTGCTTTTTATTGTGTTTTTTCTCTCGTTCTTAATCTGTTCTTCTCTCGATCTGTAGCTTCAACCACGAGACGGTGACAAGCAGGAAGCCGCCGCCTGCCAAGGAGTCTTCATACAGACTGGCAGTGTTTAAATCTCCACTCGCTTTTTTCTTTCTTTTTTTTAATACTTCCTCGCTGCAGCAGATTGAAGCCGGAGTCTCAGCAACAAACGAGGGCTCTCTGCCCATTTTCAAGCCCAGCCGCTGCCTGCCTGCCCGACTCTCATGGGCCGATGATAGATTGCTCTCTCTCTGCCTTTGTGCTGGGAAATTGCATTGTTTTGTTAACAGTCTGCCTCTGTTCCAGCCCAGACAGCAGAGATAGCGCACCTCCTTTCTTCACTTATCTGCCGAATATGTTTGAGACCGTCTTGAAATGAATTCTATTTGAATGTGCAAAAGGTTGGAGCTGGACCTGGAAACGTCCTACATATGCAATGCAGAGAGGTGGAGCAGAACGTGTGTCTGCATGTGGCCAAGTCACGAGGGAATAAAATAAGAATTACAAATAGAGGCGAGATTATACGAGTGACTGGGTGTCCTTGGTGAGGACTGATGGGGACTTAGATTTGAAGATTTGAAGAATGTGGATGCTTTTACCAAGTAAGGATGTTACTGGAGGAAAATCAAGTTTAAGAAGTTCAGAAAAAGTATATCTGTAAACTTGTCTGCGTTTGCACTTCCAAGAATATTCTTGTTGACTTTGTCTATATTATCTTTTATGTATTTGATCTCATTTCACATTATTTTATATGACACCAGGTCCCCGACCTACGGTGTTTCATGGTTGCATCACCACCTCCCATAAATTTATTAAGAAAGTCTGGTTCCATCATTCTGGTGTTTGCAACATTAAAACAAGTTTTGCACAGGAGCTAGGTGGTGAGTGGAGCAGAGGAATACGTCGTCACGCGGAGCTATACGAGGAAGACGGCTTTGTTTGCATTTGCTGGTTGTTGCCACATTGGATTGCACTATATTCGCTGTCTTTCATTTGTGCTGATTTTTTTTTTTTTTGGAAACTTTTTGCCCTTCATTATGGCTCCCAAGCATAAGTCAGACTCTTCTGAGAAAAAGAAAAGAAAAGAAAAGTCATCGCCATGGAAGTGAAATTAGATATCATAAAACACTTGGAAAAGGGCGAAACACTTATGTACAGTATGTGAGTTCTGACTTATGACAAAAATAGCATAAAGTCGCATCGTAGGAATGGAGAGGACAGCGTAAGCCGAGGACCCCTTTATTTTGTTTAAATTCATTTTGTTTTTTAATTTAATTTATTTTACCTTCACTTTTACCCCTTTATTGAATATCCATGCTATTGTAATTATCTTAATTATATAGGTTTGGGGAAAAGTAGGTTAACTTTACACTTAATTGCCTTCAAGTCTTACTTTTATGCAAAACTTTAAAGCTGGTTGTAATTTCCATTTTAAGTTCAATGTATGCGAACCAATGAAACTGTCTGGTCCCTCTGTGGCAGCATCCGTCAGTTTCCTGAACTGCAGTTTTGAAGGTCAGTTCAGTTTCCCTGGAAGGACTTCACTCCACCTAATCCATAAAATGATCAAATTGTTTGCTGAGATAATAACAGTAGAGTCATTTTCTCATCGATTTATGTACAATCTGACCTCTTTTTGCTGCCAGAAGAGTCGCCCCCTGCTGGCTGTTAGATAGAATGCAGGTTTACGACATCTTTTACACATAGAGGGGATAGAAAATAAAAACACACAAAGAAAGAAAGGCAACATGTACGTAAAGGAAAGCTGGACGACGAAGATCCAGCTTCAAAACATCTCCCAGAGGAGCACAGAAAAGTCTAAAAATGTCAGAAAGGTTCCTTACAAATAAAAAAAGTAAAATTGTGTAAACCTCTGTGGCGCTTTTGAGGTGCAAATTCATTCTATATCACTGCATCGACTCCATTAACCTCCACACATACAGCTGATAGGAGTGTGTGAAACTGGTTACACAGCAGCCGAAATCTCTTTCTCTCACACACAAACACACAAAGCTACAAAACAGGGAAGCGATTTGAAGTAAAAATCTTTATCCTCTGTGCTTTGGCAACACTGTTCTCTGCTCAGATAAGCGATTATAAGCATTTTTTGAACTGAATAATTCCACTCAATTGACAGATGGGGGGAAAAATGCACAATCTGAGTGAGAACGATGCCAAATGGTCATGCTGAGTTGGTATTTTACAGCTGGTAGGTCTATTAAGCTGCTAACAGGGATGTTTTTATCAAGGCTGCGTGTATTAAGGAAGGCTAAGAGAGAGATTTAGCATTTAACAACCACTGTAGGAGGGGATTCTCTGCAGCTTTTGGTCCATTCGGCTTTTTGTTGAGCATATCAGCTTTCTGTGTTAAAGCTGATACATATCCAGGAGTCTTCTGGTTATCTGAAGTTTATCCTCATATCTCACACGTGAATCCATCACAGTTCAAAATAAAACAAAGAAACCTTATAAATACCACACGGCAGAACATTTCTTATTGTTTCAGTTGCTCTACAGTTTAGCACATTGATGGTCATGTGTTTGCTGAGTAATCCTGTGTTCAGCCATTTGAAAGGAATCTGATTGGATCAAATCGTGAAAATGGATTGTTAAAAAGAAAAACAAATAAAAAGATTTGGTAAATGGATTAGTTTGCATAATCCGGTTTCAGTTTAGATCAAACCTTCACAAAAAGTTAGGGTTTGGTTATATTTGTGATCCAGTGTGTGTGTGTGTGTGTGTGTGTGTGTGTGTGTGTGTGTGTGTGTGCGTGTGCGTGTGCGTGTGCGTGTGCGTGTGCGTGTGCGTGTGTGTGTGCAACCCATTCCACAGGATATTAGTGCCAGGAGAAAGATAATTTGGTTTCGTAACTAAAAAAAGGAAGCACACTGCATTACTTTCATTTCATCTGTCTTCGTTTTTGCTGTTGGAAATCAGGTGGAGGTCTCTGGGAATTTAAGTTTACGTCTGCGAATGTTTAAATGAAATTAAAAACAGAAAGACTGTGGAACAAAGTGTGAACTGTGCAGCCGAGGAGTCTTCTTGTTCTAAGGAATAATGGAGATGGTAAAGACAGACGGATGTATCTTGCCTTCCTCGTGTGCTTCTTGGTATACGTGTCCGTTTTTGGATGCAAGGGGTCAAACTGTTTTCCAGCGTCGGATGCTTGATGGGCTCGACAGATGATTGACAGGTGCTCTCCCTCGGGGAACCAACATGAGCAGCATCCTCCTACAACCACACAAACACTGGCTACACCTGATTGGATGTAGGATTTCCCAGAAAACCAGAAGGTGTAATGAAGTACTGCTGCATTTGTCGTCACTTTAGATCAACAGTGATTAATTTTTCAGCAGTTTCTGTGCATGGATGGCCCTCATTTGCATAAAGTAGCCTCGACTTCAACTTCATGCAAATAAGGAGCGGCCAGCAAGAGGCGCTGTTTCTTAAAACCTATGGAAGAGCTAGCAGAACAAATCTGTGGATGTTCTCAGTCATCCAGGTCATGATAAGTCTCAAGCAAGCATAAGTTATGGCAACTGGACTCACACGAGGTTAGTCCAGTTGCCATAACTTATGCTTGCTTGAGAGCTAGCAGAACGTTTGCAGGGCTGCTTAGAGGGACAACAGATGGAAAGCATTGAAATGATGGATCCTGTGGACATGTTTTGTTAGTGTTTCCTGTCTCTCTGCATCTCCTGTCCACTCTTAGTTGTCTCTTTGTCTATGTGTGTTTAGTTTGGTTGCTTCTTGTGTTTCCCTACTTTTCAAATTTTACGATCATTTTCACCAGAGCTGCTCTTTGTGTTTATTGTCCAGTTGTCAGTTCATCTATTCACCTCATATACCGTTGTGTGCATCAAAAGGCAGTCTCACTGGTTTTAATTCATTCTCAAATATGTTTTTTTCCCTCTGTTTTCTTTTTGAAACTGTTTCTGGTCCCATGGAAATCTTCTTATTCACTTAAACATGTATTTTCTTTGTCTCGAGAAGTTTCAAAGAAGTCATTACAGTACAAATAGAATAATCTTCCAGTGTTTCTTACATCTACCGTTTCTATTTTTCATACTTTTAAAGCTGGGCGAACTTTAAATTTTTGAGTTTATTAGTGCCTCGAATAATATAAAGTCAAACTGCTTCAAAAGCTGATGCAACTGTTGTGTTATCTGGGGCTTTGTAACCTATTTTTCTCTCAGTAACTGAGTTGTGGAGTAGGAGAGGGTTGGTGAGCTGTGTGTGTTTTGTGTTTGTGAGTTAATGAATAAGATGCTAAATTTCAAGGGAACATCTTTTCAATAAATTTAAAGGTGATCATCCAGTAAACACAGTGACCTGAACGTCCCAGTGGAGTCCCATTTATGTCTGTTTGATGAATGTAATGTCTGATTAGTGCAGTAATTGGAGTTGAATTTAAAGCCATCGTTACAGCCACTGGTGATCGTGTGACGTCTTGCTTCTGTGGTGGACTTTTGAAGCCGTTGTGTGGGGAGATGGTTTGTGATTGGCTTTAGAGCCTCCTCCAGAACCCCAGCTGGCAGTCATCTCAGCTGATGAGCCTGACCTGCACTCCAGCCCTTGTTCGCCCCGCCTCCCGACTCATCTGATTGGGCCACCACCTGTTTCCCTCCAGCTTCAACCAATCACCTGCAGCCAACGTCACACTGGAGCGTATAAAGCTACAACCAGAGTCTCAGTCAGGTAGCTGGGGTTTAATGTGAACAGGTTGTCTGTGTGTTGGTTTTATTGTAACTTTGGTAAATTGCTGTCAACTTTGTGAAGAAGCAGCTTGTGGCTTTGGTTAGCAGCTGTCAGCTTAGTGTGGAAGTTACCTGTTGTCCTGTGTGCTCTGAGACACTTGTTTAAGTTCTTTTGTTGGTTTTGGGTGTTGCTGTGGTGCTTGAGTTTGGCTCAGGAGTTTTGTTTTTGGTTAGCTGGCTTTTATAACTCTGTTAGCCATCATTTGGTTTTATTTGACTTTGCAACATCCACCAGCCCTTTTTTCTTTGTAGTATCACTGTCCTTTTGTGCTAATTTTTAGCAATAAATTGCTTTACCCTCACCAAGAACATCTGGTTTCTTCATGACACCTGGCTGACCCTAGTGGCTGGGTAGTAACACCATGCTGATCATAAATATACAATCAGGTGACAGATGAAAGGAAAAGCCAAGTGACATGTGTCTTTTAAAGGTGTTGAGCTGCCACATACTATAAGAACAGCTTCAGTGCTCCTTGGCATTGATTCTCCAGGTCTCTGGAAGTCTGCTGGAAGGGATGAACAGCATTCTTTTGAATTATTCATGTTTTGATGGGGCTGCACAGTGGCTTGGTGGTTAGCACTTTTGCTTTGCTTCACATCCACAGCTTCCTGGGATCTTTCTGCATCCTTGTGCATGTGTGGGTTTTCTCCAGGTACTCGACTTGATCCCACAGTTACAGCTCAGGTTAATTGAAGATTCTGTTGTGAATGTGAGTGTGATTGTCTGTATATGTAGCCCTGCGCTAGACTGGCAGCCTGTACAGGTGAACCCTGCCTTGGACCTGACCCTAAGGAGGATTCAGCAGTGCATAGATAATGGATGGATGTATGACTGGGTGTTTTGATGGTGGTGGTGGTGGAGAGCAGTGTCTAACAAATTGGTGCAGCATCTCCTGTAGGTGGCAGTTGAGTGGAGATGTAAGGTGTGATTTACATCATTTGTTTTGTTTCCAGTTTTATTTATATAGCATTGTTTCACAGCATGTATCACTTCACAAAGTAACATTAAAACATAAAGAGAAACTCAGCAAATCCAAAGCATCCATTGGGTTCCATTTATATAAAACTCAGACAGAACCAGGCTCAGGGAGGTTTGCCTTGAATGGTCTGGGTGAGGGTATAGGACGGCCCCTAGAAAACAGACAAACAATACATAAATGTGTGCAAAGCTCAGGATAACCCTCCCTGTTGGTGGGAGTGACATGATGTGTGTTTTCAGAGACAAAAGGACGAGGAATGTGTGTGTTGCAGCCAGAACAATGAACAGAAAGGATGTATGTGTGCTGCCATGTTAAACCTAAGGGTTCAGTTGGATAGAACCTCAGTGGTTTTGGTCTCGGTGGAAAACACACAGTGTTACAATAGACCCTATTGATATTTCGTCTTCAGTGCAGTGTGCAGCATGGAAAGAATCGATGGCAGGCAACACAGTTGGATAACTTCGTGGAGGTTCTTTCACAGTTACATTAAAAACAGGTGACATAAATTAAAACAGACCTAAAATCCCTTTCAGAATCGACAGAAAGCAGCCAAGACCATAAAGAACACTGAAGCCGAATGTGAGTAAACTGTATTAAGACTAAATAGCCTCTTGGCAAAAATCCTGGTATCTCAAGTGCACTGAGAACAAATGATAAAACCATTTGAAGATAAACTGCAGTGAAATGTTCAATTCATTATCTTATCATTCACATATGTCTCAAGAATTCATTTAATAATCAACTGTTTCTGAGATTGACGCTGCCTCAAAACAGCAGAAAAATGACAATTGTGCTGCATAAACCGACACATTGATGATTTCTCTAACATTACTGTAGAACTGCTTCCAGATTCTCCCCAGCTGCATGTTTATTAGAAAGCTGTCTTTGCTGCTAGCTACAGTAGCAAGGAAACAAGAGTGTGGACTTGCCTTCGAGGGCTTCAATGCTGCTTTAGGAACCGTTTGAGGCCACTGAAGGCCTGGTTTTTCTGGGTAGAGAATGATATGGACCAAAAATAGTAGCTTGATATTTAAAGGCTGAAGGGCAACAAGCAAAGTACAGTATTTCTCTGTGTTTTCTACAAAGTGGGTTCAACTGTAAGTCGAAGCCACATGTGAAATGCTGCAAACACTCAAAACACAAAAACTCCACAGATCAAATTTTTATTTTTATTTACCGATTTTATCAATTTTGTTTTTGTTTATTTTTATTTTTATATATATATATATATATATATATATATATATATATATATATACTTTTTTCACAGCACTGTATGTTACAAGTTTGAGCACCAAAATGACTTGGTTGGGTTTAGGTAAAACAACTTTTTCACATGTTTTTGAAACTTCTCAAACTTCATCTGCTATATGTTTGCTTGAGTGGAAAGGAATAAAAAAAGGCAAAGATATAAATATAATCTGGAGGAAAATGCATTTCCCTCAAACCATAATTGAGATGTTTAGCTGTACAAGAAGAGAACTTATTGCACTCATTTTGTATTCTCAATACTTTTTTAGTGCCTTGTTTCCACAAACCAACAAACTTTGTCGACTATTGCCACACGAGCAACAGTAACATTAAGTGTACCTTCATACTTGGAGATATTATTTATTGTTGCAAACACTGGAGTAGCTTTACAGAAGAAACAAGTTATATAAGACAACTTCAAACTATTTTAGTAGAAGTGGTGTTTTCTTATCCCCTACCTCATTTTAAAAATATGAAAATAAAAAAAAACAAATAAATAAAATGATGCACTGTCAAGCCCCACGTTTTCATGTCTCGAATCTCTAATGCAAAATGAATAATTAATAACTGGAGCAAATACAGTAAATGGGGGCCACAAAAACACTTTAACTGAGCAATAATTCTGCTTTATTTTGACTTTGAATATCTTGTCTGGCTTTTGGGTGTTCTACTGCTGGTGACAAAGATAAAATATTGCTCAGAAAAACAAACTTCTAACACCAAATATACTAATCTGGTCATCTGAAATGGATATAAATTACTCTAGAACAAAGAGTTAGACTGATTATTTGACCCACATTTCACTGCCAAGGTCTGTGAATGAATAGAAAGGTGGATAAAACAGCATTTGTAGGGATTTCTAACAGCACAGGTGCACATAGATGAATCCTCAACTTCAGTCTCAGCTTTTAAAACTCCAAAACTTCCACCCAGCAGCAGCAGTATCAGAGACACTCCAGAAGAACTGAGCAGTCTCATATTTTATAAAGTCCAAAGGGAGCAGAGAAGAAGATGCCCTGCTGTCTGGAAGTATTTGCTGATGAAAGGCTGCATTTATAAACTTACTCAAGTGTAAAATTTCACTGTTTGTTGTCCCCAAAACACACAGAACCTTTTCCTTCTCCTCTCAGTGTGGGTCCACAAACCCCCGCTGAGCCGAGAGATAAAAACCGACCGACAAATTACTGAGTCCCAGCAAAATCCTCTGAGACCAGAATGCTCCACCCAATTTATCCAAATCTTTTTCTTCTCTTCTGCTATAAACCAACCCCACCTCGCTTTCATTTTTACCTGTCATTGAAAGTTACTGTGCAGCAATTAGACTTTTTGTTTCACATCACAGATCAAAAAGTCTCTGTTGAAGTGACAGAAACACTTAATAAGAGCCATTTTGTGAAGAAGATTGAGCCATTAAAAATCACTTACTTTGAAAAGTACTTTTGCTTTTTCATGAATACATAAAATTGTTTTTTTTTTTTTTTTTTAAATCCTTTCAGCAGACTTCAACATCAAATTAAATATTTACAGCCATTTGACATTTCTGTTTAGTTTGGACCTTCTTCCTCTACAGCTGATTTGTGAGCAGCTACATGAAAAAAAGAAATGGCTGTTCAATTGAAAAATAATCCATGTACAAAATATTAAAACATGCATTGTTGTGTAAAGTTACTTGTCCTGTTACCAAATCTAAAAAAAAATATATGAAAAAAGAATGTTTGAAAATATTTTTAAAAATACCAAATAAGTCTGGAGTTCCCCCTAAAATGCCATTTTCTCTTGTCCCAAACCCCAATGACCAAATTGAATCTCAAATAAAACAGTTAAGAAGACAGATTCTTTTTACTTTTTATACCAGTAAATTTGTCCTCTAAATATGCTAAATATCTAACCTCTGTTCCTGTGAAAAAGCTAACATTAGCATGGATTAGCAACCCTGTTACTGTGATTAGAGTAGGGTTGGTAAACAACAAATAAAACATGGAATAAAAATGCTACCACTGATGTGTGAGCTGAGCCAGTCAAGCCTTTGATGGTTTATTACCTATTATTGATGAATATGGAGCAGAAAATTATAAAAGAGAAGGTTTATTTTTCAAAAATTTTGAAGCCCAAATGTCTTCCAATTCTGGAACGACCCACAACTAGTCAGTTCATGAACTGTTCGTTGTACAGATGTGGTGCTTTAAGATGCTGTTAGAGATAAATTTCGACTTCAGTCACAACTAGATGTAATTATCATTAGCTTCCATTATCAATCTTTTCCTTTTCAGCCCCCGACCAACATGGTGAACGCTTGATCGCAGCGTTCCAGGAAACAGTCAGCACCACAACATGCACACACATGACCGTCTTTAAACACACACACCTGACTCACAAGCTGCATTTCACACACGCTGAGCTCAGGTGTGCTTCGCCGGGTCACCAGTCGCTCAGCGTGAGGTGAATTTACTCCTCGTCCTGTTTTTTTTTTTTCTAAAAGCCACAGAAGCATCCATCAACCCCTCACCCAAACATCAGCTCACTCTGCACCCAGGCTCATATAGAGGGGGACAGATCGGTTCATTTAATCTGCATCCACACAGAGACTCAAGTCACAGCTCAGAATTTAAATGAACTGTGCACCATTGTTTAGTATATTATACTTTTTTAGGCTTAGAAGAACATTTTAAAGTGGCTGAAGTAGCCTTTCTTGGTGATTAGATGGTAATTCTGTACAGATCAATGAACTTTACTTGCTTTAGATTATATTTTCTGAAGTTTAGTGCAGTGTATGTGTGTTTTGTTGTCTATAGTAAATGGTTTGGTTCTGTAAAAACGCTAGAAAGTGAGTGTTAAGCTGTAAGATAACAGTAATATGATGGGAGATGTCAATATTACTTGGCTGTGTTTTTACAGTGGGGCTTTTGTAGTTTATATCAACACATAATTACTGTAAATATTTGGCTGTATTCTCCTGCAGAATGTAAAGTTTGCAGTAAAACACTGGCAGCTGTTGTCCAAAATGTTAATTTAGAAAAGGTAATTACTGTATAATTGATTAGATCACTCAGCACTGGAATATGAAGCTTACTGTTTAATTCTGTGATACTAGATCTTCCAGTATTATACTGTGGTATTTATATAATGTATGTACTGTGCTGTGCTGTATAATATATGGTGATATTTATGTGTTATGTTATATTTATAAGGAAGCAAACTCTCCAGATCTCGATTGGATTGAGCATCGACCCAAAGCAGAAACCCTTAAAGGTGACCTACAGAACATCAGGCAGGTGGTTAAAATATTATTGCTAATCAGTTCTTTTTTTGCAAGGAATGTGCTTGTTGTGCGTTTACTATCATTTAAAGGTAGAATGTACAAGATAAGTGGTTACCAGAAGCTACCAGTGTATCAGAAATCACATTAAAATGCATATATTGCTTCTCATTTTGAGTTGCTCTTAGTTTAAATTGTTCATTTTTGTCTGGACCTATTTGTAAGGTTTTCCCAAGCAGCAGTTTAAAATGGGTCACAGCTACATTGCACATCCACATATAGTCTAACATGAAGGGTCAGGGGTGAGTGGTAGAAATGGAACAGAATGTTGTCTTCATAGTTTGTTTGTTTTTTTAGTTTTAATGATTTTTAAACATTTGCATAAATGAAGATACTCTAGAGTACAGCTTCAATCTAAATATATCCCTGTTGCAGTCTGGACTCTTATATATACAGTATAGAAAAAAAGAGGACAAAAGCCTACGGAAACGTTACTTTTAGCTTCTGTGGCCACAGTAGTTTGACTTTTCGACCTCAGGGCTCAACTTTATTTTCGTGATTTCTTTTATTTGACAGGGGTAGTACACATAAAAAAGGAAGGAAATGTTCCAGAGTTAGTCATCTTCCCTGCAGGAAAGAGCAGCGAAGACACTGGAAAGAAGCAAAAGAATTAAGGGTCTGTATCAGATGTTTGGTAAACAAAAGTAAGAGCAGTTTAGGATCTTTTTTTAAAATCAAATTTTGTTCTTTTCCTGCTTCCTAGATAATCTTATTTTTTTTGCGATCTTTCATGTTCACTGTTTTGTTTTTTCACATCTGTGAAGTGCACTACATGTATGAAATGTGCAAAGCTTCACACATGAAATATGAACCATTCACCTGCTCATCCATCCATCCATCCATCCATCCATCCATCCATCATATATGCATTCCGTCAGGTCTCTTCATTCTCTAATGTTCACAGGCCTGGAAACAAGGCTAAAACTGTCAGTCTAGACAGTCTCTTTATCTGCTGCTCTAATAGCTTAATTGTTGTCAGTGCTGCTGAAGTGTTCACACACAACACACACACACACTGACTCCCTGGCAATGAGCTCAACGAGCAAGAGGGTCCCCACGCAGCGTGAGCTCCTCATTGTGGGATGCTAGGGCCCGTAATTGTGATAAAATGTGAAAATGTCCACTTCAGACAGCACTTGAAAAGCAATCTGTTCAGCCTTCAGGCCAGGTTGGATAGAGAGAGCTTTCAGGTGATGTAACATCCCCTCAGGAAGGCCGTTTGGAGGTCATCAGTTGTTGGTTAACAGCAACGCCAAGAAGCTCTCCATAGAACGCTGTCATCGATGCAGAAAGTCACAGAAATGCTTTTTATCGGTGCTGCCTTTCAATATTGAATGGGTAATCTAACATTTTTTGCTTGAATGTTGTCAGATTGACTCATTGTCTAGCAAATAGAGTGCAGGCTGTAAAACTGAGGGGATATTGTTGGTTCTAGACTAGCTAACCCACCAACTGAAGCGTTTATGTTTAATGTTTGCACAAACCAAAGCCGTGGCCTTTTTCTAAATATAACAAACAGTTCTAAATGCTGCAAATAATTCAATTTAGTTATTATACATGATTTTATTATGATTTTTGCAATGTCTTATGTGCTTTTTAATGTTTTATCAGCACCTCACTGTAATGCTCTTAATGTTTTATGTAAAGCACTTAGAGCTGTCTTAGACATGAAGGATGCTATAGAAATAAACTTGCCTTGCCTTGCCTTGCCTATAACCAAGACATTTTGGTGCGTAAAGCTAAGCAAGTAGTTTGATAGTGTAAACAAAGCCAAAGCTGTTTGTATGGATGTGTTTTAACCTGGTTTTGTCCTTCCTTCCCACTATCTACAGGTTACCATTTTGAAAATCTCCTGCGCTACAGGAAACAACACACTCTGAGTATCCACCTATTTCACTTGACTTGGCCTTTATAATGTTAGTGCTCACTTTCTTGCTTGCAAAAGTTCTTCTAAACCAATTCTCCCACCACAGTATTGCAGGGACATGATTCCTACATCCAGAACTTAGCAACACCCAAGACAGTCATGATAGGTTTAAAGAATGAGCAGCATCCACCAGCCCTGTTTTCTTTGTATCATTGCTGTTCTTTTGTGGCAGTTTCCTCACTAAGCAATAAATTGCCTTACCCTACCATTAACATCTTCTTTTGTTGTTGTTGCACCCAGCTGACTCTGACATTAATATCTTTGTATCGCTTCACACTCTTAATATCTACATGTTTTCACATTTTTTCAGGTTTAAATGTGGCTTATTTGCAATGTGCATACAGAACAGCCGTGCACGCTGTATCTGGGCCGTGCTTGTTCTTCCAGCATTAATGTCCCACCTAGTGTGTGTTGGAGGTGCTACCTGTGTTCATGAGCATGAAAAGCAGACGGTGCAGAGCGGCGACCTCCGCTGCCATCTGTGATTCTGTGGCAGCGCGCCACCTTGCTAACACTGATGCACCCACCCATCCATCTCCATGGACACCCATTATTCTGTAAATATTTTTCACATTAGTTTTACTCATTCACATTTGTGTTAGGGCTGCACAGTGGCTTGCTGGTTAGCACTTGGCCTTGCAGCTAGAAGACCCCCAGTTCACGTCCCGGCCTTCAAAGGTGTCTTTCTGTAGCAACAACATGTCAGAAAATTGGTCTAATGTTGATACCAAGTAGCTGCTCTTCCGTCACGAGGCTCTCACCTCATGAATTATACATTTCTTGATGTACTGTCCAATCTCAAGCGAATGACAAATGTTCTAAGCCTGCCGTGGCTTCCTCCATCACTGCAGTGGACATCTCCGAGTGAAGCTGTGAGGAAAATTAACATAAAAGTGACTTATGTCTGAATGACAGAATGCCGTCATTTTTAAAAGATTGATGAATTCAGCGGCGTTATGTGTTCTGCATCTGAAAAAAAAGACTTCATATGCAAGAAAAGGCTTCATTCAAATGTAAAAGCACTTTAATCCTGAGCTGCTAAACACACAGTTGCACCTTAGCAACTGTCTAAAATTACAAACCTGACTGGTTATGAATTATGAACACTGTGAACACAAGGACTAAAAGTAGCTGAAAACATCAAAATAAAAATGTTGGCAGTTTGTCATGTAGCATATTGAAACCCACCTTAATGAGAACAAACTGGCCCAACAAGGATGTCTGGTGATGCGCTCATTACAAACATATTAGGGCCTAATAACCATGTAAATAAAATTATCCAACTGCTTCCATTGGATATGGAATAAATGGATTTGTTCTGCACAGGTTTTAGTCCCGATCAGTAAACTCTCTGCCACTGATCTTCTTTTCAGACTTTAATCTATTGTCTCCTGAAGGAAGGAGCCTGAGTTTACTGTTGAAAAGTTATTACATGTGTGGTGCTGAAGTCGCTGCAGAAACACTAAAATCATTCCCAGGACATGATGTAGGTCCAGCGTGGTCATTTTCTTCAACTGAATGAATTCTCAGTAAATTGTTCTGCTCTATTCCTGGCAGATTAAACACTTCACCCAGATGTTTATTTTTGTATTAGTGTTACGTGATAGATGTGTGTGTGTGTGTGTGTGTGTGTGTGTGTGTGTGTGTGTGTGTGTGTGTGTGTGTGTGTGTGTGTGTGTGTGTGTGTGTGTGTGTGTCTGTGTGTGTGTGTGTGTGTGTGAACCTGTACTGCGTATTCAACAGCTGCTGACCCGGTAAATCCTTCAAGAAGAGAGAGACATAAAGGGAGGCGAATGAATTGTGTATGTTAGAAAGAGAGAGAGAGTCAGAAAGCCAGTGAGTGTATGAGATGGAGTATCAGAGTGACAATAGCATTTGACAGTTTAGCCCCATGGTGTTTGGATATAATGGCCTGTGTGTCGCCGGCTGCTGGCTCAGTATCTCACCTTTTGCTCTCATACATACCAATGGGCAGCTATTCTCATTCAAGGCCTGTGCAAACTGAATGAGTCAAGGGCAAACAAGCTTATGCAGTGGAGAGAAGAAAAAAAAAGAATTAATCTAAAAAGCAAGAAGACTCCGGTTACAGCTGAGTGCATTTAATGAGTATTTATGCCATCTAATGGAATGCAGAGTGTGAAATGAATGCGGGGAAGATTTTTGGGAAACTTCAACCAGCATAAACACTGAGCTGGTTCTCCGTTGAAGCCAGAGTGACTGTGACACCTGTGGGCAGAAGTGGCCTCCCAGAGAGATTAATCACCACAGTCTTCCAGCACATTTCATGTCAAAGGAAACTTAAAATTTAGATCAGGAATATTTCTTTTTTTTTAGAGGTGCTGAACTATAATCATGAAAAAGATGGAAGAATAATGAGATCCAACCCGGATCGGCTGTATTAAATATGAAAAGAGGGCATAGGATGGTTATCTTTCAGAAAAACGTTTCTCAGTCTGCAGCATTTTTAGTGATTTTACTGTTATGGTGTAGAAGCTGTGGACAAAGTTGTGCAGGGTGTCACCACTGGAACTTATATACATGAAGTTGATCATGCAGAAAAATACAAACATGTACACTACCATTCAAAAGTTTGGGCTCACCCAGACAATTTCATATTTTCCATGAAAACTCCCACTTTTATCCATGTGCTAACATAACTGCACAAGAGTTTTCTAATCATCAATGAGCCTTTCAACATCATTAACTAACACAATGTAGCATTAGTCAGAGTGAAAGTGAATGCACCTAAAACATCAGTAAATAAAACACGTGTGCCCACAACTATAGCAAGGAAGTCGGTTTAAATAAGGAACCTGTTTGATCTTCTGGCTGTGTGTGTTTTTAAAGCACGTTCCATGATCTCCAGGTTGCTCGTCTTAAAGAACTCAGTACAAAAAGGCTGCTGCAGTCAGTTTTGTTTGTTCTAAGTTGTTGTAGCGTTGCAGACCAACAGCTGTACAACAGCTGGCCTGACATGCAGGTATCTCTAATGGGCTTTTGAAACTCTCTGCTCTGTTTGACACTTCAGCAGACCATTAGGCAAGTCGGAGATTGTTTTTCTCAGCTGTCGGGTTTCTTTCTTTTAGCTAAACTTCATGATAGCTGGTTGGCTGAATCTGTCAGACA
This sequence comes from Amphiprion ocellaris, assembly GCF_022539595.1. Lineage (NCBI taxonomy): Eukaryota > Metazoa > Chordata > Actinopteri > Pomacentridae > Amphiprion > Amphiprion ocellaris. Next base: position 3,494,155 of record NC_072778.1, on the reverse strand, counting down.
TCCCCATCTATGTATTGTTTTATTTGCGCTCCTGAACTTTTAATATTGTTTTTGTTGCTTTTGAGCTCGGGTTTTCTTTTATTCTACAAATAGCAACCTGCAGAGTTGCTTATGTTCTAGTAAACTATTGCTTTTCTGCTGTTGTGTGATATCCGTGTCTAAAAAAGTTATATTTTACTCAGGCTCTAAAGTGCTTAATTTCCCAAGCTGTCTGCAAAGCTGCACCGCTCTGATGTGAATTATTCCTCCGAGGGAATGATCGTTCATCATGAGCATCTTATTCCGGCTGAGAGAAGGCCGTAATATGAAACATCTGGATATGGAAATCGCTAACTGCGGCTTTGACATTAAGCGAGGAAGCAGCGCGTATACAGAACAAGGCATCCAGCCTCCCTGAACTGTGTTTCTCACGCTTACCGGCTGTTGCGCCAGTTAAATAACATCCACAGTTCAAGTTGTGTGTACTAGGGTGGGACACACACACACAATGACATAAACACAGACACTAAAATCTGAATGTATGCACACACATACATACACTGAGTGCGCTACTCATGCAAAACACCAGTGTGCGTAGACACAATACAAGAAAAAGACGTTACTGTGCCTGCTACATCCTCTGATCAGTACTGTTCTGTCCTCTGCTAGTCTTGTGGTTGGTGATGGATTTTGTAGAGCCTCTGTGTGTCTGCATGGCTTATGGAGACTATACTGTTTACAGCTGGCTGAAGACTGAGCTTCAGATGCCACCGAGCAGTCATCAGGACTAGGGATGTCCAAAAATATCGGCCCACTGTTATCATCGGTCCGATAACAGCATAAAAATGTAATATCGGTCAATACTGTTAGCGTTTTTTTTTTTTTTTTGCCTATCATGAAAACCAATAAGATAAGGCCTGGATTTCACAGACAGTTCTCAAAATTGTACAGTATAGTTGCCACATTGTAACTGACTCACAGAGGGAGACAGGGACAGACCATTTAACCCCTTGATGCCTGTTGTGGCAAATTTGCATCATACCACTTTCATCCAGACTGCAGCAGAGATAGCGTATCCATTCCCCCAATGCCAGTTTGTACAGGTTCAACACGTACCTCAGAACCTTTTACAAGCACTGGTTTCTCATAGGACTGGTTGGAGCGGGACCTAATTAATATATATTGTTATTATTATATATCTGTTCTATGTGTAACAGACAAATTAACAAGCTCCACTTATTTTAGCATCAGCTGGAAAGCAAAAACACAGAAAAGTTTTTTTTCTTTTTAATTGTAAATAAATTCAGGCATCATGGGGTTAAAAAGGCATTTTTTTTTCATAACTTAAGTTGGGTTAATGTTTACATTTGGAAACCCTTGTTGCATCTACTTCCAATGGAGCATCACAGTAAAATTAGGCATGATGTGTTAATTCCATGACAGGAGATATGTGATGTTACGTAAAATTAGTTAAATAGCCCACATATATCAGTATCGGTTAACGTCGGAATCGGAAATTGAGAGTTGGACAATATCGGCATATCGGCAATTGGCAAAAAAGCCAATATCAGACATCCCTAATCAGGGCTGATCTACCTGGAGGTCTAGACCTGCTCTCAGCCCTGGTTCTCCACACCTCCTGACCCGTCCGATTGGTCCACCACTACAAGTCCTCCTCCCACAAGATCCCAATCATTTTGCTGTCCTGGGAGCTCATGGGAGCAAACTGGACTCAAAGTCTTCTTCATCGTCCTGTTCATTCAACAGCTTGGCTTTCAGACTGCATAAGAGTTATTTCTGTATTGATAAGGTGATGTAAACAGCATGCTGTAGCAGGGCTGTGTGGCAAAAGCAGAAACGGCAACAAAGATTTCTCCTTTTGCGATCAAATGTGTTAAATAATGTATGTTGGAGTTGGTTGGTTTGACGTCTCAACTTTTTTTGCCTTGTAAACAGCAGTTAAGTCGTTTTTGTTGCTGCTGCCATGGCTGGATCTGTGAATTCTTTTGACTACTTTCTGCTGTTTATACTCTATCTTCAAAAACTGCACTTTCATTTGTCTTCTTCCCATTTTCCTAGAACATGTGGACTCATGGAGACCAGGTGCTTTATGGTTTGGAATACAAATAAGAGTGAAAACAGATGTGAGATATCTTCACTACTACAACAACCAGGTCAAGAGTCTCAGAATAATCATTTATGGGAATCTGAATTTTAGTTTCCACATCAAAGCTGTGGCTAAATGTTCATTCTGGCATCTTAAAAACGGATGAAGAAACCTTGTCTCCAAGCAAGATTTAGAAAAAGGCATTTATTAGTTAAGTAAGTTGCTTTCTGAAGTCCACTCCTTACTGGCCTCACTGAGACAACCACTGGACATTTACATTGCTGCTAGAACTCTGACAAACACCAAGAAGAGGGAATGAATCTAAAATATATTTGTAGAGATGTTTGCTGAGTGTTTAAGGTCTCAGACCTGCAGGGACTGGTCAGCTAGTGGTGCCCAAAGTTCACACTGGAAAAGACAAAATAGTGTTTAGTCAAGCAGCTCCCTTTAGATTTACCCCAAAGGTAGATTTACCCCAAAGGTAGATTTACCCCAAAGGTAGTCTTTTTTTTTAAAGTAAGCTGAAGACAGGTCTTTTTTCACTACTTTTAATGAATGATCAGTTTTAATTTAGAAGGTCTGGTCTAAATTACATTTGCATTTTTATACTTAATCTGTAATATGTTTAACTTTTCTTATCTTTTTTGTGTTTTATTAGTGCTTTGGTCAGTCAGTTTTAAGCCTAAACTAATAGTTTTTTACTCTGTGGTATTTTGTATTTTTTCTTTTACAGATTTTAAAAAAAAAATGTAACCTTTCAAGCACTTGAATAATAATAATAATAATAATAATAATAATAATAATAATAATAATAATAATAATAATAATAATAATAATAATAATAATAATAATAATAATAACCTGCATGATAAGATCCTCTATAAATAAACTTGTTTGTTTGCTTTCTTGCATTAGATGGGTAAAAGAAAATAGAAAATATGCTTCTTTCATTTCAACTGGAGGGAAAATTAATAATTAACCTGTGATAAAAGAAATTCTTTATTGACTTTATTTTCATATTTATATAGTTTTTTTTATTTCAATAGAATTTTTTGCTTATTTATTTTATATTTATTTATTTATTTATTTTACTCTTCTTCTTTCTATAGTTATTTTATTATTCTCTTTCCTTATTCCTAGGGCGACACCAACAGCCGAATCCAAATTCCTTGTATGTTGTGTACGTACTTGGACACTAAAGCCGATTCTGATTCTGAAATTGGTGTTTCAAAGAGTGCATTTGATGAAACAAATACCGAATCAATGCTGAATTATAAATAGAGCTGTACTGCTATGCATTTTTCTACATGATGCATAAAACATTTGCACGTGTACACATACAGTTATGCTCATGAGTTCACATATAATGGCAGAATTAGTAAATTATGCACCATTCTTTAATGAAAAAAGAATTCCCTAACCTTAAAAAAAGGACAACATTTCACAAATTTTGCCAGGGTGTGTAAACTTATGAGCACAGCTGTATAAGTTTGTATGCATTGGAGTACTGTAAACCTCCTACACACATTAACTGATCTGTGAAGCCCAGAATGTGTGTCTGGCTGGTCGCCCACTCACTGTACAGCAGCAACCAGCTGTCAATCACAAGTGGAACCCTGCAGACATTATCTTCTCTCAGACTCTCCGACTTTAGACACAGACGAGCCGAGGGGAAAGAAATGCCAGCAGCCAATGAGGATGCTATCGCTGCAACCTGTCAGTCAGGTTTTATACTTCTGTTTAGCACAGGGACATTTCTCTGTGTCAGTAAACATGTCGTACAGTCTGATGCTTCAACAATTAAATAAAACGAAGGTGATATAGACGACGGCATCTACTCCCTGAAACAAAGTCTGAAAGTCCCCATTAATAACACATTCTTCCTGGTTAGTGGATGTGTTTTTGAGGAGTTTGGCTCAACTAGATGGAAATGCTCCCAAAATTCAGCGGTTGTCAGTTTTCATGCCATTACTTATAAAAGAAAAGGTCACTATTTGCCAGTAGCATGGCTCTGAGAATGGCAATGTCAGGCAGTTCCAGGCTGAAATATCTTAATAATTAGATGAAAGATTGGTATTAAACTTGGTAAAAAAAAACATTTATGGTCAGCAGATGATGTTTTCCTGTTAATATAGGTCAAACTCCTCGGCATCTGCTTGACAGATTGGTACAGAATTCTGTACTTTCTTAGTGAGCCCCAGTGAAGATGTCACATGAATTTGTTGGAAACTTAAATTTTCCTGTCGTGTCACAACAAGGTTTGACTGAAATGTCTTCCTCTTACCGACTGGACTGCCGATAATAACTGTAGCAGAAGATATTAATGCTGCCGTCAGAATGGAAAGTAATAACTTTGATGTTCCCCTGACTTTTGCCATTATCGAGTCAAATTTTTAATTCATTTATGAGCAAATCCCTGCCAAATGAATGGTGGTATCATCATCATCCTCAGCTGTGCTGCGTTAGTGCTCCAGAGATTTAAATAAAGAATGAGGCACATTTGGAAGTGCTCAAAACTGCAGTTTAAATGACAACTTGACACTGGTTTAGAGGTAATCAACAAAAAACAGCAGGAAATTTGAAAGAGATGCTGCCTTAAAAAAAAAAAAGTGTATCAAAGCCAGAAACAGTTAAAAAAAAAAAAAAAAAAAAGAATCATTGGATTATTAGATTTCATCTTTCACCGGACTCCTTATCAGTGACATTCTGAAGGAACAGATCTAAACTTAAATCTTTGATATAACTTTATTCTACATGCCTCATTTAAAAATTGGCCAAAAATACACAGTTTGTTCCACCCAGATTCTGTCTGAATTAAAAAATTCTGCTCTTACCGGTGCCACCTTGAAGCTATTTTTGATTCAGCTGTGATCAACAGCTATGTGACAAAAATTCAGGAACGTTGGATGGAAAGGAGAAACAGTGAAGCTAAGCTAAGCTAAGCCAAGACAAGATGAACTTTACCCATCCAAAAGGAAATTGTTTTGTCAGAATACAGTAAACAAAGGTGAAATATGCACAATTACAGAGAGGTTAGTTATTAAATAGAAATCAAAACAAGAATATAAAGTATAAAACGCAAAGTGTCTAAGTGTGTAAAGTGTCTAAGTGGGTGCAAAGGAAGTGTGTCTAAAAAAAAATTTAAATAAATTATTATTATTATTATTATTATTATTATTATTATTATTATTATTAGTAGTAGTAGTAGTAGTAGTAGTAGTAGTAGTAGTAGTAATAAACACAAAATGTAAACTGTAAGCTAAATAATAACAAACACAAACAGAAAGTGAATTGAAAGTAAACAGATGTATTGCACATAAATATTGAACTTGATGACAAGGATGATATTAATAGTGAGATTATTGCACCTGATGAAAAGTGCAGAATATATAGAAAAGCTGTAAAATAAATACAAAGATTCACTAACTGGAAGCATAATTCTGATCTGGTGCAGACAGAAAACATGTAACTGAAAATGTGGTTTAGTTGCATCAGAGAGTAATTTTGTGGTGAATGGGTTGAAGTAACATGCTGTGTATTTGCAATTTTATTTATTTATTTTTTGTTCTTAAGTATGAACATCTTTCATGAAGCCAAAGGTCAAACCTGCATCTAATTTCACAAGTTTCTTTCCCCATATTTTCTGTTTCCAATCTCAGTAACTAACGCAAAACATTCAAAAAAAATTTCCATTTCCATGACAAAGATTTGTCAGTTCTTCAGTGGACTTCTTTAGCATCCTCTTGAATCTCCACCAATAAGAAAAGTGAATCTGCAACAACAAGCCTCAGGGAGAAGCCATCGTTCCCTGTTTGACTTCCTGACTCACATTTAGCAGCTGAGACAGAAACAATGCAGCGTTTGCCACCAACAGCTGTCTAAATACAGAAACCCTAATAACCATGGAGCACCATGAGCTGCCAATCAAAACCAAACTAAACAAAAAACTGCTCCCCATCCATCATCCTCCGCAGCCTTGGATGGCTGCATCGCTGTCTATCTGCTGTTTCATTCCAGCAGTTTTAATTAGTTTGCAATCAATAGTCTGCAGTTTTTTTTCCTTTTATTGTTTTCTTTTTCAATTTTGACAATGAAAAAATAGACAAATGATGGGTCAGTGAAGTGTTCTGTGAACTTGTGTGAGCTCTTTAGAAACATTTTGAAAAATTAAGATATTTTATTGTTCATTTCTAGGATTTAATCCATAATAGGTGAACAGGTTAATCATCATATTTAGACTGAAAAGCACAGCTGAGTTTATGTACACACAGAAATACAGACATATGAGATCTTTAGTAGTATCAGCCCAAATGGAAATGAGCTGTTACATTATTTTACTGTTACATAATTCAGGTGTAAACATTAAAAAATGGCTTCCAGATTGTTTTCAGCTCACGTTTTATCCAGACTGCCCAGCATTTATTTTACATATTCTGAACTAATCTGCTGCAGAGTGGTGAACTAAAACAGTCTGCGTTGGAATCAGTGTGCCAGTGCAATTTTAATAGCAGTCAGGAGTTTTAAGGCCGACTGGAGTCACACAGAAGAAAAATATAGGAGGAACTTGGAGGCAGTTTACTGAGATTCAATTCAGTTTTATTTATATAGAAAGTAGATAAGTCCCAATAAGCGATGGATTTGTAGCAGGATCACAATCATGTGATCGTCAGCAGGCAGCTGATGTAGTGTTCCCTTGTTGTCATAGTTACAGTGACGCTGTGCCGCTATCTCACAATGATACAGAAATCTTTAACAAATCCATTGATCCAGACTATAAGCTGCATCACTGCCAAAATCTAATCACTCGATCCTTGTGTCATTTCTGACCTTCCCTGAAAATTTCATCCAAATCTGTTGGTCCATTTTTGAATAATGTTGCCAACAGACAAACAGACAGATGGACAAATGTACGGCAATCGTCACATAACTCCGGCATGTTCCTTGGCGGAATAATAAAGAAACAGGCAGCAAACAAGGAAAGAAAGAAGCTCACATCATCAGTCATCATCAATGTAAGCATTTACTTTTAGACCCGTGTTTTCACATTTCTGAACAGCCTCATGGAGACTTCTATACGTCTAACTCATTACCAAACGTTTACTCAGAGTCTGATACTAATTAACTGACACCCAGTCATAGAAGTCAAATAGAATAGATTATAAACAAGCAGCAGTTTCTGTACCACAGTTGGTGGTTAACTTGTCTGCCTTTTATTCCTTAGTAGTGTTTGTGCTGGGATCAATGGTTGATATAGTTCTATATTCAGAGTCTGTTATCATTTTCATTTAAAATAAGTAGGTTCAAGTTATTTAATATGTTGCACATGCATTTTTATATGGATTTAGATGGTTTTCTTAATAAAGCCAACTGTGGCCCGAGGTTTCCTTTGGTGGACCACAGCTCTAAAAAATACATATGTAAACATATAAAAGTGCAGAGTTTGAACTGTAAATTGCTCCTAATAGCAGCAGTGCATGGACATTACACTAACACGCTCAGGGTTGCAGGGTAAACTGGAGCTGCCCTCTTTATTCTGCAGCTCAAACATTTAAACAGCAGCTTGGCTAGGCTCTTTCCATTTCACAGGTCACTTCAGTCGAGTGCTTAAACCAATCAGATCCTTTAGAAAGTTCTGCTCTTGCAAATAATCACACATTCGAGGCCGGTGAGAGCAACAGTCAATGCAGGTGCACCATTATGGAGATCCAGTAAACACTATCACATATACACATGAATGCAAACACATTTCAAAAGTGAAAAACGTCAAGGTTTTTTTTTTAAAAAAGAGTTGCTACCTAGAATTGGATGAAAGAAAGAAAGAAAAAAAATCAATTCAAGTTGCAGACAATCACCAGTTAGAAAAGACAGAGATGAGTCCACAGAGGGCAACAGAGGAGAGGCATCTGCTGAAGCTGAAGGCAGCGAGTCTCCTCGAAAACAACGAACAGGCAGGCAGAAAAGAAAATAAGCAGTCTGAGCTGAAAGCAATCAGTGAATCCAGTCAGAGAAAAGAATGTGTTTCTGCAGAACGGAGGAGTGAGAAGAGAAAAGACACCAAACGCAAGTTAAAGCAGTCAGTGAGCAACTCTGGAGATGCTGCATGTATCCAGGTGCAGGTTAAACAATGCTCTATTAAGATTAAAATACCTCAGTTAGATGATTGTCAGACATTCAGATTCAGGCTTTTGTTTGTATTTAAGTGTTTTTCACTTTTTAGTCTCTGCTTGTGTGCAACCATCAGCCTTTCTGATTTTAAGACGCTGTGTTCATTTAAAAAAAGACAGAGAAAGAAAAGAAATGAGATCCAGACAGCAATGGCCGATCAGAATACAAAGTGTGTGTGTGTGTGTGTGTGTGTGTGTGTGTGTGTGTGTGTGTGTGTGTGTGTGTGTTTGTGTGAGAGAGAGAGAGAGAGAGAGTGGTAGAGAGAGCTAGGAACACAGTGTCAGAGGTCGTAGAGGTGACTCTACTGTCGACTTCAATCACAGCACAGTGCCGAGCCGTTAGCTGGACTCATATGCTGCACTGACTAAAGCATTACTACCACCATTAATCACAGCCTCACGTCCACTCACATCACTGGGCCACGCTGGACAGCTGCAGAGGAGGAGGAACAGGCAGACTTTCAAAGTAAGAGCCCGGCTTTGACTTTGAGAGAAAAGGGAGAGTGGTTCAGATAAGACGCTGAGCAGATGATGAAATTTACATCACATACACCCTAGCAGGCACTCGTGTATTAACGGATGCAGATACCATTACACTGGCTTTATCCGTGGAGCTGGTGGCTTCCACTGCATCACTCTCTTTTTCACAATCTGCCCAACTGTTGGGATGGAAGTCTTCTGCTGGTCTGACAAATGAAGCATAACCAAACAATGCTTGACCTTTTCTCAGAGCTCACTTCACTTGTCTTTGCCGTTTTGCGGTTGCTTTTCTCTGGTTAGATAAAGTCAGCTGCCCTTAAGTTCACACAGGTGCCTGTTGCAGAGAAACCACAGGTAGTCAGTTACTTTCCATTAAGTTTGACAGTCAGCGTTCAAGTCATTGTACAAGATGTATGTTTACCTATGAATCGAGCACCAGTTTCTGTAAAATATCATGAAATAAAACCTTATGAACCTAATGGAAGTTTGCTAATTGTTTAACTGTTTAACTTACCTGAGGTACACATCAATATGTCACAACCTTAACCCTTAGATGCATAAGTGAGGTCGTTTTCTTTTAGTGTCTTTGTAATAAAAAATTTATAGAATTTCATATTCCAGCTTTTCCTCAAAATACATGTTTTTGATATCATTCCATTTAAATTTTTAAGTTGCCTTTAATACATTTAAAGGAAATGTAGTATTTGTATTACTACCCCAAGCTCTTTATCATTGATAATGTCATACAATAGGTGATGCACACACTTGGGAATGGAGGGATGGAGAGCAGCAACAGCGAGAGGAAAAGAGTGGAAAAATGTCAACAAAACGGATGTTGACACTTTTCTATTGCTGTTCTGTGTAATAATCTTCTTTTTCAGTCATCAAAATGTTCAAAATCTATTATAAAGTGAAAAATAAACACATTTCAAACATGAAATCATTCTGGTGCGGACAAACATATAATATAAATAATAGTAAAAATGATTATTCTCAACCAAAATGACAAAATGGCATAAAACCACATTGATTCTCATACAGGTCAGTTTTGACCCACTTATGTTAGAGCGTAGGGTCCATTCAGTCATGCATCTAAAGGTAAAAACCACTGAAAGGTGAAGTAAATAACACTGACATCCTGCTACAAAGGGATGTTCTGCTGAAAAACCTTGGATCCTGTTTGACTTGTACCACCCACCTGAACATTATTCAAGGATTCTAGGTTCTTTATTGTCATACCAGAACACATTTACATGAGATGGCAAGAAATTATAATGTAGTCAGATTCTGGTTGTAAGCCAAATAAAAACAGAAATAAATAAAACAACAAAAGCACTCAGAGAGCCTCCTTGGTGGAGGAACAATAAGGAACTGTCAGGCCTGTGGCTGCTGGGCCCAGATAGTGACTCCTCCCCTTTCTCTCTCTCCAGGTGTGTGCAGTTGAGACTGTAGCAGCAGGTGTCTTCAATCTGTAATCATCATCAACCGGCAGGAGCGGGTGGAGAGCAGCCAATCAGACTCCACTCTCACAGCAATATAACCTGATGCCACTCACCTCTCAGTGCTGGATCATGATGCAACCAGTAATCAGCTTGTTGCAAGTCACTCCAGTCTCAGAACTTACTCACTTGAATCTCTGGTAATCTTGGCTGTCTTCTCCCTCTATTCCAGCACTGGATCCACCTGCTCCTGTTTTCATTCTGCCTGGTTCCAACCTTGGTCATCTCCAGCCCACTGCAGAGTCGTGTCCTCTGTTCCACAGCCCACCATCTAGGATCAACTCACCTGAACAGAAAACTCTCCCTGGCATCCATCCATATCTCCTCGTTGCTGCAGTCTCTCCAACCACACACCCTGGGTTCTTCAAGCCGTCTTCCCCTATCCACAACCAAGACCTCAGCTACAGCTAAGATCCCCAGTTCGAGCATCGGTTTGTTTCTAGTTGTTCAGTTTGACTTGAGTTCCTGTAGTTGCTTTGCTAATTTGTATTTTGTGTTTGCGTAGACTATTTAGAATTTCCTGGTATTCAGTTTCTCTAGTTCCAGGTTTAGATTTTGAGTTTAGTGTAGAGCGTTATCTAACGTTTCTTTGTATATCTCTTTCTTGCCTAGGTAATACCTACTGTGAGTCAGAGTTTGTGGTTTGGTGTAATGTTCCTCTCTACTCCTAGGAGTCCTCTAGAGCTCAATCTTGCCTTTGTTCCGGTTTAGTCCGAGAATTTCCGGTTGTAGCCTTTTGGCCATGTTTGTAGTTCTGTTTCTTAAAAGTCTGTGAATAAACCATTTTGCTTGATATTTGAAATAGTCTGCTGTCATTTCCTGAGCCTCCAGAAATCGTAACAGAAACAAGTCTTTAACAGTGACAGAAATGAACAGATAAATAAGAACCCATTCTGATGGACGATTCATGGGACAAATACCACAGGACACCCCTCAAAGTATCGTGTCCATTCCCCTAAGATGTTTAACCAAATTAGACCATCGTAAGACAGGTTAGTTTTACCCTACTGATGATATGTTGTTGCAGTAGAAATTACCCCTTCAAGCTAATTTCACTACCTTTAATTTTAAGGTGTTATCTTAGTATAGGGACTAGCCATGCATGCTGTGTCTTGTTTAGGTCTTTACCATCTTCTGGGACCGAGGGATGGGAAGCGTCGAGGCTCATGGGAGATGTGGTCCTAATTTAGAGACATACTGAGCAGTAACAGTGGGACTACTGTGACCACAGAGGCTGCTAATCATCCTCACCACGCTGCCATTTGGTTACAGTTATTAAACTAAGGTGGCACTATTAAAATGGCAATTTATCACTGATTAAAGATGCTTCACTGAGCACTGAATTTCCCAGATTCACTCCACCCAGACTGTCTCTCTGTCAGAGGCAGATAAGGGGTTTAAAGTTCGTATTTGCTCCCAGATAAAGATGATTTCTTCTGGATGAATGCTTCTGTTCATACACACACCTTGCATCACCAGAGGTCATATTAGCTGGCTGTGTAATGCACATATTATAGGTATTTGTGTGTAACCGGGAGGAAACCTACCAGATACAGGAATGTTCTGTATGTGGTGCTGGAAAAAATCCTCAGACATTAGCTCTTATTTAGCCTGCAGCTGCAACCAGGTGCATGTAGGAAGCTTTAGCTGTGACTGGAGGTGCTGCTGTGCTACAAGTAAATAAATAGTTTTGAGGCTGATTTCCTAAAAGTTTTATACAGGTTTGGAATTCCCTGCACTGCTCTGCTCTCAGTACTGTCTGATTCAATGGATGCTTCTCATAAAAAATAAAACCCAGTGGACACACAGTGGTGTGTGGCGAAGATTAAAAAGTAAAAGCATGATTAGTAACGTTTCCTGAACCAGGGGTAAAGACTCATTCACTTATTGTAAGAAGAAATTTGCTATTTAGCATCTTTTATACATTACTTAAGCATCCTCTTTTTGTGTGCACTGCACAGAGCTACTGTGCTGGTGGTTAGCACCATTGCCTCGTAGCTAGACGATCCCCGGTTCGCTTCCTGGCCTGGGTCTGGGATCTTTCTGCATGGAGTTTCCCTGTACATGCATGGGTTTTCTCCAGGTTCTCCGGCTTCCTCCTACAGTCCAAAAACATGCTGAGGTTAATTGGTAACTGTAAATTGTCCGCAGGTGTGAATGTGATTGTTTGTCTGTATATGTGACCTTGCGATAGACTGGTTACCTGTCCAGGTTACCTGCCATCACTCTAAGTAAACTGGGATAGACTCCAGCCTCCCTGCAACCCTAATGAGGCTTAAACGGTATATAGACAATGGATGAATGGACAATGTAAATGGAATGATTCATAATGATGAGTCAATAGAAAATTATTATATGAAATGATTACAAAAAATGCAGCTCCCTTTGACTTTATACAGCTTTATGCTAAGTTTCAACATCACTCTCAATTTCAATTAAGAAATTTCACAAAAGTACGCAAATTAAGCAGGTAACATAAACATAACAATGGAGTATAACTGTATACTCTAAAGCCTTATATTACTGTCTTCGAGCTTGCATGCTGTTGCTCCAGGACAATGCGATACAACGTCCACACAGCACACATGGCAGAAACAGTCAAATGTGACTTTGTACTGCTGTCTTACTCACCCAACCTGCATCGTCTGACTTGAAGGTCTCCAAAACTGAAATCCCATTTGTGTGGTCACCACTTCCAGAGTGATGATATTCTGTTGAGGAGAATCTGGAAGCTCAAGATGGGACCTTCCTTCGTGACGTGACCGTGAAGCTTGAACATAGGTGGACCAAATACTTTAAAGCTAAATATTGTAAGAACAACATTTCTCCTGTGATTGTTTTCCGTTAAAGTTGAGACACACAAGACATGTGGTAAAGTCAGCAGAATCCGTTTTTGGAATGAGTTTATCTGATTAATTAAACATATCAACTCTTGTCCATAATTTGCTGACAAAATAATGCAGTAGAAACTCTTTACACCTGGCCAACAGTCAAGAATGGTTCAGATAATTTTCTTTTTGATGCATACAGCAGCCTGCTAGCTATAGATGTAACACCACACTCCTCAGTCACTGTTAAAGGACAATGAGACTCACACAGGTAAAGGTCTCACCTGCAGCCATCCTTTGAAAAGTGTCTGAGGTGGAACGAATGTCAAGCTTTTTACCTGAGTAACATCTGTGGAGCAGCCATTAAATGACTCACCTGAACTTTTTGCTCAGACATAACTGTCAGGTCATCATCGCCTTGAAGGAGTTCCTGCAGTTCAGTGTGAAGGCGAGAAATGATGGACAGACAGACATCCGTCTTCACCGAGGAGTGTGTCCAGCTTTTTGACAAGGACCATCAGTTTAATCACCTCAACGTGTCAGCCTCGAACACAAAGATCACAGCTGCCTTGGAGGTTTCTCACAGCAGAATTATCCTTTAAAGTTATTCCATGAAAATAATCCCTTCATGCTATGAGATGGCTTAGACTGAACTCTTGACATTTGCCTTCTTTACCGTGTGCAGATCAGTGGATATGTAAATTAGACCCTGTATGAGGACGCCGTATGGACAAGGTAAAAACACTTTATGTTCAGCAGAGGGGGACTTTAACCTCGTTAACATGTCCGTATGGTCATTTTTAGATGCAAGAAGACATATTATGAGGGGAAATGTGCAGCCAGGGTCAACATCCTAAAGAACCATATCTGTCAATTTGCCTGGTGGAGCTTTCTGTATCTTTATTCTTCTTAAGAATCGGTTTCCAGTCCAAACATGTATGGCTGAATTACTTCATTATTACAACATAGCATTATAAGTGGTGTAGAGTAGTTGTACAGTGTTTGACCAGACCTCTAGGTGAGCTGGCATGCTCGAGCTGCAGTGAGTGGGGAGTAATGGGTGCAGAGTTACATCTAGCCATTTCAAAGCAGGAATATATATATAACTTTGAGACACAGGAATGAGTTTTTAAGGGTTAAATCGAAGCATCGAGAGACTTTAACATAATTTCTATAAGGTTGGTTGTGGATTTATAGCGGGTGTGGGGATCGCTGGTGTCTTGTTTGGAGGTTGAAACCAGGTTGTGGACCAATCAGATGGGTCAGGAGGTGGGGAAAACAGGGGCTGGAGAACACCTTTGGAGGTCCAGGCCAATCAAGTGTGGTCTGGATCACAGTCTTCAGCCAACTGTAATCAAACTTCATTCTCCACAAGCTCTCTCCCCACACCGAGGCTGCACAAAGACCATCACCAACCACACGGCCACCAGGAGCTACACATCGTACAGGAAGGAATGGTACAGCGTTGCATCTAAGACATGTGATGGTAGAAATGGATTATTTTCATGGAAAAACTTGTTCATATGAAACTTTGACACGCAGACATGGGCTTTAGTGGTTTTAAGCAACATCTGGAGATTGACAGATTTCCACTGGAGAGGGGAGCAGCAGATTGGCTCAGTGGAAGCATGCTGGGTCCAGAATTTAGCACAAAATGTCTGTAATTTGTTTTGAAGCACTGGTCCGTTACTGATATGAACACTGAAACAGAATTTACTTGGTATAATGAGAGAAATTTAAAACTTCTGCCTCTATATTTTCTCTTTTTATTATTCAAACCATTAAAGATACCAGTACTACAGCAACAACAGTCTTTATACAACAAAATGGCCATCTCTTAAGGATTTTATTTATAGGGGAACATAATGCACACTGTGTTAACCGTCAAATGAAGAAAGTGTTTCCAAGCACTTAGTTCTCTATAGCCATTCATTCATTCAACATTTGTTTAAACTCCAAGTACTTTGAGGTATGAAGGCCTCATTTACAATGTAGCCAAGTAAGAGAGTAAAAGATGTTGGCAAACAAATTAGAAACTTAAATTGTGATAAAATATTAAAAGGCAAAGTTAGTGGAACAAAAATAACTTTAACTGGAGCATTAAAGTTTTATAAACAGATTAATCAACCAAGACAAGAGCAAATGAAAGCAAAATAAGATGAAATTAAAAACTGGAACTGCCAAAAGAATGAAAATGAGTCAAGCTTTAGATTGCTCTGCAGGTTATTTCATGTTGTAGGACCACAGAGAGAAAAACTGGATGATCCGGTAAAAACAACTACAGCATTATTTGAGCGTGTTCAGTAAGGAGCCACTTTAAAAGACAGAGGGGTTAAAGAAACAGTAAGAGCCTTATGAATAACTAAAACCCAGTGTCAGAAAGGGGATGAATATTGAGGTGTTCAGGGATCCCCTCCAGATACGAACGTTTTGAATTAGGTATTTCAGGTGGATGTCTTCCAAAGTTAGACTCTTTTGCCTCAAACAGGAACTTGCGGGTTGTTTTCCATGTGTTCCGATTGCAGTTACCATGCTTTAGAAGAAGCTCTTGCAGTTCTGTTTTTGGGTGATAAAAAGCACCAACTTTACTTCTGAGGAGCCCTGGAAAAACTGCAGGTCTTGACACTGATCGGTTAAACTTGGAGAAGACAACGGGCAACATTTTTTGGTAAAATTCACCATATAGATCAACATGATGAACCCTCCTTGCTCGATTTCCAACATACTTACGGAACTTCAGTTGGGTCCAGTAAGGTAAAGTAAGGTAAAGTTGTGTTGTTGTTTTGGCGCATTTAGTTGATGTCGTGGTTGAACATGTTGGACTCTACGTCACAACTGCTGTGGTCTTTGGGTTTTATTCTGCTTGTTTCATGTTTTATTTTGGAAATACCTTTCCTCATGTGTCTTCTGTGATTTTACTGCCTCCCTTTGACTGTCTTTCCGTCCTCTTTTAATCGCCCTGTTTAGTTTCACCTAGGTCTCATCTCCCCAGTTAGTCCTCTGAGTATACATGTCCTTGTATCTTCCTTTGTTTGTTGTCACTTCATCCTGACTCTCTACCTCATAGTTCATACATTTCGCTAGTTTCGTCCCTCCTGTTCTCTCACCTTTCGTTTGCCTGCCTGTTTGCTTTCTTCATGTTTGCCCCTTTGGTTTTTGCCTGGTCTGGGGGTTTTTTTGTACTTTTTTTTTGGATTCCTAGATAGTTTTTTAAGGTGTGGATGTTGTATTTCCCCTGGAACCTCCAGCTGTTTTGTTTGCTCCCACCTTCTTTTAGGTAAGTTTAGTTTGATTTTTTTTTGTCTGCAGTGTGTCTCAGTTTCTCAATCCCTCATGACAGAACTGGGAAAAGACAGCCTGAAAGATCGATTAGGGGGCCATTCCTATAAACTTTCACGCCATTTTAGACCTGCATCAGAAAGCCGCCTATTGCTCCTGTCCTTCCACTGCAGCTTAGGAACATATGAAGATACTCACTTGATCTGGATCATTTGCATGTCTAAATCAGCCTATTAATTGCAGGAATCATAGCAAATAAAACCTGCCTCAGTGTTCAAATTGGACTACAGCTTGTGGACAGATTTGGAAGATTGTGAGCATACCTGACATGCACTATTTCACAGCATCTCCTCTCATATTGGTGAAGATTTCATGAAGGACAAGTTCACATAAATGATATAAAAAGTAAACATTTTTCAAGCATCCAACCTTAAAAGTCTGCCTGTGTCAATAGTTTTCCTCTTACGGTGCAGGTGATATAGAAAATACAATTAAATGAGCCTAAAATCTACAAAGCAACAAGCAGCTCTTGCTAGAAGATAAATGCAGTTCAGTGACAGTGTAGGATTTTCCTCTGATATTTAGGTGAGGAAAGCTAGAAAATCTCAAACGGTAACAGTTAAAGTACCTCTGAACTCATAAATGTTCTGCAGCAGTGTAGAAACAGTCTGACATGCGTGATGAACCCCGGCTCGGTGCTGATCCCCTCTGCTGCCCTGAAAATAAAACTCATCTCAGGGGGAAAGATAACGCTGCTGTGGTTCCTCTGCAGACTCTGGTGTTCCTGGCAGGCGAAGCCGTCGTGTTGGGTCTGCATGCCGTCTGACTCACACTGACTCACAGCTGAAGGCAGCGCTTCCCCCAGGGAGCACCCGGCCTGTCAAACTGCTGCTTCTCATGTCAGAAAACAGACACATCTCATCTTCTGAAACGCACTTTCATGTACCTCCCCAGGTCTCGGGAATCAAATGCTAATGCTGCTCACGACACCAATCAGCTAACAAATTGTTTGAACCCTCACCGTGTTCTCTCTCTCAGACTTCCAACGCAAATCCCAATCAACTGCCATGTTAGGGAGTTTTTTTTTTTTTTATTATTTTTTATGTGCTAACACAAGCAGAAAGTTGTTTATTCTGATGCACAGGTTGGCCCACATAAGGCAGCTACTGAGGTGAGAAACACTGCGGCTGAAATGATGCCAGATAATGTGATCACAGTTTATCAGCAGTTTGACTGTAGCTGCCAATACCGAACACCTTAAAGGGAAAAGCCATTCTGCAAACAAGGTGCAGCTTTCAAATATGAAGTCAGAACAACAGAAGGTGGTGGCTGAACACTCGCTACAGCAGGACTCCTTAATCGCGTTACAACCACAGTGTTTCTGGCACAATTTGTCTGTTTTTTCAGTAGAATTAAAGAGCTGGTATTTTTCTGCTCAGGTGTTTTTCCTCGTTTATGACCATTTTCTGGTGGATGATGAGAAGGTTCAACTGTGAAGCCAGTTATTAAATTAATTGGTTCTCCGCTGAACTGATATTAAATAGTAATGGTAGAAATGAAAATATTGTTTCAGCTGCTGGAGACAAACAAAACAACTACTACCACTGTGTCTGCTTCCATTAGTGCCTTATTTCTGCTACTGCTCCTGCTATTGTTTGCAATAAAACAATAGTTTGAAAATTAAATGAAAATGTCAAGTATATAATTGTGTATAAACGGAGGGAAGGAAGAATTGTGTCTGCTGCTCTGTTGCTGTAGCCCGTTGAGAAATGTTTTTGTATTCTTTGACGTTTGAAGGTGATCCTGCCGGTCTATGAGGTCGTTAATTAGGAATGACTTACACTATCGTTCAAAAGTTTGGAGTCACTTAGAAATGTCCTTATTTTTGAAAGAAAAGCAGTTTCTTTCAATCAAGATAACATGAAATGAATGATAAATCCAGTGTAGACATTGTTAATGTGGTAAATGACTATTGTAGCTGGAAACAGCTGATTTTTAATGGAATATCTCCATAGGAGTACAGAGGAACATTTCCAGCAACCATCACTCCTGTGTTCTAATGCTACATTGTGTTAGCTAATGGTGTTGAAAGGCTCAGTGATGATTAGAAAACCCTTATGTAATTATGTCAGCATTCCTGGAAAACATGAAATTGTCTGGGTGACCCCGAACTTTTGAACAGTAGTGTGTATGATTACAGTTTATTCAAAGGTGTCATGTTTGCTTTGGTGGTAATAATAGAAGGATGGAGGGTATTTTTATGGAATTTATTAGTTAACAGTGCAGAGCTGCCTCCACCACTGCAAACACTACATTAACTGGTTCAGTCCTTATGTGACTGCCACAATATCTACCTTCATTTCTCTTGTAGTCTATCATGAAGACATTGATCAAGATTATTGCAAATGGCAGAGATCAACGCAAGCTAACACTAAATGGATTTAGCTGCTTGTGATGCACACAGGACAAGAGACCTCTTCTATCATTACTGGCTAATTCACCCAAAGCATGGAGCCTTCACTGATGTAAAAGCATACATTTAGCAGATAATGGCTTCAATCCACCACCTTCTAGGTCATGGGTCCAGCACATTTCTACTGCACCACTCACACTGAGGTTTAATTTAAATCAGTATGCACAGAATGTACTGTATGCAGCTGTATTATGTTGCCCAGATGGAGATTCTTAATGCGATTAGCAAAATCTCTGCTCCAGAGTGCCGTGCTACAAAGTCAGTTCAACATAGTCAGGATTTCTTTATATAAGCCAACTCAACAAAAGCCAAAATCCCAGTCAGATAATGGGCATCATAATGGTGTTCATCAGCTCTCTTTGTGAACCAGGATTACAGCATCGGACTCTGTGAACACTCTCATAAAAGTGGCCATTTGATAAGTCATTTAACTCTTCTTCTGCACAAAGTGGACCAATCACAAGGCACCTACTTCAGTCATGAGGAGGAGGAGAGCTATGGGGAATATAATATACAGTGCCATGAAAAAAAACACAAATTTCTCTCACTTACATGTTTCAGGTCATCAAACTAACATTTGTATTCATTGAATATTAGACAGCGATAACCCACAAAATACAAAATCCAGTTTTTAAATGATGATTTATTAAAGATTTATGGAAAATCTGTATCACCCATGTGTAAAAGTAATTGCCCCCGTAAACCTAAGCCCTTCGATTGACTAATTAATTTGGTCATTTGGTAGATTGGCAGCTAAGGGGGCAATTATTTTTTCACATAGAGCAAGATGGGCTGGACACCATTTTTCCTTCACTGAATAAAATCAGCTACAAACTGCATTTTGTGTTTTCTTGGGTTACTTTTATCTTATGTTAAAATTAGTTCGATTGAAACATTTACGTGTGACAAATGTGCAAAAATAGAAGATTTCTGTAGGGGGCAAATACTTTTTCAGGGCACTGGTGTAAACTCATGAGTGAATATACTTATTTTCCGATTCAGAATTCAGAATTATTTCTGACTTTTCAGCTGCACATTAGGTCCCTAAAACGTAAAACCTGATGTACTACACTATACTAAAACAGAGTAATCAGGAAGTGCATTTAGTGATGACACTGTCCCATAATGAAGACATCGAAATCACTTCATTTTTGGTCAGATCAAAGTTAAACTTATGTTATTGATTAGTTATCTGGGATAAATAACAGTAGACGAATTAATTTTCTCATCTGTGCTTTGTTAGCTGCAGTGCTAGCAGTAAATTAGGACTAAACATATCATCCAAAGTTGAACGTATCTTCTGTGCCTTCATCATTCTTTTTGTGTATGGATGATATGCTTTGTAAACTTTGAAGTGTTATTACTACCCAAAGCAAACTGAGAGATAAAATGACAGGAGGAAGGCTGGAGGAAGGCCAGCTTCAGCCGCTTATCCAACAATCAAGGACGCCCAGTATTGGAGGGGTAAGTGGTGGGGGCTGATCTGATGTGTTGAGTAAACAGTTCTCTTAAATCACTGTTCAGCTGGAGCTCAGTGATGAAGTTCTGTGGTAGTCTGCACATCGGCCTGGCTGCTTTAGACGACCTCCAGAATTCAACATAATGAAGTGGCTTCACTTGCTGACCTGTTTCACACGGAGGAAAATGTACAACGCTACTGTCAGCCTCCATCTCTAGGCCAAGAAAGAGGTTAAGGCTTTCCTGTTATCTGATAACCCTTTGTCTATCTTTGAAAGTAACCCTTATGAAGGAAGTACACTGCCACATGAATTATGAACACATTACAACAAGCAAATTCGATCACCTCATGGACCTTCTGTTTTTACAGGTCGGGGCAGAGAATGTGAGGGTACTTCACAAAAGAAACCTGGAACTAGAAAGCATTAGATATTGCAGTAAATGTTATGGTTGGCATTGGTAAATTCTGACTTTTGTTCTTCTCTTCCCAGCAAGGGCAGACATTGGAAAAAAAAACATATTAGCATAATAACAAGGATCATAAAATACAGCAGTTAGCAAAAATATTAATGATGTATGTACCAGGAGTCAAAGCAAGAATCGCATGCAGCTGTGCCACACATCACATTTAACTGATGTTGCTGCAAAATAACAGTCCCAAAGCATCGATGTCTCATTCTGAGTTTCATTCTAGAACTGCAATAATAAAAATAACAAGGGAAACGACATTACTCATCCTTTCTCTTCATCTTCTCTCTCATATTGGCACAGCTTCTTCCTAATGTGGCTCCCTGCTCAGCTGATGACAAACCATTTTAGGGAGGCATGCAGATGAAAGTAAAAACGGCAAGACAATTGTATTTGTATGGCACAATTCATATACAATAGCAAAGAAATACATTAAGAAAAATGATTTAAAGGTAGACATACATTAAAATCTTAGAAATAGAAACCTGTTCATGCATGATCACCACTGAAACAGACTCACAGTATATACTCTGAAAAACGACAGAGAATTAATAAATAAATCCACTTTCTTCACACACAGAAGGCTTACAATCAGTGACCTAAATGTAAAATGAGGTTTGACTGACAGTAGGGTCACATCTGACAGAATTCACGTCTCAGACCCAGAGTTTACTTATTTGTTGTTTGGGACCCGAAGCTAAGTAAAATATTAACAGTTTCATATGTTTTCAGACTTGGAGTTTTATTTAATATCTTTATTATCTTGCTGGGAAGGCATTTTAAAGTCTCAATACCTCCAGAAATATAACTCCCACAGCCAGGGACTTTGGTGAGGAGACAGAAAAAAGTAGTATTAGGAGTATAATGGCTTCAGCAGATGCCAAATTTGGCCTTTGAAAATGGAAGAAAAGTGCAAAATTTTCAAACAAGTGAGGCAATGGGCTCCAGTAATTGTATGTGTGTGTAATTCAAATTTTCCTACTACAATTACACTCATTATTCAATATTTCACCAACTTTGTAGGCTTCTAAAATAACCAGAATTTGATATTTGTCATGTATGGCAAGTTATCGTTGGTTTTTCTGATATTTTGACATGTCAAAATGGTGATGTGGATCCCTTTAGGACCATAAAAACTGCTGTGCATCGGGGTTTATGTGTTAAATTGCACATGCAAAGTTGCTTCTATGCTGTCTTCAAATATTAATTGAACTTTTAAAATTGATTCCATCTAAGATGCTTGCCCATTTTTCCTGCTTCTAACATCAACTTTGAGCACAAAGTGTTCACTTGCTGCCTAATATGTCCAACCCATGAACAGGAGCCATGATGAAGAGATAATTGGTGATATTCACTCCACCTGTCAGTGGTCAGAACGTCACGCCTGATCGATGTACTTGTAAATATACGACTTTGCAAAAGTCCTCAGGCTCAGTCTGGCTCTGTAAGGGTTAAATTAAGCTAACCTTCAGGTGCATACTCCCAAAAATTGCAAAGTGATTGATTATATGCTGTAATGAAACAACGCTACACTTTCAGATTAATCATTAAAAACATGCGTGGTGAGGGAACCGGCCTGGGCGCTTTTTTTCCCCCAAGATTCATCAAACTAATTGACAAATTCCATGTAAAAATTAATCAAAGTATAATTGAAACATTCATCTTGAGCGGCTTTTTCCTGCTGCAGTCTATCGGCGACACGCCACCATCTATATATGGATCGAGGTGATTAGTCAGTCTGCAAATTCTGGAGCAACGTTTCAATCAGGTTGTCTTTAAGAGTGATTTTGTTTTCGTCTGTGCTGTTCCTTTTTGAAGAGGATTGAATCTGAGCTCCTATAATTATCGCACCGGGGTTTATTGTCCTTTTCACAGTTTACAAGATATTAAAAACGGCGCCCTGATATTGAGTTGATATTGAGTTGCAGGACCTCGGCTTTTTCACACCATAAATTACCCTCTAAGCTTATTTTTGATTTGAGTTGTGTTTTGAAGGGGAGCCTCCAAGGATTTTAACTGCATCATTCATTTTGACCAAATGTAGAGGCGGCAAAGATGTAATTAGGCTTCTTTTTTTCCCGACCGCTCCCCATATGTGGTGACAAACACGGTGTGAAAAACCCAAACCTCTCATGAGTTTATGACCAGGCCGCCGCAGCATCTGCAACTGACTTCAATTGAATCAAGCAGGTGTGATGTGTTGTTCAAACTTCTCCAGCCTGACAATGCTCGCCTCTCGGATGATAAATAGAGCTGCTGAAAACATCTCATTTGTGAGGCTGCTGGCTCCGCAATTGAAAAGCAATCAATACGCCTATTAGCTCTACTGCCATTACTTTCCAAACATGTGAGCGCTCTCTAAACGCCCTCGGAGCACGGAGTCGTTCAGCCACATATTTGTACACAACCGCCTTCTTTTACACACCAGCATCTGGCTGTAGGCGTCGAGCAAAAAAAGTAGGAAGACTTATCGATGTCCACAGTCTGGAAGATGTTTGTTTTCTTCTTTCAGTCAGATTTTCATTCTGAAACATTGTTAAGCTTCCATGAATGGGAAAATGTTGTACCGTTCAGTTCCTAGAGAGATGATTATGCTGGCTATCTGCAGAACTTATTAAATGTTAACGTATTTGCTACAGGAAAGGGATATTTTCTTTATGTGACTTTGTTGTATGTTGTAAACAGTACAACCTGTGCAAACGAATGGAAAAACACTGACTGACTTTAGATGAGGAGATCGATACTACTCCCAAGTTTTATCAATAAATACATAGTGATATCTAAAAGATGTTTAGCTCAGCTGACCATAAAGACTGGAAACAAGGCATTTATATCACTTCAGCTTAGGCTTTGTTCATTGATCCCCAACTTCAGCCCCAGTCGTATTGCTGCTAAGTGTATGGAGGCTCTAATGTTGAGTTTTCAGTGTATTTGTGTACACTTGAGTCTGCATATGTGCAGACTTTCCTGCCAATAAATGTGGTCGTCCTGCTTTGCAGCCTGCAACCTGGACGGTGCAGGAAGAACTCTGCTGTTAATTCTGTTTATCTGTCAGCATCAACATCTGGCTGCTCGTTGTTGTGGTTATTTATTCCACAGTGGTAGAGTTGATTGTATTTTCAATCAAACATTTGCATGGGATTTACAGATTTTCATGGATTTCTTGACTTTTTTTTTTTTAATGAAGCTTATATATGCAGAGCAGACAAAATCGAAGCTAAAACAAGTCTAAAATGAGAATCACACTTTGGTGTCCCAAGTTACAGAGGAGCAAACTTTGAGCAGTAAGAGTTTCCTTACTCCTTTCCTTTCCTTCAGTATGTGAAGTATAAGCTGCAGACACTTTTCCTGTTTACTTCCAGTGTGTTCTACAACTGTCTTTACATAATCTGTACTGTTGCATGCAGTCTGCACACAGTGAGGACCTGCTACTTCATCCATCCACTTCCTCCTGCCCTGCAGTCACCTCTGGGTTTCTGCTACCTGCACACCTGCTGCTCATTCCCTCCTTACCACCCACAGTATATATACCAGCTCTCTCTTTCACTGTTTAGAGGCTGAGTCTTCTTTGTGCTGCTCTAATCTGAGGCCTCCAGCCAGTTTTTGTCTACCTGACCCTGACATTTGTCTGGACCTGATTACTGCCTACATGCTGCTTCTCTGCTTGTTACTGGCTGACTTTTCCCTGCTTGCACCTCATTCAAAATGATCCTTTAAGGTTTTACCTAAGGTGGATTGAAGCTCCTCTGTTGGCAGTCTAACAATAGCATCATCAGTTAATTGATCTGTGCTTGATCTGCTTCTTGTTCCTTTTAGTCAGTTTTTTGTAAGTACAGAGCGAGTGTCACATTTGTGTCTCCAGCACCAGAAACAGATTAGTAATCCTGTTATTTAGGTCTGTGCGGGAATGCCTCTGATCTAATTAGCGTCAGTGTTTGTATATTTAAAGGAGCGCAGTTGGTGCACGACTTGATAAACCTGCGTCTTTGCCAGCGTCCTAATGGAGTGATTCACTTCAGCCCTGTCTCATTAGTGTGGAGGGTAAACAGCTAAATAGCTCCACATCACTGCCTCCCCTCTCCTCCTCCTCCTCCATCTCTGGCTGCTTTTGCTCACTCATGCCTTTTCACTTGCACAACTTGATTTTTATACTTTTACTGTTGTGTTTTTATGAGCGCATTGTCCTCACGCCCTCCATAGAAGTGATGTCCTGGGACTTTTTTTACGAGTACATTCCCAGTTTTATACGTGCTGCAGTTTTGAAACTAGATTAGGCCGAGTGATCTCATTGGTCACCTTGGAAGTTTGCCCCTCCCACTGGTGTGATGCTGTATAAGGTGACATAGCAACAGCTCCTGGATGCGGCTCATCAATCATATGTGGCTGATGTGTCTGCTGATGTTTATGCTCTCGCTTTTCAGCTACGTGTCCATAATGCCAAATGTGGCCGGCTGTGCCTCGTTGCCGGGACACAAAGTGTGCAGAGAATGACAATAAATCTGGATGGAAACAAGGAGATGATGCAGCCCGAGGACAGACGCTAATGTTGACAGAGAAGCTGCTCCACTGATGGTGTCGTTAACGACGGCGGTCATTACGCCACACTCCGCTCGTCTCCATGCGGATGTGTTCTGATGAAATGAATACGTATGACGGGGCCGGTTTGGAAAGCTCCAGACAGACTCACCCAGAGGCTCTTCGCCCAAACGGGAGTCACATTTCCTCCCCAGTCTGGATCCACTCCTGATCCTCTGTCATGAGCTGAAATATCATCTCCTCATGAAATACTTCACCTCCCTCAGAGCTTCTCCAACTCTATTAAGCTCTGCTCTTTGAGGAAAAAATCTTCTCTTCTCAGATCTTATTTCCTTTCCCTCCACATCTCAGGCTGACATCGTCATCAGTTTTGTCACAGAAATAACTTTCAGCTTTTTGAACTGACTGATGCACCGGAATAAAGTTTGCTGCAGATTTTAGTTTTGCTGGAAATTTTTTTTTCATTCATTGGTCAAAAGAAAACCAATGGTAAAATCTAGTTAAATCAATCTTACTTGTGGTGGCCAAAGCACCAAACTATAAAATCTGATAAACTCAACTTGTTTCATCAAAGTCATGTCAAGTTGGTCCCATTAATTCAGACATTGCACAGTGTTTTAGATTATCTATACTAAACAGACACTCATAGGCTTAGATTCTGATGGATTTGTCCAACATAAACAGACAACAAACAAATAACTTTTATGTTAACAAACTACTGTGACAATATTTACAGACATATGCAGTGAAGGCACAATTTGGTACATTAAAATTCATCAAAATGCAGGAATATGAAAGTGTTTGATGCTCAAAACCTCCCTGCCTCATGTATCCCATCCTATGTTCACACATAAACGACAACCATTATGATACTTAAAGTCATATTAAAGCCCATATCACTAATATAAGCAGTTTCAACACCACAGCTATTTCTCATCCATTCATCCTTTGATTTTCAGTTGCTATCCATGTGAGGTTATGCCATCCACCATGTACTTTTCTGCACTGGGGTGTCCTGATCAACTGCTAAACCATTTCTGTCCTGAAGGGGCAGCATCTCTCCTCTGAGCTTCTTGGACATGGCTGAGCTCCTCACCACGTCCTTCAGGTACAGTCCACACATGCATGCTTTTCAATTTTTGTTCAAAAAACAAAAAACTATTGAAAAGAAAACTGAAGCACTGTCAAGATTGCATTGCAACATTTGCTAAAAGACCTGGAAAAAAAATAGATTCTGGCTATGGTAAATACACAAGGTAAATACACAACATGTCCATAAATGTTGACAAATATTACATATAAAATGACTAATCTATGTTATCATTGCTGAAGTTACTGTAAGTTAACTGTACTCTGTCTGTCTAATGTATTGCCAGACAACTGTGGCGCTCATCTAATAAGCTTCTTTTTTTGTAATCTATCCTCTGTAATATATTTCTCGCTACTACAACATTAATGCATCCACATTCTCAGCCTGTAAATGAGGTAAACGTTTGTCATCAAGAGTCGGAGACAGTGTAGCTCAAATCATGAAAATAAAAATGCAAAATGACGAAGTTCTTTGAGAGAACAGATTCCAAAAAAAGCAGCCTTCATTTGGCTTTGAATGTGTGCAACAGGCCCACTTCAATCCTCTGCCACAAGTGGAGTGTGTCGTTTTCTAGTGCCTCTACACAGCAGCCGGACCGCAGCTGTTGATAAACTTCCTCCAGTCGTCCACATTAGACCACAGGCCCCTTCATGAATAAATGAACCAAGTGATGCTGACTTACGCTGCCTGGAGATTTAGCTTGGTGAGGAGAAGGACTCAGGGGCTCAGTATGTTAATGTCCTCTGTATAGATTACAGTGCTTACTAATTCATGCAGGAGGAGGTAATTTATTGGGCTTTCATAGAGGTCCCCAATGGGAGATAAATGCTGTCTGTCCAGCCCACTGCTGAGACCTCTGAGAATTCATCAAGTGCAGGGTAAATTGGTTTTTACTGGACTCTGTGGGGGACACTTTCTTACACCAGGGAACTATTGCACTTTATTCACCCCCCTGGCGTTGCAAAGCTTGGTTTAAACCACAAATATAATATTTGTTTGTCCAGCAGTAAGCTTCATTTTCTGAATCCCAACTACCACAGATGCTGGGAGTGCAGAGGTCAGAGGTGAACATACTGAACCTTGCCGCGACCGGAGACGAAGGATCGGGGGTCAGTGTGAAAATAAGAGCTGAGGAAGCAGAGATGATGTGAACTTCATTGATCTCTGAGGGGGAAACTGTGCAGCATGGATGGCTATTTTTTTTATTTATGATGCCCACTCTGACAGTGATGGCTTCGATGTTTCGGGTTCACCAGACAGCTGACATGTGGCCTTTAGGTGGTGGCTCGGACTGACTACCAAGCAGATGCTCAACATAAATAAAATAGTGGAAATGCACACGTGTTGCCATCACATTAATATATAGATTTCTGTTGACGCATCATGAAAGTTTTTACTGCATGGCTGCTGTTTTTGTGCAAGTAAAATGTGAAGGAAAAAGTACTCTTTCCCCTTTTTAAGGTATTTCCCTGTTTCTGTTAGCTGATGTCATACCAAATTATCTCCCGACTGGCAGACACTGTATGAGGAAGATCTGCCAGGACTCTCTGCTCTGGTCAAGGTTAGATGTCTATTGTGAGAAGACTAAGCAGACTAGATGTCTCCGTAGTTGTCTGTAATCTAAAATCTGACCTTCTCCCAACTACAGTATATACCTGAAGATCAGAGAGAATCCTCAAAACTGATGCTGGCATTGCTTGCATGAACTGTTGCTCTGTTGGTGTCACTTCTGATATCAGTAAAACTTACTCACAACCTGAGTCACCTGAGTCTCCAGTGTACTAGCACTGAACTTCCACAGCATAAAAGGTTTGCAAACTTGCAGAGCCCACTTTCCCACAGAAAACACTGCTACTTACCTGCCATGAAACACCCACTTTTTTCCTTGTTACTTATCTATGTCATCATGTTACGCATTTGCATAACGTCCAAACAATAGCTTGTTTGGCCCCCAAACAAAAAATGTGCAGATTTTGCCATTTTTTCCTCAACTTAATCTGTTTCTGCTACAGCTACTACCCAGATCTGAGGTTACTAACCAACATTTTCCCACTTTCATCAAGTCGACTGATCAATCAGAGCAGACTGGAGATACCTTTAAAGCAACAGGAGCCAAAACAGTGTTTCAGACATAAGGTGGGAAGAGATGCTGCAGCAGTGTGAGAAAATAATTTTTACATCAAAGCATGTAAACATATACTAGTGGAAAAAAATAATTGTGAACTCAAAAAAGTGCATCATATGGGCTCTTTAAAATGTAGGGATCTAAATGTTAGCTTGCTAAAGCTAGTAATGATCCACAAACGATGGATCTGTGCAGTTTGGCATCTCATAACAGCCTCAGCATTCTTTGAAAACCACATCTGGTATTTTGATGGTGGATTTTTTTAAGCAGCTTTTCATTATTTCAAGTTCAGAAATTTTCCTTTACTTTAAAGAGGTGCTCGTTTTAGCATCGACTTCCATAAGGCGTATGGACGATGTGGATTTTAAGACTAATCCATATAATCTTCGAGCAGCTTCTACCAAAATCTCTGCTTTAGGCCTTTATGAAACAGAAGAGCAGCAAACTTTTCAACTTTTTACAGACATTTGTTCCTCAGAAGTGCAGAAAAAACAACAAACACACTCACATCGGAGGGATTTCAAGCCTGATTCTGTTTTGTTGGAGGTTGGACAGCACGTCTGACATTAAGCTGATTGTTGGCATTCCCCTGCCGCAAACTCGCATTAAAGCTGCTTGATTACCACCGACGGTTTCTCCCCGTCTGAGGGGGCAGCACACTTCCGCAGCCGCTTTATTTGGTTAAGCGTTGGAGCTGGAGATGAGAAATGTCCCTCTGCCGACTGCTCCAGACACAAACATCGCATTAAAACAAAGGCATCTCTCCCCACGGAATCGCTTTGGGCTTTTCGTTGCTCGATTGTGGAGGGAAAGTACGGAAATGAGTTTAGCAACAAACAGGCTCATTAGGGCCGGAGAAGAAGTTTATTTATGAATTTGGATTACCCCCATTGCTAAGCCTTTGATGCTTTAATTAACGTCATCAGTCATCTTGATAATGCTGAGTTTGTCCTCTTTTCATTGTTCATTGTTTCCCTGCAGGTTGGATGAATTTCACTTTGCTTGTGTGGCCTGTTTCTGCTATGGAACCACCGACAAATATCCATCGTTCTCCTCTGACTTCCTTCTGTGAAAAAATCTATAACATGTCGACTAAAGAGAATAGATGAATGAGTGAAACTAAAGCTGTATCTGTGGCATCACCAGGGGAAGACACCAATAAACACAATGGTAATTTCACATCGGAACATCTTATTTCCTGAAAATAACCATTTTCAGGGAGTTATAGCTCCATCTGTGTCCAGTTCGAAGGAACTTTTTCAATCTATGTTGCCTCAGGTTTAACCTTTAGGGCTTTCTGGGCAATGCTAGTATTACCAGGGGAAGGACAGTAATTTAATTATTCAAATAAAATGAGCTTAAAAGTAATATTCATGGAAAGTCTGGGTAATCCAAGAACCATGAAAACCACTTCAGCCACAGTGAAGATCCAAACTTTAAGTGACTCCATCAGCACTTTCAGAAAACTAAAATCCGTCTTCAGTGTAACTTTGATGCCGGCTTGTCCTGAGATATGTTTTATTCTGTTTCATACTCTGTTTCTATATATTTCTTATCTTTTTTCACAGACTGAATTTAGCTTCTTCTGTAGCAAACCTGCTTTGCCCTCAGGGACCAATGGAGTCTCATCCAATCGATGTAGCTCCTCTCTGCCACCACCTAATGACTCTCCACCATCTCGATGTTCAGTATGTAAGTCAGAATCTGTGTGCAACACCAGACGAAATCACCCAATGCCATCTAGACGGAGATAATGGGAATGAAACTTCTATGACCATGCAAAAAAGGTAGAAACTGTCTGATTTGAAGGTGTTTTATTTAAATCTAAGCTGTCGATACTTTCTCTTCCCACATGATGCCAACTTTCAGTATCTGACCATTTTCATGACCCCAGAAGTAATTTCCATTGCTGAGAGTTTCCTGTAAAACTATGGCATTCTTGTCAGGGTGTCATTCCTCTGAAACATTTAGATCATTGTGGAGCTTTGCCTTCTTTCTGGTGGGTTAGCAGCAGCTCTGTAAAGCTGACAAAGGCAGGTTTTACTGCAGGTTTTACAGAACAAAATCCTCCAACAGCACAGCCGCGATTCATCTGATCAGATGTCTGGAATACAAATAAGGATCGCAACTGGCTGGCTGGCATGTGGACATTAAAGCATTTTTTAACATTTGCATGAGATTATAGCTCGGTTAAAATTACATGTTGTTGCTTGTAGGTAAAAATAAACGATCACACTGCACTAAGTGTCTGAACGTTACTGTCTCTCACAACCAAACACACTAGTTTGATATAAACAACAACACTTTATCTCCATAACAGCTGGAAGCAGCTTTAGGTTTTCATTTACTTTATACTTTATCATTAAATCTTATATTAATGCATTCTTTTAATTTAAATATGAATGTTTTATTGTGTTTGTCTTTAATTGCATATGTTTTAATGCCCTGTGTAAATTATTTTGGCTTATGTTCATGTATTGTATGCATTAGTTTGGGATTAATCCATATTTTTGTGTGTTAGGAGATCCAAGATAAACTACAGTGTGTTTGTTCATCATAATTAAAATAGCATGGTGTGACTCATTGAAATTAGTTTTTGTGGTGGAATAGTGGAATAAGATAACAGGTGTTACTTATAGAAACAAATACACAAACAATATTTGTTAGTCGAGTCTTTGTTGTTGGTTCGAAAAACATAGAATATCTTGAGATTTCTTCTTTTTAAACTCAACTTGTACCCTACTATGGAGGTGGCCCATTTTCAAGCTCCACATTAAGTAACCAATTAACAAATCAGAACATCTGAAGAAGAAGAATTGACTTGAAGTGCTTTGTATCAATAATGGTTTCTTTCCGTGCTTTTGCAGCAACAGTTTGCAGACAGATACAGGAGGAGGCAGCAGATCATTCAGTATCTCCCTGAAACTAGTAAACATAAATTAACTGAAGATGGAACCCTTGGGAAGGACACACTGTTACTCAGAAAATGGCCAGTAAGGTTAAAAGCGCTCATAAATGACCAAACAGTGGACAACACCAACTGCTGCATCTTCCCAGTGGAGCATCTGACTGGAAAAGCCAGCAAAGCTTGGAAACAGCATAAATCCTCAGTGATAGAAAGCAATAAACAGAGCAGTTTAATTTATTTGTGGATTAAAGGATGTAAAACCCTGTGTAAAGGAAAATGTTTCACCAATGAATCAGTTCGTAGTAAATTAGGTGTTTACATGTCACATTTTAGTTCTGACTGAGACGATGGAGTGGAAACAGCAGCTGCTATATTTAACATAAACACAGTTTTCACACAACTTTAAAGTTGCATAAATCAATATTCTATGCAGAAAATCTGTAAAATTTCTGTGTGTTTCTGGTCAGTCATCCAATTTTGGCATTCTTGTCTGTTTGAGTAATGACGGCTTCATTGGGTTATATTCTGTCACTTCTTGGGCTGCCTTCAAGTGACATTCAAGGTTAAAACGTGATCTTATTTAATGTTGTTTGTTTTAGCTTTTTCCAATTCCTCACTAATGCTTTGAAATGTTTACACTGAATAAAATATTCAAACCCAAGGCTGATGTCCGTTGCATTATAAGGCTTTACACAAAGATCTGCTTGAAATATTTGCAATTTTCACTCAGTAAAATTCTGTAGGCCTGAGTGGTGTTTGCAGTTTGCTATGGAACTTAATTGTTCTTTTACTTTCTGCATCTGTGTCCACTTTATTTACATTACAAACTTAAGAAAATGTTCTACTCTAAGGGTATCTGTCCAGTCACATGCATGTCACACTATTTTAATCATAAACTTGTAATAATAAAATAATTTAATCTATGAGATGTGATTAAAAAACACATATGTGATCTGCAGGTGCAACTGTTGGTAGGATGCAGTGAGATTCATTACTGGAACTAAAGCCACTGGACATCTTTACATGCCATCAGAATATATGCAAGAAATTGTAATTCACTGTGTTTAATTACTTGAGTACGCAGGAACAGAGTTATCCAAGCATGTAAAGGCAGCCAGTGTTTCAGTGAGAGAGAACACGAATGCAGAGAGAAAATGAGATAAGGGGAGAATGGATGAGAGAGAGCACCTAAAGACGTCCTGCATCTTCAAATCCCCCTCGTAATTTAGCTGGAGCGCCTCACCTTACCACATGCTTAATTACCCTTGACTGTTCACGGCTACATAATTAACATTCTGATATATTTCATCAGGAGATGCGGAATCCTAATAGGTCAGGGGCGTTTTGTCCGGGTTTTGACTTTGGGAGAGGTTGCTGCAGGAGCTCCAATACCTGCGGGGTAATAATAAAGGCTTTAATCTTGCCTCGGGGGTAATTTATAGAGCAGAGGAGGAGGGAGTCCTGAGGACAGGTGATAGATAAATCAGCTAAATGAACGAGGCAACCACACACGGGGCTTGGTGGGACTACAGGAACGGATGACAATATGGCCTCTGGAGCAGGAACAGGGATCTATGGGGAGCTAATGCTATGTGCTATCTGCTTCTGGGAGAAAAAGGAGGTCACAGTGGTTGTTGAGATAGTTCTTTTGTAAGGACTTGGTCCCCAACAACCAGACTGCTCACAGGGCTTCTCAGATTCCTTTGGAGTCACCAGTCGATCCCCTTGGCTTCGCTCCAAACACTACAAATGCAGTTTCATCTACTTTCAGAATGCAAAAGAGAATTCATCCACAGTTTAAAGTATACAGATCACATTATGGAACAGTTGCTGTCTTGGAAATTTGTAATTCTGACATTGTCACATCAGTGCAAAAGCCAAACAACCAATCACAGCCTGGACTGGCTTAGTAAAATTCACTAGTCAGTAAATTTATCTTCACTTTACTTCTATGTCTGGTTCTGTGGATGTTAGGTTTACTTCAGTTTTGGAGCAGATTCTTGGACAAACCAGTCTGTAGACATGGACCAATGCAGTTTATCTGTGAAAACAGATGTGCCACAGTGGAAGAGCAGACAAGAGCATCAAAATTTAACCCGATACATAAATTATACATGCAAAATTACAAATAAAAAACACTATAGGGTATTCACTCCAATATTTACACTTGTAAGGTCACTTTCTAAAAATAATGATTAGAAATCTGTCAAAAACTTGTTTCAAACTAAAAATTGTGCTGTTATTTACTAGGCAAAAAACAAATTAGAAAAACTAAGTAGTCCTTATTCACATATATTAACCAAAAATCTTAACATTTTGTATACACAAAGTCAGAAATTAATCAAGAATAACTTACAACCTCTGAAACAATTTTTTTCAGTTCAGCAATGCAAGTAAATAAGTGTAATTTGACATCTTAATCAAAAAGTAATAATGTGCTTTACTTCTTTTTCTGCTTTTTTGTAAACTGTAAATTTAAAAATTCATGGATGGCAACAATAATTATATTTTGGCATTAAAGATGTCATTTTGATTAAAGAGCTTGCACATACTGGCAGATTAACCACTACAGAAGCATTTAAGAATATTTTACTAATCAGCAATACTGGCAAACACCTGACAGTCTAATATATTTGTTAAGCACTGTACACTTCTGTTCAAATGCTTGGGGTCATTAGAAATGTCCTTATTTTTTTAAAGAAAAGCAGTTTTCTTCAATGAAGGTAACACTAAGGGCATGAAGCTAATGTGCGCCATAATGACTCTCCAGCTATTGTTAATGTTCAGCTTTTGTCCCTACCTGAGCTTTTACACACCCAGGGGTTGCCACTGGTTTTAATGTGTGAAATGTGTAATTTTTCTGTTTAAAACATGGGGGGAAAAATCCCTGAATGTTAGTTTTAACAGCAACACATCCTCTGTAAAGATCTGTTCTTTATTATGAAACAAGGATACATGTGCTGAGCGGTAGAAATCCCATATTTCATGCATGCATCATCGCCGGAGGCTGCACATCTTCCAGCAGGACTGCCCAGAGGCTACCAGCTCAACACGGCCTCCTCCTCAGCCCTGCAGCCACATGTGGAACACTTCCAGAGATGAGGACACCTAGCGGCACGCTGTGTCTTTCTTCTCGCAGCACGCCCAGCTACGACGCTTCAGACGTGCTAAATAAGAGGCTAATTGGCTCGCGGGTGATGGTGTGAAGAAATTTGTCAGTGGAAGGAAGCGAGCCAAATGGAGGATTTGACCTACATCGGCTGGTGGCTGGGAATTTTTCAGCGAGCTCTGCGGCTGCCAGTGGCCGCAGGTGGAGCTGAGCTGGAGGTCTGACATTAATTAGGAGGAAGAGGACAGTTTGCCTGAATCTGTCAAGACTGCTCATCAGCTGTATGACTCCCACTCTGTCCAGATTTCTGTCTCGCTCTCTCTCCAGAAAATATCTACCTATCCATCCATCTGTGCAGAGAACCTATCCGTCCATCTCTCAGCGGTGCAGCTTGTTGCTCTGGACTGTGATACGCAGCTTTGACACAGCTCAGAGTTTTGATTAATGGCTCAGCTATGAGTCAGAATCCAGTAATTGGCGAATGACTTGCAGTGCTTTTTTCATTTTTCCTTTCCGTTACCCGCCGACAGAGATCCAGTTGAAGTGTGAGAGCAATTCTGCAATGTCTTCTGAGTTAGTGTCAAATCTGGAGCTAACCGCGGCCCGGAATAACATCTCCAGCTCCTTTATCAGCAGATCTGAGTCATATAACGCCTGAGGAGAGAGCACAGACACAGGCTGGGAGAGTTTGTTGGTGTTTATTTGTGAACTTGACTGGCACAGCTGCAAAGCTGGTGATTTGATCAGTCGTGTTCTGTGCTCCTAACTTAGCCCCGTCTTATCGTATAACCTCAGCCTTAACCCGCTGCATCCTTCTTCACCCTACGCGAATGTTAACACCACCTTAAGAATCCAGCCCAACCTAATTCCCCCGTCAGTTTCTTTAAGTCAACTAAAAGTAGTATCAAAGGATAACAAGAGCAAAACCTACCTAAGTTTGAGTTGCTTTACTTAAATATTACCATTCTCTGCCACTCCATACTTCTGTTACTCTACATTTCAGATGCAAATCTTGCACTTTTTTAACAACAACATTAATTTGCTAACTTTCTTTGTAGATTTATTTTAATAATACCAAATATAAAGGTAAATGGTCTGCACTTACGCTATCGTTCAAAAGTTTGGGGTCACCCAGACAATTTCATGTTTTCCATGAAAACTCCCACTTTTATCCATGTGCTAACATAACTGCACAAGGGTTTTCTAATCATCAATTAGCCTTTCAATACCATTAGCTAACACAATGTAGCATTAGAACACAGGAGTGATGGTTGCTGGAAATGTTCCTCTGTACCTCTATGGAGATATTCCATTAAAAATCAGCTGTTTCCAGCTACAATAGTCATTTACCACATTAATAATGTCTACACTGGATTTCTGATTCATTTAATGTTATCTTCAGTGAAAAAAGCTGCTTTTCTTTCAACAATAAGGACATTTGTAAGTGACCCCAAACTTTTGTACGGTAGTGTGTATAGCACTTTACAACATGTGTTGCATTTACACATCAATGGCAATAGAGACCCCCAATGCAAGCTGCCTTCCTGCCATTAGGAACACCTTTAGGTTTGATGTCTTGCCCAGGAACGCTACAACATGTGGAGACTGAACCAGCAACCTTACAATTTGTGCACAACTCGCTTTACCCCATGAGCACCAGCCCCTCTAAAAATCAACTAATAAATGATGCTGTAATATCATAGATCAAAATAAGACTTTCCTAATACCTGTGGGGAAATTCACAAGCAGCAGATAAACCATTATAGAGGTTCAATCAATTTTTCCAGTCTTATAATGGTGAAAAAATGAATGCATAAATATTTCTGATGCAATAATATACATTATTCTGATATATGTCATTCTGCATAATGAGTGCTTTTACTTTTGGCACTTCATGTATGCTTTGATGCTCTTGTTTTTCTTTACTTTGACTTTGAAATGCATGACTTTAATTGGAGTCTTTCTACGCTGTGGTTTTCTGTTAGTACAAGATCTGAATCTACAAAGGTCATTACAGCACACATGATGAGTGTTTCACTCAAGGGCTTACTTAGCTTTTCCTATAGCTTCATACGTTCAGGCTCAAATTGGCGAGTTTGTCATCAAGCACGTTGCTGCACTAGTAGTTCTACATGAAAGGTCACGGCATCACTGAAATCAAGAGGAGCTGCAAGTGTTATCACAACTTCTTTGACAAAAATTGTATTTTTCTTTTGCCTGGCTAAAGATTCAATCGAATGTGTCCACAATCTAACGGGTTCTACCTCTTTTAGAATCAATGCAGGCTTTATGGGTGCTTTGTAGTTTGTCTGTTGTTTTGTTTGAGTGGAAATTCTGATATGATGGTGCAGCAAGTTAGTGGCTCACCAAAACCATCACAAACCCTTCTCCAAGGATTTTACTACATGTGCAGCATCATAGAAATCAGAACCTCATTTATCGCTGCTGCACATGCACAAAACAGTGCTTTAAACATGCTTCTGTGTCCACTGACTTTCCTTTCTATGGTCTGCCACGCCCCTCTAATCACCTGTCACCCAGGAAAACTGGGTCACTCTGCAATAGTTTTTGTTGGCCATCAATCAGCCTATCAGCTGTCAGTCCAAGCACATAAACCAATGGAAGCATGGCTCCGCCCCACCCTACACCTGTATGCATGCAGTCAGTCATGCCAAGCCCTGGAAGACCACACAGCCAAACCAAAACCATCAGCAAACAGTTGCATTTACCTGAACAAACTGGAAAAGATTGGAACCTGGATTCACATACAGACCTCAACAGAAGTGGTGAGTGGATCTCATGTCACATCGTACTCCAACAACAAGCTGTTCAGATTTAATTCACCCATGAACCCATTCATTCAGTTTAACAGTGTGCTTGCCACACAGTGTTTTCAAGTTGCTGAATGGATGGTGAGGCAGGCACAATAAAATGCTGCAGCTGGACGTGAGAATGCCAGATTTGCACATTAAAACTATTTTTCATTTACCTGTTTTCGTTACATGTTTACCTGAACAGGTCAGGTTTTTTTGTTGGACTGAAATCTTTGGAGGGCGAACTAGAAAACCTCTGAAAAGCCTGGTGGTGTGCAGGCCTCAAGTCTGGCTGGTCACTTTTAATATTTGGTTGCTTGAAATCAGGAACCCATAGATCACTTTGGGCTGGGTTTGGTCCCTGGTGATGCTCTGTCAGGCCTCTACTGCTGATGTCTTCACTTCCTGCTTGTTCTTGGGGCATTTTCCCTTCAGTTTTGTCCTCATCAAGTAAAATCCATGCTCAGTGGATTCAGCTCAGGTGATTGACTTGTCCATTGCAGAACCTTCCACCTCTTTGACGAAAGAAACTCTTTGGTTGCTTTTGTGGTATGCTATGGATCGTTGTCCATCTGTACCACAAAGCGCCGTCCAATCAGTTCTGAAGCATTTGGCTGAATATGAGCAGATAATGGTGAACTAAACACTTGAGAATGCATCCTGCTGCTCTTGTCAGCAGTCACAGCCATACACCACCATGCTTCACTGATGAGCTGGTATGCTTTAGATCTTGAGCAGTTCCTTCTTTTCTCCAGACTCTTCTCTTTCCATCATTCTGCTACAAGTTGATCTTTGTCTCATTTGTCCACAGGAAGTTGTTCCAGAACTGCATAGGCTCTTTTAGATGTTTTTTTTTTTTTTTTTTGGGTAAACTCTAATCAGGCATTCCTGTTATTGAAGCTAATAAATGGTTTCCACCTTTTGCTGAACCCTCTGTATTCACTCCGGTGAAGTCTTCTCTTAATTGTGTACTTTTTCCTTCTGGAGAGTGTTCTTGATCTGGCCAACTGTGATGGGGGGTTTTTCTCCACCACACTTGTTTTCCGTGATCTTCCGGGGTTTTTGGCATTTGTGAGCTCACCAGTGCTTTCTTTCTTTTTAAGACTGTACTAATCAGTTGATCTGACCACACCTAATGTTTTTGCTATCTCTCTGATGGGTTTGTTTGGATTTTTCAACCTAATGGTGACTTGCTTCATTGGTAGTGATGCTCTTTGGACTTCATATTGAGAGTTGACCTCATCATATTCCAAACAGCACATTTGAAATGAACTCTAGACCTTTTATATGCTTCTTGTAAATGAAACAATGAGGGAATTACACACATCTGGCTATAGAACAGCTGAGCAGACAGTTGTCCAATTACCTTTGGTCCCTTAAAAGGTGGAGGCCGCATCTAAAATGTGTTGTTGCTCTTATTTATTTTTTATCATCCCAACCAGTGAAACCAGCAGAAATGATGTAGTAATTCCACCCGGCACCTGCGCCTCATCTTAATCTGCATCCATAATACCTGATCCAAGAGGAGTTTGGTGTCACAAAACTGATTTGATTTCTAACCGTACAGCAATGCATTTCTCTTTTCCATTCAGCTGAGTGATAATGCAGATAGGATACGTGAATTGTGTGACCATGTTTTCTTTTGATGACACTAGAGCAGGGTTTATCACTGTTGATCCTCTGCAACTGTATTTTTCACGGCTCAAAGCACCGCGAATGCAAACGGAGATAGTCAAGGACAGAGAAATGAAAAGATGTTTTTGATTTGTTTTGTACCTTCCCTGCCATGCCTTGCAGACAGTCATCAGTCTACCTTTTGTCATCCGATAAAAGAAGCTGCATTGCTGTGAGAAACACGATTTTTAGCCGCATGTCCTTTTGTAAGTAAATATTTTTAGGCTATTTTTGCAGGTCAGGAAGGTCAGGACGGCAGCGTTTCTCTTCAGAAAGAAAGGACGCCCAAGTCGAAGCTACAGTTGCAGCTCCAGAATATCTTTGTGTTGGTTTGCGGGAGGCGGAGCAAAAAGGTATTTTAAGGTCAGCACTGAATCAGAGGCAGTTCTGGGTGATTCAAAGTGGTTTGAATAGGGAGCATAAATCACACATACCCTGAGGAGGGTTCATTATCTTGAAAATAAAGCTTTTACCACTGATTGCATTCAGTAGCCTCGCATGGCTCATACAGCCAAACGCAAGCCTTCAAAATCAGTTTGCTTCGTCCTTGTTCCGTTTACAATGCGACACAGACATGTGAGCTTTGATAGAAAAATAAAACACACTATGTATTTCTTTCTTTTCTCTCTGCTACGTCCTGGTTAAAATTCACAGTGAGTGCTTCTTTTTTGCAGAGTCATTTCTCAAATGCCACTAAGAATGGCGCCGCGATAACGGATGCGATGCACAGTCTGCGTTAGTATGCCGGATGGAAAATTGCAAAGAAGACGGTGAGGTGAAGGTATTCCAGTGTGAGAACTCCTCAGCTCTTTCTGTCTCTCTTTGTCTGGCGACTCTCTTCTTCGACAGTCCAGCCTCTCACTTAAAAGTCGGAAGGCGATTGCTGACGTCGGTGCTCTCGGTAACGTATCAGTGTTGTCTCGATAGCTACAAATCAATCTGCGCCCGGACAGCCTCTGCAATGCAGGCACAAGGCTCTGGCTTGGCCCAGGCTTCGAGTGCAGTTTGCTGGCTGAGCTGCTCGCTGTGTTTGTCAGGCAGCTTCCAGCAGAAGGAAAACAAAAGAGGAGGGAGCCTTTTTTTGTTGTTTTTTCCTGCATTAATCTTCACTAATTCCACTCTCAGTTGTGTTTTTCGACTCTGAAGCCCTTTAAGACCCGAGGTCATCAGTAATAGAAGAATTTTCCTCAATTTATGCGTGAGCATGTGCTTTTGATGCTACTCAGCTGATTCAATTAGCTTCTGCCAACAGGGGCGCTTCAGTAATACACATGTACTTCACTTTTTTATCAGTACTGGAGAAGTGGATTTAGGGGTCAAAAAAAAATAAAAAAGTCAACAGTGTCAACTAACTGTTATTGTTCGACTGATTAAACCTTGGCTTGAATAGAAAACAAGTCCTGGCAACTCATGTAGTGGGCTCTGCCTTTAAAATTACACAGATAATCTCCAAATTTCTAGCATTTCTTAAATTATAAGTAACTTCCAGCATATACACTATCGTTCAAAAGTTTGGGGTCACTTAGAAATGTCCTTATTTTTGAAAGAAAAGCAGTTTTTTCAATGAAGATAACATTAAATGAATCAGAAATCCAGTCTAGACATTGTTAATGTGGTAAATGACTATTGTAGCTGGAAACAGCTGATTTTTAATGGAATATCTCCATAGAGGTACAGAGGAACATTTCCAGCAACCATCACTCCTGTGTTCTAATGCTACATTGTGTTAGCTAATGGTGTTGAAAGGCTAACTGATGATTAGAAAACCCTTGTGCAGTTATGTTAGCACATGAATAAAAGTGTGAGTTTTCATGGAAAACATGAAATATTTATATTTACATTTTCGTCATGCCATGTATGATGACAATAAAATCCATTCTAATTCTAATTCAAATTGTCTGGTTGACCCCAAACTTTTGAGCGGTAGTGTATGTCTGTGAGTAAGATTAGCATTAACAAAAGAAATTTTCCTTTTTCTAAATCACATTTTTTGACAGCTTTCCCAGCATGTGTTGTCGAAGTGTCACTACAGCAGTCAGCAGGCTAAATATCAGTGAAATTATACTGCTACAGATCGGACCGGATGAATGAAACCTGCCCACTCTGTCCTGAGAGGGACACAGATGAGAATCCACTGAGCTGTCAAGCTAATTTTTCTCTGTCTTTCTCTTTGTGAAGTTGGGATGATCTCCAGTCGGGAGGCGAGCGGAGAGCATCTGATCCCTAGTAACTCTGAGATATGTGTGCAGGGCTTTAGTTAGTCGGTGCTCTGAGCCTGAGGTGAGGAAGTTCACAGAGCGTCCGTGGAAACGAATGAAGTGCAATAACACAGAGGGGGGGAAGCATTCCGCACTGACTAAATGGATATATATACCCAAAAGGGGGAAAAGTAAAACAGTAATTTGGCCTGATCTCTGCCTGTCATCTCTCCCCTGAGTGTGTGTTCATAAAGAAACACAAGCTTAGAATCATATCCACAGCAAACAGCATCACAAATGATTTCTAGGGAGGAGAACGAGAGAAAAACTACTTGGGTGTACATTTATTCAAATGCATCTAGACTTTTATTTCTAATATATACAATTTCCTGGAAATTGACCTCTTGTTGGCATGTATGAATAATAATCCTCAGCAACAAATGTGCAAATGTGTGGTGGGGCCTGTAATATAAAGAACATTAAACATATTCAGGGTATCTTGTCATTATCTGGCATCATTAC
This sequence comes from Amphiprion ocellaris, assembly GCF_022539595.1. Taxonomy (NCBI): domain Eukaryota; kingdom Metazoa; phylum Chordata; class Actinopteri; family Pomacentridae; genus Amphiprion; species Amphiprion ocellaris. Next base: position 3,452,445 of record NC_072778.1, on the reverse strand, counting down.
ACCAAGCCGCTGCAGTCAGACTAAACAGTAATGAGCAGAATAGTCACAAATGGTCTAACGTAGACATGTGTAGAGCCTCATTTTCATTGCTGCTGCTCAGTGGCTATTACTTACTCCTTCACACACTTGTCAGCTTTCGTTTCTGACCTCAAATTATAGTTTAACTCCTCATATTTATTTAAAGATTGTAATTTGTTCTTCTTGTGAGAAATATAAGGTTTTATGCACTTCTTGTCTTCTGGACAATATTGATGCTTTGAATTATGTTTTTCTGTTCATGTTTTACTTGCTGCCAGACAGTTTAACACCATGCCGGTTGCAGAAGAATACATCCAACCAACACAAAATAAAAAGTTAGTTAGATAACGAAAAGCTACCCTGAACTTGTTCCTTCTGGTCCACCTCCTCCAGCAGTATGTCCAGCCCAGTTCTTCCATCCACTCTCTTCCAGATTGTTCATTTCACCTGTATGCTATTTAACTCTCACTATGCCAAGTTGCTGACTTTCCTTTTCTTCAAAGCACTGCCAACAGAAGAGTCTGACTTAAGCTTGGGATCCATACTAAAGGGCAAACAGTTAGCGAATGTAACACAATTCAAGGTGGCGTACAACCGGCGAATGTAAACAAAGCCACCTTATAGCAGCGTGTGACAATGTTCTTGTCTACTTCGCTTGATGTTGACGATGTACCAACTACTTCCACATAATCAGTTGCATAGAAACGTCCCAATAAATTCATTTGTTAGCGGAGCAACTGGAACTTAGTTGGCAGATAGGCATTTCTGATTAAAAAGAATATCTCAATATTTCTCTCCATTTTTCTCACCAAAATAGCCAAAATAGCATTGATTTCTTTGTATTTTGTAAGGTTTTATTTGCAGTTAGCAAACAACTTTTTACTTTAAGTACACTACTGTTCAAAAGTTTGGGGTCACCCAGACAATTTCATGTTTTCCAGGAATGCTGACATAATTACATAAGGGTTTTCTAATCATCAATGAGCCTTTCAACAGCATTAGCTAACACAATGTAGCATTAGAACACAGGAGTGATGGTTGCTGGAAATGTTCCTCTGTACCTCTATGGAGATATTCCATTAAAAATCAGCTGTTTCCAGCTAGAATAGTCATTTACCACATTAGCAATGTCTACACTGGATTTCTGATTCATTTAATGTTATCTTCATTGAAACAAACTGCTTTTCTTTCAACAAAAAGGACATTTCTAAGTGACCCCAAACTTTTGAACGCACTCTAGCTGCTCCAGCAAAATACCTTAGTATACCTTTCCTGCCATATACATATAGTTGGGACACACTACTTCATCATAATATTGCATCTTTAACTTCGACTATTACAGTCTGTAATGTGATTAAACCATCATCTGTCTGTCGGCACTTCAAGCCTGTTTACACTAGACACTAGAATGATTTCCATCCACTTTTTATCCTCCTTACCTCTTAATTTTAACCTGCTACTATTTTATGTCCACCACATAATTTTAGTTGTTGCTACTTTCATTTATCTGAATGTTTTTCTTATTTTTTTAGTTTTAAGTGCTTGCACTGGTGATGAATGTTTTTTTTTTCATTTTACTATGTATGCAGTTACTTCTGAACATGACATTAAAGGAATCTTGAATCTTTACACTGACACAGATTAATTTGATGTAGCTTGGAAACTACAAAATCCAACCAGATGCAGTGGGACATCCTGGTATTATCTGCACTCTACATTTGACTTAATATATATGGGAAAATATTCAATATTTTTCTGGCTTGTCTGCTGGAAAACGGCACTTCTGACAGCAGTGAGACTCAGTCAAAACAATTAAACTGCAGGTGTATAACCACAACTCTGATGTTTTATCTGCTAAAGTGCTTTCAGATGTCTGATGTCTGATCTAATATGTGCCACTCCACGGTGCAACCAATTTGTTTTGCATTTTTGTTCCATATTGCATCAAATTCCACTTTACATTTTCACTGCCTGCAGCAGTGAAAATGTATATAAACTATACTAGTAGATGGACTATAAATTAACTTCAACTAAAGTTAAAGTTTCATGTATTCATTTCTGTTTGTTTAGTTTCATTGGTTTAGATGCTCTTGGCCTTCTCTGGGTTGGTAAAAGTGACTCTTTTTGACTTTGTTCTTCAAATCTAAGTAGTTTGAAAGTGTATTTGATGGCATAATAGCAAAAAAGAGCCCCAGATTTGTCCTGCAGTCAATGCTTTAGTCATTAAACACAACATTTCTGGTCTTAAAATGACATTAAATTTGTTATAAACTCTTCGTGGAGTTCTCTGTGCTATCACCACCCTACAGCAAGACTACTGTAAAACTTTCACTGCATCAAATCAGTAAAAAAAAAAAAGTTGAGAGAGGAAATGGACTGTCTGTGATGGCTCTCCAGATGATAAAAGTAATAATATGTCCTCATGAAGCAGTGGCCTCGGGCACAGCTAAATGTCTTCTGCTTGGTCTCGGGGTAAAAACCAGATTTCTCATTTGGTTCCCCACTGAAAAGCTTAAAAAAGACAAATGGAGCAGCTTCGGGCGACCTACAGCAGCTTGAGAACCGTCGCATGAAAATGCACCGTCACTACGCCGGCTGCCGTACAGTCAGTGTGATACATTTCTGCTCATTTTGTTTTGTCTATGACTTTACAGCTTCCTGAGGCAAAGCGTTCGTCATCTGACCCAGAGCAGCATCTGCAGTCATTAGATAAGACAATCTGAGCCTAATATAACGGCAAAATGAACTACTGTACACAGCTCTGATTTGCTGTACTATGAAACTTACAGTACATTAAAGTAGGTGCTTGAAGCAGCAGTAGGCTGAAGAAAACAGTCTGCATGTTGAACCTCCCTCATCTTTTGTAGCTCCCATCTCCGTGCTAGTGTTTTAACATGAGGAAATCCTGCACTGAGCATGCTCAGTGGCACAATCTATACTCTGTGTTCAACATAATGAAGGATGACATCACTATAAGGAGAATTTATGGTGCATTTATATGTCTTCAAGCACTTTCAGATGACAGAAGAATTATGAAATGCCCCAAAAGTACTGACTATCTCTACATGTTGAGACTCCATCTTTATATAACTGATGTAACTGATTTTACTGACGTTTAATGACAAAAAACTGCTTTTAAATCATATCAAATTTCAATGTCATCATTATTCATTTGCAGTTATTTGTAACATACACTCTACAGTGTAAAGTGTTTGCTAGTTATATTACTACCATTATTACTCTGCCAAGAAACATGGCGGAGTTATGTGATGATTGACATACGTTTGTCTGTCCTTCTGTTATTCTGTCTGTGTGCAACATCACTCAAAAACGGATTAACGGATTTGGATGAAATTTTCAGGGAGGGTCAGAAATGACACAAGGATCAAGTGATTAGATTTTAACAGTGATGTGGCTTATAGTCTGAATCCATGGATTTGTTAATGATTTCTGTATCATTGTGAGATAGCAGCATGACGTCACTGTAACTATGGCAACAAGTGAAGACTACGTCAGCTGCCTGCTGATGATCACATGATTGTGATCCTACTACAAATCCACCACTGCAAACTTATCAGGACTTATCTGTCAGAAATGATTCAAGGAACAATTGATTAAATTGTGGGGGTGTTTCTGAATCCCATCAATTCCCACCACCGGCTACATATTTAGGTCACGCAATTCGGTATCCGTACATAACGTACACATACATAACACACGCCTGTGCTCAGTGCAAGGTCATTTTGTTTGTTTGCTCATTATGTTGCTGTGATTTCTGATCATCAGTAACTAATAAACAAATGCTGCATTTCAAAAAAAAAATGCTGCATTTTTGACAATGCCATGTGGGGGAATGAACGGCCTTGGTGGAGTACTGCGCACTGAGTGCTTTTCTTGTATCATATTAAATCAAAAACAACTGGTTTTATTTTGCTTTCATTAACAGTAGGCATGTAGTCATTCATTAGAATATCTTGATTCTTTCCCTGTTTGTCAAATTTTTGTCCATCCAATGTTTCACAGTTCAATTAGTTACCTGAATAAATCCTGCTAACCTAAACTTGACATGTTTTAGCAACGTACCACACTGTTATTATTAGTAGTAGTACTATGGTTGTTGTTGTTTACACAGAAATTGCTTTTATTTAGAGTCATACATTATTTTTCCCAAGCATGTGCACGCCCCTGCCCACCGTTTACGAATCCTCCACACGTCTTTTATTAATCAGTCACAGCTAACATGGATGGCATTTGCATGCTACATGGACATAAATGTGATTTACAACTTCTCCGGGCTTAATAAATCCTTAATAGTTAATTAAAATGGTAAATTACCACATCTCCATGCTAACTGCTGACAAAAGCCTAAATAGTTTTTATCAGTCATTAGCCTATTAACATAATTGAGCACAAATGTTTATGGCATTCGGAGACGGTATTTTCTTATAAAGCTGATGATTCTTTCGGCCGTTTTGTCAGCTGGGGGGATTACAGACTGACCGGACAGAAAAGCTAGTTCAAGTCCAGGGTCAAGTCAATCAGGGTGAAAAACGACCTCTCCATCTCCGGCCTCAGACTGTCCATAAAAGCACAGAGGGCCTAATAAGTTCACATTAAAACATTACTCATGTTGTGCTGCCTGACAGAGAGGCTGTGACCTTAATCTACAACCAGAGGTCACACACACACACACACACACACACACACACACACACACACTCTGAAAACACACACTAGGAAAACACACACCGACATTAACGCTCCGTGGCTTCACACATGAACCCTCTTGCCAGAACTCATTCCACACTCAATAAATGCTTGTGCGGCCAGGCAGACAAACCCTCTCACAATTTAACCTGTCAGAAATAGTTTTGTTAGGACTAAACAACCTCTGTGCAGCTGTGCTCCACCCCGGCAGCCAGCTGGAGCGTCGGACCAACAGTCCACCGACGTCGTTCAGCATATTGCAGCTTGCAGATTGTGCCTCTCCAACCCTTTGGCTGGGAAACTCACAACAGTATCTCCGGCTCTGTGACAAATGCGTGTTTGCAGTTCAGTGTCAGAGCACTTTATAAAACCGTGACGTTCCCTCTCCAGCAGCAGGATATGCACAGACAGAGGTAATAATATTTTAATGTTTGCCTTTGTTGCTGCTGCAGATGGATAATGCATGCGTCTCCTCAGTGCACACATAGTTCAGTTTATGTCATTTTAAACGCTAACATTTGTAACAAATAGCAAAGTCGCACATCGCGGCCTTTGGTGCGTAACTGACACCTTATTTATGTAGAAGCATTTGCATACAGAAAGCGCTATTCACTCGTATATTTTTTAACAGTCCCCAAAGTTTGTAATGCAACAGTTTTAATGCACTTTGCTCCCCGTACTTGCAATGTTTGGGGGAAAAAAAGATCTAAAATTTATGAGACTATAAATCTTTGCTGCTTGATGGAGTCTAGGGTTTAGCTGAACCTGCATCCGCTCTGATGGAACCTCATCGATTTAATGTTTTGTACAGTTACTTATCCAGTTCAAGGATTTTATTATCACTTTCAGTAACTACACAGAAGAGGAAGGAAAAGAAAAAGCACTCATGTAAGTCAGCAGTGTTCAGAGGAAAGCGACTGGTTTCTTGTTTGATAGTTTTGACGGCTGCCTTTTCATTCTTCATCTTAATCTTCTACCTTTTCGTGATTCTCCAGACAACAGCTTGTTTTCATTGCTGTTCCTTTGGTTGCATGTTTGGCCTTCCTGCTTTCATAGCGATTGTATCTGAAAGGATGTTTCTTTGTAATCAAGAAACACATCAAGAAAGGGACAGAAGTTCACAGTGATTTTGTGGTATCATGAGTAGTTCGGAGGTAGTTGTGGTCCAAAATGTAACTTACTATAATGTGACCTTTTCACTAAAGTAGGAAACATCTAGTGTCCAGCAGTTCAACTTCTGAAATGAAAATTATTTGCATATTAACAGTTTTGTGAAGGTCCAGAGGGGGTGTGCTATGAAGTAAATTTGACATCGCCAGACTTTTCCTGTGTTAGCTGTCAAGACAAAACCTAATGCCTCGATCAGAGATGACAGGTGTCACCATGGTGCTTATCAACTTTATTTGTTAACCAGGTTTTCTTCAGCAGGTTCTGTTTGGAAAAAGGCGGCATTTGGCACATCAAATGTGAACTGTGAAGGAAAAATTACTCTTTGTAAGGTGTTTCCTTGCAGCTGTTAGCTTAGATATGCTGAGATTCTCTGCTATGGTCAAGGTTACATATTGTTTATTCTGATGTGACTAAGCAGACGTGTTATGTCCATATTGATCTGTAATCTAAATCTGACCCCTCTTCCAACTGCAATTTATACCTGAAGAACAGAGAGAATTCTCAGAACTGATGCTGGCATTGCTTGCATGAACTGCTGCTCTGTCAGTGTCACTTTTCCTGATATCAGTAAACATAATCTAAGTCATCTAAATCTCCAGTGTGTCCCTCTGCGTCTGCCTCCTCATCCTCTCTCAACCTCGCTTAACTTCCACATTAATATTTAGTAGTACTACTTTTTGGCCAAGTCAAAGTGAAATTGCTGTTAATAATTGAATATTCTCTATAGACGAATCATTTTCTAATCTGTAGCAAATCAGGACCAAACATGCATTGTTTCCATCCCCAACTGAAAGTATGTAGCTTCCTGTAGGTCGCTCACTGTAACTACACTGCTTCATTCAGTAGAATTACTAACATAAGGCTCAACAGGTTTACAGATACAGCATATATATTGCTGAGGAATGTGGAATTTCTTAAATCTGTAACTCCGAGCAGAAGCTGTGCAGCATCAGTTGCCATGGTGATTAAGCAGGCAGAAGGACCTTAGTGACATTGAAAAGTCCGACTCTCAGCTCAGCGTACCTTCTAAGCCATTAATCTTGTTTCGTAGTGCGACACTCTGCTCCTTTTTCCTTTTGTTTTCCTTCTTTCTTCCCCTTCCCTGGTGTTTCTTGTTTGTTTTACCTCTCTCTGCTGTACGTCTTTGTGTGTGTGTGTGTGTGTGTGTGTGTGTGTGTGTGTGTGTGTGTGTGTGTGTGTGTGTGTGTGTGTGTGTGTGTGTGTGTGTGTGTGTGTGTGTGTGTGTGTGTGTGTGTGTGTGTGTGTGTGTGTGTGTCTGGGTGTGTGTGTGTGTGTGTCTGGGTGTGGTGACTTACTTCCTTTGGCTTGCAATCATCAGACACACCTGCGCCTCATCATCCTATCAGCCACCTGAAGTCTATAAACCTCAGTTCAACCCTCCATCCTCTGCCAGCTGCTCAGGTAGCAGGTTTGGCTTGAGACAAAACTGCTTCATGTTTGCTTCTTAGTTTTGTCAAGACTACTTCTGCTGCCTCCCATATCCAGAGGAATCCATCTACAGCCCCAGACCTCCAGGTTTTTCTCCTGTAGCCCAAAAACGGCTGCATTCCCGTCCAAAAAGGGTCTCCGTAAGTCTTGTTCGTGCTCTTCAGAAGTTCTAATATTGGACAGTCTTTCGTACTTTGCCCACAGTGTCTCACAAACTAAAATAGTTTGACAACATTTTTCAGTTCTTGGTCAGGCAGGACAGATGGATGTAATTTCAGCCACACATTCATCTTGATTATTACTATTATTATGATTGGGATGAAACTCCAAATACGAACTGGCCTGAGAAAAAAAAGGTACAAAAGTATAGGTAAAAAACAAAAATATACGGTGTGTTCTACATGTGACAACATCATGTGGGACCAGATGTGCGTCGTCACCTTGATTAGGCCAAGTCTTGGACCTGATTCTTGTATATTTTGTTCTTTGTTGGTAAAGAGTGATGGTATTTCTGAGCAAATCTCAGCAGAAAAACAGTCATACAGCTGCTCTGAGGACAGTCTTGTAAGAACATTTTTCAGAACACTGCCATTTTAAATGCTTTGGAATAAACTAGACTGTAATTGGAAGCACATAAAGTCTTTATTTGTGGATTTTTAAGTGGGTGAAGCATCCATAAGGATAACAACACATTTGAAGGTCATAGAAAAATGACTTGAACATTGCTTTTACATCTGGATCAAATTGAAGAAGTTTAAGTTGTTTGTTTTCATCTCCCAGTTTTAAAAACACCAAAATGTACCACTTTAAATCAATTCAAGCTGCATTAACAGTGCTATTTTTTATTTCTACTACTGTTGCTACTATTTCTAGATAAAGCAGGATTTGGCACAACTTAGTGAACCCTTTTGTTTTTCGATGTTACGAGGATCCTCCCCGGTCACCTACAGACTGAATATTACATGTGATAACAAACTGCATATAGAACAGTCCAGGAATAACATGGTCACCTCCTGCACTGACAGCAAACTCTCTGGGGCTTCAGACACTTCAAAGACATGTCAGCATCTCCACAGAGAACATGTGCATGGCCTCTGATATGTATGTTGAAATGCATGTACACCTGTGTGTGTGTGTGTGTGTGTGTGTGTGTGTGTGTGTGTGTGTGTGTGTGTGTGTGTGTGTGTGTGTGTGTGTGTGTGTGTGTGTGTGTGTGTGTGTGTGTGTGTGTGTGTGTGTGTGTGTGTGTGTGTGTGTGTGTGTGTGTGTGTGAGCATGTTTATGTGCACTGGTGAACATAGGTTCATTAAAAGGCCTCTGCCTGCTTGAATCCATTTCCTGGTACAATTTAAGTGTTCTCCTGGGGCATGCTGGGTAGCGGTGACATAAAATAATATCAGCTGATGGTGGGAACCAAAAATAACGACCTTCATAAATCTCTGCAATCCTTGAGACCATGTCTGGTTTCATCAACCAACTTGTCTAAGTAGAGACTTAAAAAATATCTGCTGATGAAAAGATGAATTAAGTGTGTGAAAAGGTAGACTTGTTTCCAAATAGAGACACTTTAAAATATTTAATTTATTGCCATATTCATGTCATGATGGAAGGTAGACAGAAGTCAATTAAAATAAATAATAAAAATAATAATAATAAGTGAATAATTAGCTAGATTAGGACGCATATCAAACAAAGGAACCAGGCAGTTTAAAAACTGAAGAATAAGATTGAAGGTTAAAAAAATTTAAAATTAAAGAAGCAAACATGACATCACACTGAAGAACTAGGCAGCAGGTGAATAGTACGTAAATACAGAATAGAATGCCAAAATTAATTAAGATTCACATAAAACTTAAAGCAAGTCCATAAAAGTGTGTTTTAGAAGTGATTTAAAAGAAGTTCTAGACTCCACAAGTCTTATTTTACATTGTGAGAATGTTTTATAACAACATCCTCAGAATACTACAAGCAAAATGTCCCATCTTTGTTAATATGTCACATTTCAGGAATGAAATAAGAAAGGCATCCTGAGGCCTTTAGATTAAAATGTTTTCTTCAACATGTTACTAGAACTGATATGTAACGTTGGCCGTTGTTGAGGAAACATTCCCTGCTTGCTGGGGGGGAGCAGCAGGTGACACAAACAGAAATCTACTGTATACCAAACCATCTCATTTCCCCTGTAGACCATGTTCTTCCAAGGATGCAGCCTCTGAATTGGTAAACAGCTTGTATGAGCATTGGAACACTGAGATACCAGACCTGTGCTGTCCATGCAGGACATGAAGCAGTTATATGTCAGTCCAGGCCCCAGAAATCTATATCGAATAAACATTTGTCTCTGGAAACTATTTCAGTCAGGAAAGACTCAAATGGAGAACTGCTTTAAAAGGGTAATTAATTGATTTATTTGACACAGACAGTATGCACAATGAGGAAAATCTGAAGATGTATGTGAGGAGTCTGTGGCAATTAGACCCCATTGTGATGTCATTTTCTTTAGGGAGAAGTTTATATCATGGTGGAGCAGTGAAGAACAATGAAGAACATATGGATTACTTTGATGTGGAGCAGTGGAAACACCCACAGATCAATTATCACTGCAGTCGAGATGCAGAGCTCTGCCCTAATATACAGCGTCATGAAAAAGTTTTTGCCCCCCTACAGAAATGCTCTATTTTTGTATATTTGTCACACATAAATGTTTCAGATCATAAAACTCATTTTAATGTAAGACAAAGATAACATAAGAAAACACCTATTGGAGTTTTTAGATGATGGTTTTATTTATTGAAGTAAAAATGCTGTCCAGTGCATCTTGCCCCATATGAAAAAGCATTCATGCAGATTTCGTCCTACTTAAAAGATGTCCAAGCAGAACCAGGCTGTGGTGTCATCCAGCCTTCCTCACTAATCAATAGCCGTCCTCTCCAAGACGCCGGCACGTTATTTATATCTGCCTCTGAACTTTATGTGGATGGGTCGGAGTGAGTGCTGTCCTGAAACAGCTTACTGCAGCACCTCCGGCTCATGCATGGCGGCAACATTTATTTGTCTCATTTAGTATTCTGCACCGAATCCAAAGTTTAGGAGTCCATTGATTACTGTTGCTGGGGCGTTTGCTGGTCACGTCTAATGTGTGAGGTGTGTGGGTTTGCTGGAGTGTGTGAAGCTTTAATGGGCTCTTTGGGAAGGTGAGAACACAGGGCTTACCTTCCACCGTATTAATGCAGCTGTGCAGGAGTGTGCAGGTTCTGGAAGTTAATTAATGTCACGTCCCGGCAATAGTTTCTGAACTTTCGCAGTGATAATGCAAAGGCTTAGACTGGCAATATCTGGAAAACGTGTCCTCCTGTGTTATTGTGGTAAAAAGTCATAAATCATTTGATATTGATTGTTGGCACCTGCAAGAAAGAGAAAAGGGAGTGTCCTTAATAAACCAGACAAAGATCAAAGATTTTGTCTGTCCTGAAGTCGGCTTTTGTGATTTTCCAATAAATACTCTTTGGCATTAATGAAAAAAGAAGAATGAAAAAAGTTGAGCTGAACTTGTTGGTTCCTCTGTAGCAACACTGTAGAGTATTTCAATCTTCTTGCTTCAAAAAGTCGACTATTCACCAGAAAATACTGTACTGGATTCCAGATGTCACCAGATACCTGTCATTTCTCATAATGTCCTTCTTTACTGGCACAGCATCTAATTTTACATTTATCTTATTGGAAAAAATGTGCATCAAACTGACCCTGTTTGACATGAAATGCTTCTTAAAAATGATGCCTGACTGTATATAATGTCATGCACACTTCCAGAACTAAACTTTGAACATTTTGAACCAGTTGGCAGGTGTCACTGCATCCAGATTTTCTGAAAATCCGAGCATGGCTTCCCTTTTCACCTCTAATAGCCGCAGGATACTGCATGATGATGTGTCACAAGGTAAAGAAAGTACAAGCTTAGCTTTGGGGGATTTTCTGACTGAGATATTTGCAAAGTAGAACCAGCTGTCTTTGGTTCTCTCCTCTTGAAAATTTGGCTTGAAGTGTAGTTTCAGCACTACCTGGCAAAGGATTGTCTTTAGCACCTCTACATGTTCCATCCATCATTTCTCAACCAGGAAACATCCAGTAGTAAAACATTTGCACCTTTAATTAAAAGCCCCTATGATGCTTTTTCCAATCAAACTTATTCTCCATCACAGAAAACACTGCTTCTGAAATACCTGAAATGTCTTTTCAAGTGGAAAGTCCAGGATTCCCTTTGATGACTTACCTACATCACGATGTAGGACATTTGCATAACGTCTGCCCAGCAGTTAGTTTGGTCTTCAATCAAAGAATGACCTGCTGCCTCACAGTTTCCTATTGTTTCCTCACTACAGTCGCTTCTACAAGACCTACATCCCTGTAGGGTCTAGATCGGGGGTTACAGTAAACATAGCCTTGCTTTTGCTTGAACAGATGACCAATCGGAGCAGACTAGCAGTTAAAAAACAGCATTTCAGTCTGAGGTGCTGCAGTAATGTGTAGCATGAGGAAACTGAACATTAAAAAATGTAAACATATTGCAGTAAACCCAAAAATAAAAAGATAAACCTGTTCATGTAAAATTCATTGGCCTAAAACTATGGAGTGATAATACAGTAATGCCAACATCAGAACAATGGGCCAGTTTAACATACTTTTTACTGCCTGTAGTCAAATTTTTTTAGCCAAATGTTCTGACCTAATTATTAGACAATTCACGGAAGCTGATTCATCCTAATGTGGACTATATGCTAACAACATGTCATCTGTTCTAATCTACTTTAATCTACAGGGTGTCCCTAAAGTCTGGACACATAGGAAGTATCATTAATTAAAACTTTTTGCCTCCACAAATTAAATATGGCTTTGTCGAAAGAAGAAAGAGTTGAACTGGTACTTTGCAGTGGACATGAAGGATGGACATAGGGAAAGACAGGGTCAGGGTTAGAGTTAGGGAAGTGATTCAAGGAATCTATTTAAGGTTCTTTGATTGGTTATTAATTTGTATGAATTCCAAAAGTAACCAATGCTAATCCTAACCCTTTCCCCCCATCCTACCACCCATCCCTTCAAACCCTAATCCTCTTCCCCATCCTTCCTAACCATAAACTCAACCTCCAAAAACTCCCATAATTTAATTCTCTCCTTATAACCCTAAACCTCTCTCCCTCGCCCTAACTTCTGCCTCGCATTTCTACAAATGACTGTAAGTGAGTATAATCCCATAACCTACTCCTATCTTTCCATATCCATCCTTCACGTCCACTGAGAAGTACCAGTTCTTCTTTTAACAAAGCCTGTGGAGGCAAAAAATATAGTTAATGAGAGTTTTTATGTGTCCAGACTTTAGGGACACCCTGTACTTATGAATTATCACTGTGTTCAAGTTTCAGAGGTCAGCATGTCGTCTTCTTAAAGATCAACTCTTGGTGGTTTTTGAAAAAAAAAAAAAGAAACAAGAAGGTATTTTAACAGGTTTCTCTGTTTTGAAAGTGTTTTGAGAATCTCTGCTCTATATGAATGAAATAATATGCACACAGAAAAGTAAGTCCTGATTCCATTTCCAAATCCAAAACAGAAATCTGTCTTGTTTTGTACTCCAAAAGGTATAAATATGTGAATGGAAGTGTGAAGTTTACATGACATAGCTTATGTTCGAATGTTTTATTTCTTGATAAATCACAAACTGTGTGGGATTTCAGAGCCTCAGTTCTTCCATTTGTATCATTTAATCATGAGTTAATGTACTTGGACATGCTGTAGTGTTGAGGCTGCTGCTGATGTCCTGCTGAAGTGATTCACCTCCGGAGAAAAACGCTTCGACAGAGTCGGCTCTGCTTCAGCAACACATATATTCGACAGCAGCATCTGTCCTCTCTGTGCTCTTCACACCTCCGTCCTCCGACCTTCTCCTCTTCCTCCTCCTTCCATCTCTCACCCTGACCCCTCCTCCCCTCCAGTCTCCCCTTATATCTTCTGCATCTTTCTTCTGCCTCTCCACATTTCTTCATTTCCTTTTTTCCCCTCCTCTTCCTGCATCATCTTGCAGCCTCTCTTCAGTCCTACTCTGGTCGTATTTTCTGCTCTTTCTCATTCTTCTCTCTCAACTTTTTACTCTCCTTTGTCCTGTCTGTTATCTCTTTTTCTTATCTCTCCTATTCTTGTCTTCAAACAACCCAGTTCTCTCTTAATCTCTCTTTCTACCATATCTGTATCATCCTCTATTCCCCACTTATCTTCTTTCTATTCCCCTCTTCCTCCTCCTCTTCCTCCTCCTCCTCTGCTATCCTGCCAGTATCTGCATCCTATGCAGCGTATGAATCACCTTTTACCAGCGCTCCCTCCTGCTGCAGCTGCAGGCCCAACTCTGTCACAGGACACCATCATAGTATGACTATGAATCTAGTTGAACTTTTTACTTCTCTGTTTCTCTTCAGGATTCAGGAGTTTTTATTGTCACATCCGTACGGTATGTGCAGTGAAATCCAAAGTGACTGCTTCTCAAGGCTGTGCAATATTAATAAGACATTATAAAGGGCAAAACTTTAAAAAAAATACAATAAAAAATTTGGGAAAAAGTTGCAATGTCATAAATAATGAGGTAGATGTTAAACTACAGTGCAGTGTACGTTGTGCAGGAGTGCAGATGTGTTTGTCTGCGTGCATAAACCTACATGTTGTTTACATGTTGACATTAGTCCAGTGTGCTGTGACATGTTATATGGATGTTTTGTTTTTATTAGTGGTGGGACGCCATTAAAAAAAAATAAAATCTAATTTATTAGAGGCGTTGTAATTTATTAATCGCAAAAGTCAAAAATGGACTTAGGCCATTATTTTAGGGAGGTGACAATATCAGAAAATGATTTGACTTCGACAAGTTATATATGTTTGTTTATTTTTGTTTTTTAAACTTTCATACTAAGCTTTCAATTAGCCTCTTATGGAAATTCTTTTTGGACTTTTGGTTGTTGTGTGCACCCCAAGATCTTCCATCTGGCCACCCCAGTGCCTCTAGTTCAGTTGTTTTAATCAGTGTTGGTAGATTTGTTTTGTTCAAACAGCCACTTGCAGAAAAACAACTGTTCCTTTCTCAGGTTTGGGTCTGTCCTGTTGCCATGGCGATGCGGTATTTACTAGTGCATCTCTAACCGATGCATACGAACCACAACACCTTTAGCACAGGTTGTGTTCCGCCAACATATCAGAGATGCGTGTCCCAGAAGAAGGCAGTTAATTAGTTAATGTAGTTGCATTGCAGGCAGGCTGGTGACACCAGTTCACAGCACCTTGGAGGGGAGTTAAGTGATGCAATCGACCAGGCCAACTGGCAGCGGCGCTGTGTGGAGAGGACGCCTTCAGTATGCACAGAGACATGGAAGCAGCATCTCCCCCTGAAGACACAAACAAAACCCCGACGAGCAGTTTAATGGGACGGAGACAGACAACGCTGCAGCTGGCGGGGATTAGAGGAAGGAATGAAATGCGCACAGTATAATAATATTATTATGATGAGTTGCTTTTGTTGTAAAACAGAGGAACAATGGCCACAAATTATGCAAAACCCGCCGTAATCACGGAAAAGCAGTCTGTGTTAAAATGTGCTTCAAGGCTCGAGATTAAAAGATTTCAGCTTTTTGCGGTTTAAGCTTCTTAAATGTTGTAATGAGCAACAACAAACAAAGGCGTAATTAACAAATAACTGCAGGTTGTGTCGGTCTTCAGCATATTAGACTAGCATATCATGTTTCAAGGTTAAAGGAGCAGAGTGGAGGATTTAGAGGGATTTATTAGCTGCTGAAATGCTGAATTATGTTTCCATTAGTGTTTAATCACCTGCAATTATGAATCATTGTGTTTTTGTTAGCTTGAACTTAGCATCTTATACCTACATGGGGAGCAGCTCCCGTTCTATGGAGAACACAATGTTGCACCACCAAACTCTGTATATTTTTTAGCTATTTTGAACTGTATTTTACAAAATAGCATTCTTTTTTTCATCTTGACGGTCACTGAGGTTCTACACACTTTGAAGATTATTCAGCATGTTGCAATCTGCAGCTTCACCACCAGATGTCACTAAGTCCCCCACACTGCTCCTTTAAAGGTCTTATTGTACCTTTAGGTTCCTTTTTTGTACTATAATAATTTGTTCTTTGATTTTATCAGGAGAAAAAGCATCACTTCAGCATGCTGCATCACATTTATTCGTTCTGTGTACTGTTCTGGGATCAGCCCTGTACAACAGGAGCACTACAGAGGCGTCTATATTGTTCCAACTAGGTACGAAACTCTTCTTTTGTGGGTGACAAACGCAAAGACTGGATTATTTGTCATTGGTATTTAAAGCTAGGTGGCTAAACAGCAGTAGATATGGTAGATCATTACAAGTACTTGGTTACATTACATTGATTGGACATTTGCGAGACTTTAGTCATATTACTGAAAATAAAGGACGTTGCGCTTTGACATTCGGTTAGCAGCTATTTCCTGGCAAATTCTAAGTAGCAGACTCACTATGTCCTATTTAAGGAAAATAAGTTCCTATAGCAGAACATAAAACATAATATTTAGAATGTTATGGCCACTGGTGATAGTGTGACGTCTCGCTTCTATGGTGGACTTTTGAAGCCGTTGTGTTAGGAGATGGTCTGTGAAGAGCCTCCTGCAGAACCCCAGCTGTCAATCATCTCAGCTGATGGGCCTGGAGCTCCTGACCTGCACTCCAGCCCTTGTTCTCCCCGCCTCCCGACTCGTCTGATTGGGCGACCACCCGGTTCCCTCCACCTTCATCCAACCAGCTGCAGCCAACATCACACCTGGAGAGTATAAAGCTACAACCAAACTCTCAGTCAGGGTGGCTGGGATGTAAAGTGAACAGTCTGTGTGTGTGTGTTGGTGTTTATTGTCGCTTTGGTTAGCTGCTGTGAGCTTAGTGAACGACTTACTGATCTGTGTGAATTGTGGCGTTGGTTGGCAGCTGTTGACTTAGTGGAGAAGTCGTTTGTGTAAGTTGCATCTTCTGTTGGCAGCATTTAGCTAATATGGAAGTTATCCATGTTAAGACTAGAACTTCATTTAGCAGCTGTTCACCTCAGTTTAGGAGTTACTTGTTGTCCTGTGTGCGCTTTTAGGAACTTGGTTATTTAGGTTCTTTTCTTAGTTATGGGTATTGCTACTGTGTTTAATTTTGGTTCAGGAGTTGGTTTTTATTTTTTTTTAATCTAAGAAATGTATTGCTTACATCACTAAGCAATAAACTGCTTCACCTTAACCAGTAATATCTGGTTTCTTGTTGTAGAAACCAAGAAATTTCAAGTATTTGCTTTGGAAGACAACATGTTAGTGTGGTCATTATATCCCACATTATGTACCATCCTCATGTAATGTAGTATTATATGTGTTACCCCACACTTCCTGTAACAGTAGGTCGAGTATGATAAAAACAGGAAACAGAGCCTGGGTCTATCGAGTTGACCCCTCTGTAGCGTGAGGGTTCAGAAAGTCTTGGCCAGATAATGGAATAAACGTTGACTTGATAAGCATGAAATTAGACATGAAACACTAACAAATCTCTTCGTCAAAACCGCCCACGGAACTCTGCACCACAACATTTGATTATCACATCACCTCAGCTAGGACAAGATGTCGCCAATGGACATTTCCAACCAAAAGCGTCTAGAAAGTGTCTTTAGTTTTTGCTTTCTGGGTTAGTTATTATTATTATAATGTTATGTCTCCTCTATGCCTTGTCATTATCAAAATCTAATTATTACTGTGAAAATCAACAGCTGTTCTTACTTGTTTCCATCCATAACTCTCTCACTGCTTCTGCTAGTTCTTTTCTTCTTATATTACAAATGGGTATTGTTTTTGCTCTGGGATCCAACCAGCCTTGTTTTTATTCTGAAAACATATCTTAAATTACCCACCGGCTCCATCCCTCGCCACATTAGGAAAACATTTTGTAGCATTAATCACTCAGTGCTGACATTGCTTTCACACCCACACTGTAGATGAATCGCTCGGCAGACAAATGGCTGATCAAAGCAGCAAGAAAGCTTCCATCTGGAGACTCAGGTAGTTCGATGACCTCCTTTGGTTTCTCTCTCGCTCTCCATCCTTCTTCCTCTCTCTGCTGACTCATAAGCGTTCGCCAGAGCCAAATCCCCCGGTGGTAACAGCACGACGTGGAGTCAGTAGCCTCGGCTGCACAGACAGCGACGAGGCCGGGATTACAAAGAGACATGAGATAGTAGAGAATGAAAGAAAGAAGAGAAAGTTCAGTCATGAAACAGGTGGAGATTAAAAAGAATGGAGAGAATAAAGGAAATTTGATACATTCATTGAATTACAAACAGTGCAGTGACCAAGTGTTTGCCCCCCTAGAGAAGTCTTCTATTTTTACATATTTTTCACACATAAATGCTTCAAATCATCAAACTAATTGAATACAAAGATAAGCCAAGAAAACACAGAATGCAGTTTTTAGATGATGATTTTATTTTTTGAACAAAAAAAATGCTGTCCAGTCCATCTTGCCCCAGATGAAAAAGTATTTCCCCCCCTCCAGAAATCTTCAATTTTTGCATATCTGTCACATGTAAATGTTTCAGATCATCAAACAAATTTTAATATTAGACAAAGATAACCCAGGAAAACACAAAATGCAGTTTTTAAATGATTTCATTTATTGAAGGAAAGATGTTGCCCTATGTAAAAAAGTAACTGCCCCCCTTAGCTACCAGACCAAATTCATTCATCAGGTAGGTTCAGTTTCTCCATCCACACTCACATATGATTACTGCCAGGCTTGTTGGATCTAAACATCACTAAATAGAACCTGTCTTCATTGTGAAGTAGCTAAAGGGTCTCAAAAAGCAGCACATGATGCCATGTTCTAAAGAGAGTCAAGAACAGATGAGGAACAAAGATATTGACATTCATCAGTCTGGAGGGTTCTAAAGCCATTGCTGAGGCTCTGGGACTCCAGAGAACCACAGTCAGAGACATTATCCACAAATGGACAAACATGGAACAGTGGAGAACCTTCCCAGGAGTGGACCAATGACCAACATTTCTCCAAGAGCATCAACATCTAATCCAGGAGTCACAGAAGAACCCAGACGAACATCTAAAGATCTGCAGACCTCACTGGCCTCAGTTAAGGTCCGTCTACATGATTCCACAATAAGGAAGACTCTGGGAGGAAATGGATCCATGGGAGAGTTGGAAGGATCAAACCACTACTGACCAAAAAGAACATAAAGGTTCATCTGGTATTTGCAACTAAACTATCTGGTACTGAATCTGACTGATGACTTCCTGTATCAGTGACGTAAAACGGCTTAAAATTTGGGAGAAATCCTTCTCGGCAACACTATTTTAACAAAGTTCCCACCATCACTAATTCACACCTAATTCATACAAAAACCGTTGTAGAGAGTATCTTCAGTATCTTCTCTTTAGTCACTGCAGCTGGACACATTATCCCCAAAGCTCAATGGTTGGAAACTACAGCTATAGGTCCTTTTATTGCCCAGCTGTTGTTATTTCTCATGAAAGCGGTTTGCCTTCTCTCCTGTGAGCTTCAACATTGTTCCTGCATTGATTTCTGAACAGCTGTGACTGAAATATTCCCTTTGAAATATTCCCTGGCCTGCAGGACCAAAGACCAGAGCTTTGTTAAACTTTCAGGCTCTTTGTCAACTCCGGGAGGAAAAACGCTTCACTTTCAGATGAACTTGCGATCAGCCTGTTGGAAAACTTCATCTAGAAATTCCTCACCACCGTCGTTAATAATTTAAGCCGCTGTTTTTATTTGTGCTTCTGTGACACTGAGATTTTAACATCTGTCAAGAAGAAAGTAGCCGTAAACCTGCCGGAGTCAGACTCCGCTTTAACAGTCGCTGCTTTCGACATCATTTGCAGTTTTTTAAACGGAAACGCCGTCACCTAAACTTCACCTTTAGCTGACCTCTCTTCGTGATGAGAAGCCTTTTAAACTGTCATTGTCATTTCGCGGTGAAGGATGTAATCAATATTCACACCCGCAACACATAAGCGGCTTTTTTATCGCTTTTATTCACTCTTTTTTTTCCCACGGAATTTCATGAGTCTTCGTAACACCCAGAGCTACTGAAGCACAGAGTGCAGACAGACAGTTTATAGGCGTTAGAAGAAAAATGAGGCATTCGGAGAGATCTGTGGGAGCCGTAGCCTGTAGCTCCACTGCATACAGAGAATATAATGTAATATTTAGATTCTGAGAGAGTCGGCTCTGTCTTTAGACCTCACAGGAGACCGTCGGCTTTGATTAGCTCCAACTTTACATGTTCTGAACTGGAGCCAAGACTAGCCAGAAGCTATTAGACTATCAGTGCTTTTAATATTCAAATACCCTCCAGACCTCCAGTCCACCCACCCTTTATTTCTAACTTAGTGCAGGAATATGTAATTGCACTGTATATCATCGGTGAAGGCCAGGCAATCACGAGAACCATGAAATGGGCCTCCGTTTCATTGTAATTCCATTCCGATGGCTGCATCTTGTTTTTCATTACTCTCTTCGCAGGCTGCATTGCCCGCTAATTATGAAACCGACTCAATATGAAGTCTCCATCTGACTGTAATAATCATCTGTATAGAACGGACTGTGGTAAAAAGAAAAGGTGTTGGCTGGTGCATTATTTTTACAGTATGGTTGGGATTCATTACAGCTCCCATTAAACCTCGACTGCAGTTTTCATTATGTTTTGTGCCTGAAATGTGTTAGTTTGGCTGAAAGTGTGCTTTAAAGGGCAACTGAGGATCTTATTGACCTCCAGTGGTTCCACCTGATTTGCAGGTAATAATTACACAAACACTATAACACCAATGAATTCTTAAATTTTCCAACACAGTAGCAACATTTTTTGTGTTTTTCAGTCACATTTGCTGCTCATCTTGATTTAGTAAAAGCAGAGATTGTAGCTGTTAATGTCTGTACACAGCTTTTTGTATTTCAGTGTTTAATTTGTTCAGGAATTTAGAGAAACATATTGATCTATTTAAATGTTCTCTGACGCATGTCTGACTTTGCACTCAGCCTCCGATAATGTTCATTACAATCGGGCAACCTATTAAAATACTATACATGCCATCAGTGATCTCTGTTCATGGTTCAGCCTCTATTTTACATAAATTCTCATGTAAATTAGCATCAGATCAGCTTGCCACTGCATAAAAATCAGCTGGGAAGACCCATCGCTCTCAAACTATACATAAATACATTGAAAACACTGATAAATAAGTCAAATATAGCAGAATGACTGCACAGGAAAATAGTTTTTGTTCCTAAACTGTCAGATATTCAGAGCATTGTGGCTAAAATATGTGAACATATCTTATTTTAAGAATCCTCACATTGCTTACCAGAAGTTTTGGTGTTACTAAATACAATAACTAATACAAAATAGAGTAGAGCTTTATATTATATGCACCTTATGATCCTATAATCTGAATATTTTCAGGCTCTCTGGCTAATAAATATCAACCACAAGTGGAAGAAAACCCTCAAAATCAGACAATTAAGATTAAAATCGACTAATACAAAAAGTTATACACATAAAAAAATCATATTGTTGAGCTGATATCTTAGCCAAACAGCTGTCAGGTCAGGTGCAAGTTAGTTGTTGTTAAAAAAACTGAGGTCATCTTGATTTCACAAAAGAGTTTTCAGGGTTACAAAGGTGGCTGTATTAAGATGCTAGATCACCTGTGGTGGCAAAAATTAGACCTTACACATGAAGATGCACCGAGGAGAGCAGTAAAGACACTCAGCTCGCTCATCCAACCAACTGTCACTCAGCAGCATACAAATAACATGAGGTTTACTACCGAGTAATGTGGGCTAGAGACTGGTAGAGCATCCTGCATTAGACAAAAATGTCAACTTTGATATTTATGCTTCATATTCAGATTTTTAGTATTGTAGTTGACTTTCTTGATCAGGGAAAAGTGCACATTTGAAAGATTTGTACAATCAAATGAATGAATTAAGATGGTCTAGAAGTTTTTAAAGGGCTGAATTTTTTAATCACCCTGGAGAACGGTTGTCTTCATTAGCTGGGCACAGAGCTATCATGTATAATTTATCAGCTGAATTCAGCAATAGAGGAAAAGAATAGGAGACACTGAGAAACACTGGGGGATTATGATAATAATAATAATAATAATAATAATAATAATAATAATAATAATAATAATAATAATAATAATAATAATAATAATAATAATAATAATAATGGTATTGATAAAACATACACTACCGTTCAGAAGTTTGGGGTCACTTAGAAATGTCCTTATTTTTGAAAGAAAAGCAGTTTTTTTCAATGAAGACAACATTAAATCCATCAGAAATACATTCTAGACATTGTTAATGTGGTAAATGACTATTCTAGCTGGAAACGGCTGATTTTTTTTATGGAATACCTGCATAGGGGTACAGAGGAACATTTCCAGCAACAAGCACATGAATAAAAGCTTGAGTTTTTATGGAAAACATCAAATTGTCTGGGTGCCTTTTGAATGGTAGTGCACAGTGGTGGAAAAAAGTTTTTGGACACTCTTAAAATTTTACACAATGTCAAATATTATCATGAAAAACTAATAGAACTAGATTCTTGACAGGTTCAACATGTCAGTTTTCAGCGTTGTTGGTATCAAAGTCAACAAATAACAAATGCGTTCAAAATGGAACAAAAAATAAATCAACCATCACATCATCAAATTGATATTTAGCAGTCCTGCCATTACCACACAGTAGAGCTCTAATCTCGAATCTAAAGGCAAAATACTTGGCAGAGTTCAATGTGGCATCACAGATGGTGATGGCACCCAAACCATGATACTGCCTCCACCATGCTCATGCTTGACAGTAGGTATTGTACATGGTGGAGATAATGCTTCGCCTGGACTTCTGCGTATCCTCACATTAGCAGGAAGGAAACGGGACTCATCTGATCACAGAACCTTCTTCCAGTTCCTCGCTGTCCAGTTCTTGTGTGCTTGGGCCCAACGACGCCGGGCTAACCTCTGCCTCTCATTTTGTTTAGTATTTTGGCTGTGGCTGTACTAAAAGAAACTGCACTTGAAGACCTAAGAGTAATTCTTAATGCAATTTCACAAATGCATGAGGTGTCCGAAAACTTTTTCCACCACTGTATATCATAAATTAAGAGAAGAGGGGAGAGTAAGAGAAAGGTAGAAATATCGCCGCCTACTACTGATTTTTGCAATGCTTTTGCTGCACAGACTATATAGAGGACACACAATGAGGTTTATGAGTGAGATAACAGGCCTAAAAGACACATTTCACTGCAGCAGCAATCCTGGGAGAGCATGAAACAAGAGCCACAGATAAAGAGAGAGATTTGTAGTCGCATGGCCAGAATAGTATTTTTTAAAAGCTCAAGGGGCGAGGGGAGGAGACGGACGGAGACAAAAAGGATGGCAGAGGACGAAGAGGCTGTCTGCAGGGAGGGGAAATCAGAAACATTCATTCACACCAACAGGCAAACAGAAAGAGAGAGAGAGAGAGAGAAGATGGCTGGCAACCCATGGAGAGAAGGAGAGAGAGAATGTGAGGAAGACCGAAGGGGGAAAAATGTCAGAATATCCAGGATGGAGTGATGGAGGAGAGGAAAGGGGGAGATAAAAGTCGCTGAGGGGCCAGCTCTTTTACCATCCATATCTTCTGTGCTGCTGCAGAAAGGGAGGGAGGGAGGGAGGGAGGCAGCCACCAGCTCAGCCATCAAGCACTTATTGACAGTACTGCAGCAGACACACACACACACACACACACACACACACACACAGTACAACAGTAATTACAACAGGTGAAGCTCTCAGGCTGGCCAGAGGGAGAACAGAGTACTCCCTACCAGTCCTGCTTTAGACTATGGGAGCTCCCACACTTTATTAGAAAAAGGTCATTTTCCTCCTTGTGATGCCAGAACATACATAAAGTACAATGTATAGGGGTTAGGCACGTTAGGTTACCACAAATCAATATTCTTCTATCTGTTAATTTAGCGATTATTTTACCGATTAATCAGTTCATCTTTTGCTTTAGTAGTTGAACTACAACTTGCTGCTGTGTACTGTTACATAGCAACAAGGTGGTTAGCACTGTTGCCACAGAGCTAGAACATCCCTGGTTCATGTCCCGGCCTGAGATGTTCTCCTTGTGCTTGCAGGGGTTCTCACAAGGTGCTCTGGTTGTAAATTGTCTGTGACTAGAAAACACTGCTGGGTGGCTTGGTGGTTAGCACCTTCACCTTGCAAAACGAAGAATCCTGGTTCAAGTCCTGCCTTTTGCCAGGAATCTTTCTGCACAGAGTTTGCATATTTTCTTTTGAGTTCTCCAGCTTCCTCCCACAGTCCTGAACACAGATGGTCTCGCTGCACTATACTCCCTTTTCACAATGCAATGGAGACCAGTGTGACCAGTAACATTTTCCATCCATCCATCCATCCATCCATCCATCCATCCATCCATCCATCCATCCATCCATCCATCCATCCATCCATCCATCCATCCATCCATTAAATCCCACATACTTGTTTTGATGTGTTTTGCCATTGTCGCCGCAAATCATCTATTTGGGTTTAGTGCCAGTGTTAAGCTGATCAGTACATCATTTCATCCTGCATTTCTGTTGGTTGGTTAGTTGTTGTAGGTCGCAGCAGCAGTCAGACTGTGAGACGATCAACCCACATTTCTAACACTGTCAGAATTTTATGGCAGCTTGTCTTTGGTCACAAGACCATGACAACGGCCGTCCTTGAACCTGTCTCTCTGTGTGACGTAGGACGACCGATTTACAGCCATGACCAAAGATATTGCCACGATTCTCTCACGATTGTTATGTTTTCGCCAAAAATCGCAAAGTGCGTAGAGGCCTTAAGTCAACAGAGACCCGCAAGCTTAATGAGGATTAAACGATATATAAATAATGGATGGATAGAAAATACTACTGGTCACATTGGTCTCCATTGCAAAATGTGAGATTAGATTGTAGGTTTTTATCGGCTGCTGTTTTGCCTTTGCTTGTGCTGGCTTTGTCATAGCTTTGCTGTGTTGACCTTTGTTTTGTATTTTAGGTTGAGCCAACTGGTTTCTTTTGGTAATTAGCGCCCTTTTAGTTGAGCTAGCTGTCAGCTGGTGTTGGAGTTTAGGAACTCTAGTGTGGTTTTTCGTTTGCATGCTGTAGTGGTAAGAAAACTGGGACACCTTACACCAGTTTGAAGTGGTGGTTTGACACTCCTTAAGTAATTGGCCACCTCCCTCCTTGCTGGCTTCTGTCTGCTCATTTTTATTCTGAAAGTAATAAATATTTTTGTACATTTTCATTGATTCAATTTATTCTGTTTTTGTTTTAGGTTATTTTGCCTGCAGGCACATCACAATCAACTACTCAGTCAAGCATATAATTACTATACAACTATAATTTCTTCTGATATGGAACCACATCTGTCTTCTCTCAGTTAACGAATTTGTTAGATCCTTGTATGACTAAGGTGGTAGTCCAGATTTAACATAGTAGTTCCTGGGGTGAGAGTCTTTTCTTTGTACCCCTGACACACTAGAAAAAGGCCAACATTATCGAGCAGGAGTGGACGCCAGAGAAGCATAAAGGAGGCTGTTAACATTCAACACTACAAACCATCATCCAACAGACCTACACATAATCATGTGCCCAAAGTTCAGCAGGTTCAGATGGCATTTAGTTTGCACTCTTTGAGGTTACATTTGTCCTCTCATTCCACTAAGTAGTGCCACATGTCTATCAGCTGCCCCCTACAGAATCAGAAATACTTTATTGATCCCTGAGGGAAAATTACAGCCGTTCCCTTTTATTTCCATCTAACTGTGAACAAAATTTTCCATAAACTTGTAATGACCTTGTATATCATGACAGTTTTGAGCTTCCAATGACCCCAATAACTCTCAGTTTTCTATGATGGAATCATTGAAACACATGAAAATTAAATTTTTGTTCACAACTTCTTCTTTCCTTGCAGTAGAAACCATTTCTGCGGTTTGTCTTTGTAGCTTCTTGTACCACTTCTGTGCCTGTGTTTGACCCTTTGCAGCTGCCGTTCATTTAGCCTCATGTTTTAATCAACTTTTACTTTGCATTTGACCCACTAAAGACAATTTATCACACTTTGTCTGTGTTGTTGTCTAAACTGATCTTTCTGAAGGAGAAGGTTCAGCCTTGAGTGCATCATTTGAATTATCCATTTAAACTGGAGCTCCTTATGGCTATGCATCATTATATGCCATTTTGTGTAGCAGTTTTATCACATCTGATGAAGTTATACCAGATGCACTGTCCAGACGGAGGATGTACTCAACCTACGGCAGCCTAGAAATGTCAAACCAGGGGCGTGCATGTGATAAAACGGTGGCTGTTGAGGAGCACCATATTGCATGTTGGGATACAGAACAGTGACATATCCTGATGCTGTGCAGATTCACCGGATTGCACACTGCACGCTGCCATCGTGCCATATGTGGGATTACATATGCACGGGTTCTGAGGCGTGCGCCAGCAGTTCTTCACACTTTAGCTGCTCTCTGAAGTGCTGTACTTGCATCTCTCCTGCTCTGTTGTTGTCATGTTTGGTGTCGGTCCAGTATTTTCCTCCCTCCTCTTCCTCCCCCGTCGTGAATCCCCTTCTCGCTCATTTCCCAACCTCATTCTGTCACTCGCCCCGCCCGCCCGGCTGGCCGGCCCAGCCCCACATATCAAAGCTGCTCTATAAAGACACTGCCGTGCGGCATGGAGGGGCAACTGCCAGAACTATAATGGAGACAACGATTTATGGTCCACATCAAATATGCGATTGTATGTTCACGTGTGTGAGTAATGCTTTTGAGGAATGGCAGTTCATGATCTAATGGACTTTTCCTAATTTAGATTGGAGATGGGAGAGTGAGAGCACAGCTGAGAATGGAGAAACGGTGGCGAGAGCGGGCATTTTCTCATTACTTTATCATTTAGATGAGGAGGTTGAGCTACTTCACTGATGTACAGCAAGAAAGTCTGGCAGGCCATTTGAACATTTCATACAGTGCCTATAAAAGTATTTTCTCCATTTATTGCTTTTCAACTTCGAATCAAGGTCAGTTTGTTTGGCTTTTTTGACAAGAATTTACAGAAAATGATTCTTTCATGTCAATTTCAACAAGGTCATGCCCATCAATCAAACACAATAAATGTAAAATTTGTTGAAAGTGTTTACCCCCTTTAAAGTGACTCACCTACTGTAATTTAACACCAGTGCTAGAGGTCACACAGTTAGTGAAATGATGATCACCTGTCTGCAATTAATGTATCTCAAGTGACACCTGTATCTGGTGAATCATCACTCCTGGATATAACTACACCATGAAGACAAAAGAACACTCCAAGCAACTCTGTGAAAAGGTTACTGAAAAGCAACAGTAAAGGAATGGATATAAGAAAATGTCCAAGTCACTAAATACTTCTTGCAGCATAGTTATAATCCATGATTCAAAAATGGAAGGAAGGTGGCACATGCACAAATCTGCCTGGAGCAGGACGTCCTCAGAAACTGAGTGACTAGTGAGGGAGGCCACCAAGATACCTAAGACTCCTCTGAAGGAGTTACAAGAAAGAGACTAGTGAGGGAGGCCACCACGACATCTATGACTCCTCTGAAGGAGTTACAAGAAAGAGACTAGTGAGGGAGGCCACCACGACATCTATGACTGGTGGCATGCATGGGTTTACTTATATTTTCAGAGGTTTTGGACTCAGATGTTAGGTGCTTCATCTTTGCATGCATGCTTTAAAAGATGCATTTGAACTGGGACACAGCAAATGAGAGAACTACTGTAGTAACGTGTGTTTAGGGAGTCTTTATGCAGTATTAAATGTAAGACTAGTAATGATCGGGATTTTTGCGTAACAGTAAGACAAAAAAATAATATAATTGTGGCTGCTTCACATTATTCAAATATTTTGTCCCAGAAGTGAATAAAAGCAGTAAAAAAAGGCCTAACAATGGCCGGGTTATGAGAGAAGATGGAAGAAATAGAAGGCAGAGGCTCTTAGACTCCCTGGTCAGTCAATCTTCTTCTTGCTCCGCGGTTCATTTTAATGTATCTCGTATGTTCCGGTAGGTTTTGTTTATTGTCTGTACTGTGCGGCACGCTTTGCTGCAAACCTAATTTCAAGGACAATAAAGTCTCAAACCAGATTTGTTTCGAGAGGCAGCAGAAGAGGTGAGGTGCTGAAGGTGAATCGCTGAATAATGGAGGAACTCGGGAGGCGAGTGACGGATGAAGTGATGGACAGAAACAGATAAAGGTAAAGGGGGAGAGCAAGGGAGGACATCGTGGCCTCATGAAATGTGGGCAAATGAGCTCAGTGTGCTGAAATACAAAGAGCTGTGTTGTAGAAAAAGGATTCCACTACAGAAGGAGGGGAGTGGTTTGATTCTGAATCAGTGTAATAACTCAATGTGTGGCATCTGCAAGCTGAAATATAAACACCTGATACTGTAGTCTGTTAGCGTATTTGGTTGGGTGAATGGACATCAATCAAATGGAACACTTTTTTCATTAAAATGTTAAAAAGCACTGCAAAGGAAAACTTAATAGGACAGAAATATCAGCACTTTCCAGTCTCTGGTGTACATTTCACAACAGGATACTTCCAAGCTTGAGTTGAGTCAGCAGCGGTGGTTTGTAGTGTTGCTTTTACCACTAGCCATGTTTCCATGGTGTATTTTTATGTGCATTCTGAAGCATTGCATTAGAGAGCGCAGTACTCCACCAAGGCTGCTCAGTCATTGTAGGATTTCTGCCGGACGCAATCTTTGAATAATTTGTGGTCCGCAGCGGTGGATTTGTAGTAGGATCACAATCATGTGATCGTCACCAGGCAGCTGATGTAGTGTTCACTTGTTGTCATAGTAACAGAGAAAAAATCTAATCACTTAGTCCTTGTGTCATTTCTGACCTTCCCTGAAAATTTCATCCAAATTATTTGTATTATATCTTTAAGTGACAGTTGGGTGTATTTTGGACTTTAATGCTATGGAAATAGGTCTGTACCATTAAACCCTATGTGTATATACACCCCTTTTTTGTGTCATTCAGGATGTCAGGTTTGTTCAGTTCAGGCTTCTGTTGCTATGGTGTTTTGTTGACCTCTGGTTATTTAAAGGTTAGCATTTCTGTTGATACTTTTTCTTTGCTGATGCATTTTAATCTTTTGCAACCTTGTTTTTTCCATTGACTGTTTTATTTGGCTAAAAAAAAAAGCCTTAAATTTGGAAAATTTCTCATGTGTTCCCGTCCTTGCTGCTTGGTCATATTCCACTTGTGGCTTTTTTTTCTTGGCTTCATCTTTGAGGTCTTTTAGCACTTTTTAAACAACTGGTTTTGCTTCTGGTTTTCTCATTCTGTATGTTACAGTCATGTAACATTGATTTGCTCCAAAACAGTTAATGGACACAAGCCAAACGTGCAAAATTTTGACAGTTTACTTCAGATTCGCTCGACACCTCCATAGAGACTCAACCGCTATGGGCTTCCGCTTATGTACAAGTTAAATTTCTGGAACTATCGGGGACTGTTATGGTTACTAAGCAGCTGAATTAAACAGTTAAATCTATCTCTTTTTTTCAAATAATTTTAAATTTAAGTTCAAGATAAATGCTGAAGGTATGTTATTCCTTGTTTTTAATAAGCAAATAAAACATTTCTACACATAGACTCACTTACAAATATACAGGCTTGTAACAGGCTTAAAAGGATTTTGAAGGAACTACATATATGGTGAGGAAAACGGCTGACCTGCAGTGTTCTGACCCCCTGTTTCATGCAGGATTAGCTCCACAGCAGTGACCCGGAAGCTGACACTGATCTAAGACTCTTCAGCAGGATGGAGGCTGGTCTTCCCGCTCACCTAGCCCCTCCACAGATCTAAAATAAAACATAAAATCTAAACTAATATTAGTATCGAGGCTGAATCCTGGTCACAGGGGAAGCTTCAGTGCAGTAGCTCTGTAAATGTTTGTTTGTTTTTAATAAAATGTGCATCTCCGCTTCCTTCTGCGAGACGACAAACCGCATCAGAATAACAATTTCTCCTCGTTCGCTGTACTGGCGACTGCAGTTAACATGCTAATGCTCAGATTTCATGTGTGTTAGAGCGTGTCGGCTGCACACACACACTGCACCGTATTTGTAAGGATTCTCAACAGCAATCCCAGACAATAATACTAATCCAAGTCGACGTTCATCCTTTTCATGGATTTTTGGTTGCCCACCAGGCCTGCTTCATGCATGTCAGGTGTGACGAGTTCAGGTTGGTGCAGAAGAAGGCTCTTTAGGAGCTTAGCTGGTCTACACCAGGTTGAAACTGAGCAAACCTCAAAGCTTCTCATTTATGGAAACACTGTTATGCTTGTTGTCTGCACACAAGTCTGGACATTAGGTTTTTATTCACATTTTAACACCAGTTCTGGTCCATGATTGTGGACCTCATATTGAGGCGATGCTGTCAGCTTTAAGTGCTGCAGTGATCAGAAAACTCTTTGTTGTACAATTTGCACACAACCAGGCTTTTATCCAAGCTGCCATCAGGAAGATTTTTACAAGAAAACTTTCCACCCAACAAGCTCCATGTGGTCTCGTCTTCCTTCTCTGTTCACCAAACTTTCTTGTGCGCTGACATCACTCAGTGCATCTTGTGCATCTTCTCCACAGCTGGAAAACAGATGTTAGGTTCATTACTGCCACCTACTGGACTGGAATGTGCATCAGTTTTACAGTGTGTTAGAAATTAGGGAACTGAGAAAGGTGCGATTAAATGCATTATTTCTTTAATGCATTATTTTTTCTATAATTAATTAATCAAAATTACCGCATTAACATCCCAGCCCTAAAAAATATTATAGTTATTGCAAAAATTGTTGTTACTATCTAATTATTTCTAAATGTATAATGTTAAAAAGTGCTCCAAGACAGGAATGCTGGCAGAAACTTGTGTGTTAATATATTTTCTTTACCAATCAATGCAGCTGCTTATTTCTAACGCAACCAATAGAATGGTCAGTTTTCTAATCTATATTCTATCAGCTGCAGTACCAGCAGTGTAAACGGACTTGGCAACAATCAGGTTCAAACAAAAAACATATTTATGCAATTTCTACATCACCAGCTGAATATGTCGGGTTACATGGCATTGTGATGCATACATCATCTTCATTTAGTGGAATAAATGGCGCACAGCTCATCAAGTTTGCAGATAAAACGTTTTCTCTCAGCTGGGAATCTGTATCAGTCACAAAGAATCATCGGGAAATTATTTGGTTAAAGGGAGATGCTTCTTACAGCCGATTCAAATCTGAAACTCTTAACATAACCTGCTTCAAACCAGGTAAGTTCCGCAGCATTAGTTACCATGGAGACCTAGCTCTGCAGCATCAGTTACCATGGAGACCTAGCTCCGCAGCATCAGTTACCATGGAGACCTAGCTCTGCAGCATCAGTTACCATGGAGACCTAGCTCCGCAGCATCAGTTACCATGGAGACCTAGCTCCGCAGCATCAGTTACCATGGAGACCTAGCTCTGCAGCATCAGTTACCATGGAGACCTAGCTCCGCAGCATCAGTTACCATGGAGACCTAGCTCTGCAACATCAGTTACCATGGAGATCTAGCAGGGTAAAAGAGAATCACTGTTTTAATATTGAAAACTCTGATTCAGCATAACTGTTAACCCATTAACCTAGTAAAGCACTCTGGTGTGGATGTAACACATTATAGTCCTGATCCATCGCTTCTGGCATTTCCTAAAAATAAAATGTTTGTTTCGTGGACCAGTGTCTCGGCTCCTGCTGACTTTCCTCAGGGCAAACTAAGTGCTAATTACACACTTCTCTTTATAGACCCGAGCCTTTCAGAAAGGAGGTTTAGTGAAAACTCTGAGTTAGATGACTCAGAATTAAAGAAAACTCAAGATTTTTGTAACGCACTGTCATGAAGACCTGATAGTAAGCAGGTTAACTTCACACTTGTTTCTGAATTTTTTCCCTCTGATTGAATGGTTCCTTTTTCTTCAAGGAGTAGTTGATATTGAATCATAAAATATGAGGTTAGACCCCACTTGGATGTTTTGTTTGTTGCCATTTATCTGAAAATCTATCATTTATATGAACAATATTCACAGCTCTCGTGTCTTCTGTTTACACATCATGGACACGCTCTCGGTTTGCACTTTGTTTCGCTGCCAACAGGAGTTTTCTCTGTAGCTATCAGTGAAACTAAGGCATATGTTTGCTGGACTGAAATGTTTACTCTGTTCCCAAGTTTAGCTCTTAGTTTTTACGTCTGTGCAAAACACGAACCCCCAAACACCCTTTGTACTTGTAGGAATCAGACACATTGATGTGTACGCAGTACAGACTTTATTCCACAATCAAGTTTGTTGCAATTTAGGCTTTAAAACTGCTGCACAATCTATCATTCCTGAAAGTCATGATAATGTTTTTATTAAATTATTGACATTTCAAATAGGGTGACATAGTTAAAAATAAGACCAACAGAGCGATACAGCTGACATTTTAGCCAAATAAATAGCTTCTTTGGAGGTAAAATTGAAAGTGGATACATCAGAAATATCACAGTCAGTCATCATTCAGTCCCTCAAGTCAAAATGTAATTGTTTTGGCTATGATTTTTGCTTTGGTTTTCTCCTCTGAGTATTTTGTCAGGGTGAGTTTAAAACCTGTCTTGGTGCCTGCACTTCAAGGAAACATTGTGAACCTGGCTTTAAGTGCATTCACATAAAAGTGACTGTGTGACTGGATATTTATTAGACTTGTTAATATCACTGTCCCATTATGAAAGCATGAGTAGATCTGTTAATAATTACAGTTGTGTGCAGACTGCTTCATCGGTTTCTTATTCAAGATGCATCACAAGTTTGTATCCTCACCAAAAAAAAAAGAAATTATTTAAATAATAACTGAACAGGTAATAAAAAATTACACTTTCTGTGATGAAGTTAAGGATTAATTTAGTAATCTCACATCCAGTTTCACTCGTATGTAGTGGAAAGAAGCCTTTCTCCTGCAGTCCGAGTGCTTTCAGGTGGTTTTTCGGAGCAGATAAAGGACATATATAAAAACATAATTCAAACTAATAGTAGACTTAATGAAAGTACAAGACTTTAGTACTTTAATCAGGTCCTGTTTCTGTTTTTTATTGCTCTACAAATACAAATTGAACAATGAAATGGCTATGCAGTTTTAAAAGCTCCGCTCACTGTCTACACACTGAGCTCCACTGCATCCTCGAGAAATATCGAGAAATAAGAGGAAACATGTTAATGTTAACTTTGTCCAGAGCAGGCTGGGTGTTCAGCATAAGTTGCCATTTGCAGGATTAAACCTGAAGTTACTTCACTGACTAATGTTCAGCCACTTCTTGGTGTGTGTGCAATAGTTTTAACAATAGTTTTTAGTGGTAAAGATGCTCATACACGTCTAGTTTGTGCAGCCCGTGGAGAACATTAACCTGGAAACTAGACAAAATGTCAGCTCCTGGTTGACATTCATGTACAAGAATGTGCACACACATTCATAAAGCAGCATGAAGCTAAATGCCGCGGTGCTCAGGTAAAAATGGAGATAAACACAGTATATGCAGCTGCTGTCACACTCAGACAATTACACATATACACACCAAGACATATATATGTACGAGCACACACATCAATTCATGTCTATACTGTTGTGAAATGTGAGTATGAACACACA
The DNA here is from genome assembly GCF_022539595.1 of Amphiprion ocellaris. Taxonomy (NCBI): domain Eukaryota; kingdom Metazoa; phylum Chordata; class Actinopteri; family Pomacentridae; genus Amphiprion; species Amphiprion ocellaris. The sequence continues at coordinate 3,419,228 of NC_072778.1, read as the reverse complement.
CAGAGGTATAACGGTACATAATGCATAAATAAACGCACAGTCACACACACACACACACACTTATACAGCCATGCTTAGCCATGCATGTACACACACACACATACACACCCATTAACGCATGTAGTGTCAGGAAACACACAACACGCACGTACTCACTCAGTCAGGGGCAGAAAGCCGTGACACACAGGTGCTGATGCAGCTTAATGAGCAGAATAATTCAAGATAAAGCTTCATACTTACGCCCCCATCTCACACACACACACACACACACACACACACACACACACACACACACACACACACACACACACACACACACACACACACTCCTCACACTCGCTTAGCCTGCACGCTGCCTCGGCTCACATGAATTTTTAAAGGATCGCTTTTATTACGCTTTGGTTTTATTTGTGAGCAATAACGGCAGGGTGAGTAATACTCCCGTCCGTCAGCTTCCCTCCACTGGGGGAGTTTATGAGCGTGCACGCCGCAGCCCCGGCGCGCTCACGCCGCAGCCCCGGCGCGCTCACATATTTGCTGAATGGCAGTTACGTCCCAGCATGGTTGTTGGTTGGTTTGCATCTGAAGGTGCGGTGATGGTGCGGAGATATGACGGACGGAGGGGGTGGAGGGGGACGGTTATCCTGCAGTCAAACGTTGTGTTAATGCTCACACTGCGGTGCGTAGTGGAGGTGTTTCCTCTCGCCGTTAAACGGAGGCACAGCTGAGGGAAAGCTTGGAGAGTGGACGATATAAGAGGGGCATGTGAAAATGTGATGCACTTCGATAAAAAGTCCCTGCAATGAATGATGAAGAGTTTTAATATTCAGTTTGCAGAGGTATTGATTCAGCTGGGTGTCAGTTTCTAGGGCTGTCTTGGATTATACTGCATTACTATACTGTGCTGTGAAGAAGTATTCGCCCCCTTCAGAAATCTTATATTTCTGCATATTTGTCACTCTTAAATGTTTCAGATCGATTTTTTAAAGATTTTTTTTGGCCTTTTCTTGACTTTATTTGAATGATTAGTTTAGTAAGGCAGATAGGAATAAAGTAGAAAGAAGAATGGGGGTGAGACCCTGCAGCAAAAGGCCTGCACTGGAATCAAACCCAGGCCTCTGCATTGGGGACTGTTAATGCGTCGCCTGCTCAACCAGTTAAACTACCTGGACAACCCCAGATCACAGTTTAATGTTAGCTATAATGATGATTTTATTTTAAAAAGGGAATATTGCTGTCCAGCATTTTCCTTCAACAAATGAAATCATCATTTAAAAACTGCATTTTGTGTTTTCTTTGTCTTACATGATATATTTTTTGATGATCTGAAACATTTAAGTGTGACAAATATGCAAAAACTGAAGACTTTTGTAGGGGGGCAAATACTTTTGCATAGCACTGTATGTCGCTGACATTGAGTCCTCTCCATGTGCAGCTTGGTTGTGCAAATAACTCAGCAGAAAGATTTGATTTTCTTGTTTAAAACATATCTTGACAGCTCATGGCATGAATTGAAAGCATCTAATGAAGAGAGAAACCAGCCCCCGGTGAGGTATTCCACAGCAAAACAACACATCTTGCTAGTGTTTTGGAAAACCTCGTCCTCCAGCACACTCTCTGGCCTGACCTGGAGGGCAGCACATCCTCCAGAGAAGAGACATCAGACTGAAAGGAATCTCAGGAGTGGTGGCATGTAAAAGTTAACAAAACTGTCATGTGGAATCAAGATGCAAATTGTGATCAAGCTTTACTGGACATAACCCAGGTCCCACTGCTCTCCTGGAATGCTTGTTCAGTGTAATAAGAACCAGTCTTTCTCAGCAAAGCCTGGAGTTGTCAGGGAGGAGCATTTTTTGATAAATTATTCTCTCAGATAACTAGATTGTAAAAGTAATTCTGTAATTAGCAGCGTTATCTCCTCCGTTCCATCAATCCATGTCACCTAAGCACTCTCGCCATGGACTCAGGTGGCTTTGATAGTTTCATTCTGATCTTTGACTCAGATACCTGGAGGTTTTCATTGTACAAACAGCAGTTTTGTTATCTTTGGCATTCTGCTGTCAAGAAGGATCGTTGTCTTTCACAAGAGCAGAGGCCCAATTATGTAAAGTGAATGCACAAGTTAGTGTTTTAAAGATGCAGAATTGGTTCAGAGCATGCAAATTAATAACTTCTGTGGGTTATTCTTGAGGACCTGACTTATTAAAAATGTCAGTAATTTCTGAGTTTACTAAAATGTAAAACACAACACCAGATTCCTGGAGAACTTAGAGCTTCCCACTGTGGAAACTTTGGCACACTGTTAATTACCACACACCATAAATTAGAAAGGTGTGATTAACAGGAAATCTTCTGAAGCCAAACATTGGTTTTAACCAATATTTGCCTCTTGATGATGCAAACCAGGCGTGTTTATGGTGCCTGCAATCAGAAATTTAGAACATTGATGTGCAGACAGTGTGGATTTGGACAGATGAATTTTAGGTAATGCAGACCTTTGCAGACACACTTGCCCTCCTTTACTATTTTGTTTTGTGCTTTAGACACCAAATACTGCGTATAACATGGCTCTTTCTATAATACATCTGAAGAAAGATGTTTATTCTTGTGAAAGACACTGTAATTGCTTGACAACAGGAGCAGTGTGACACATATATCAGGTCTGAAAAGCGCTGTTTCAATTACACCTGGAGCCCTGCAGTACATCTATGAGTGCTGGGGGGATGGCAGAAGTGTCTGTCATTCACCTCCATTGTGCCCAGCGAGTCCCTGCTGGGATTCCAAGATATTCACGTATTTATAATTCAGGCCAAAGCACAGCGCAACACAGTGCACATGGTAGCGTGGAGCGGCCGGTCAGCCCAGAGGTGTCATGTTGTACGTCAGCAGCTTCCTGGTGAATGTTCAATTACTGCGCTCAGCATCCCCTGGAGTGCTGCATGATTGCTCCTTTAAGAGAAGCTATTTGATACTGTACATTGCACAGGGAGCCAAAGGACATAGCTCCTAGCGGAGAGGAACACTGGGTAAACAGGATGCAGAGCGGCTGTGGAGAAGGAGAGGGGAGAAGTTAATTTACTGCTTCTAACCTACTGCAGGACTGTGGCTGCTGCATGGCTGCACCAACAGCACACAAAGGCCTTTTGTTCACAGTACGATGAGATGATGGTGGTGATATCAGCTGAACCCTGTAAGAAACATGCTTAGTTTTTTTCTCATGATGTCAGTTTTTATTATTTGTATATAAAGATCAGTAAGAAAAAACTTAACGTGAATAATAAAGTAACAAAAATCTGAATTGCTGAAAGTAATCTCAATTACTTTTTCACGGAGCTGATAGAGGTTTTCAAGAAATCTTTAATAAAACCTCATTTAAAAACTGCACTTTGTGCTTTGGTGGTTATCTCTGTCTAATATTCAATAAATATAAATGTCAGATTGATGATATGAGACATTTAAGTGTAAGAAATATGCAAAAGTATTTTTAAAAATGTGCGTGTTTTCCTTTAAAAACAAGTAAAATTGGATATTTAGCGTTCATGGGGTGTGGAATCTAAAATACAGCAGCAATAAAAGCAGAGAAATGTTCTCATGGTGTGGCAGAATGACTGAGCTGAAGTCAAAGTGAACAGGAGAGAAAGTTCATGAGCAGAGGAGACCTTCTGAAAGATAATGGTCATAATAAAGCTGATTGAGTCTTCACACACCAGCGGGCAGCTGAGGCCGGCCTCTTAACAGAGAATCTGTGAAACGGTGAAAGGATGAGCAGCAGAAGAAAGGAGAGGAGGAGGAGGAGGAGAGTGACATCACTCGTGGACCTGTCAGGGCGATCACATCACCAAACTCTGTGACCTTTGAGAGTGAACCTTAAAGAGTGAAGCTGAGGCTGTTTCCCCTCCGTCCTGCTGATGGACGGCTGTCTAATCCGCTCACACATGACTCACTCAGCCTCAGGTACAGACAAGACCGCTCTCATCAGTTTGGTGATTTGTGCTGGATTTCTCTGTAGAACACGTCGGCCTATCATTTATCGCTAACTTTGGTGTGAAGCCAGTTTGTCATTCCTTGATCACGCATTTAAAACCAGCTTGATAGTGAGTTCGGGCAGGTTGATTCCACTGAATGTGCAGCATCCCTCTGAAGAACTTTAACGGAGTAAAACCTCCACAACGGTGATACACGTCAAATCAGTTTAACAATACACTGACCAGACACAACATTCTGACCACTGACAGGTGGAGTGAATAACACTGATCATCTCTTTATCATAGCACCTGTTAGTGGGTTTTGGTGTTCCTTTGTTTACACTGTGCACATCGTTACAAGTAAACAAAACTACAAACAAATGCCCAGAATTAACCAAATCTCATCAAAAAATCAACCAAAACTAGTCCAAAATGACTAAAACTTATCTAAACTTCATCACATTTGTCCAAAATGTGTCCAAAATTAGGTGAAATCTGTCTCAAATGACTAAAACCTGTCCAAAATGCACAAAAAATGGTCCAAAATTAGTTAAAAATGTGCAAATAGAAGAAAGAATGTGCAAAAGATAACATGGCCTTGTTTGCACTGTTCTGCTTCTAGCTGCACACATCATTACAAATACACAAAAGTAGACTCAAAATGTGTCCACAGTGACACAAGTCTTGTCAGTAATTACCCAAAAATAGTCCAAAATGACTAGAACTTTTCTAAAATTCATAAAATCCGTCTAAATTGTGTTCGGAATTAGATGACATTTTGTCTTTGACTACAATGTTTGCAAAATGACTCAAAATGTGTCTAAAATGACAGAAATATATATATATATATATATATATATATATATATATATATAAAAAAATCTGCACATCTTGATACAATTCTAAAAGCTTTAACTGGTTTGTTTAAAAAGCATGCCATCTTGTTGAAAAAGAACCATCACATCTTGGTGCCAGACGCCACAGCAAACCTTCAGGGGTCTAGTGGAGTCCATGACATGGAGAACCAACACAATATTAAGCAGGTGGTCATAATGTTATGCCTGATGGGTGTAAATGTGTGAGCATTCCAGCTGCTCAATATTTAAAGCTTCTTTCATCAGACTGTTCACGTTTTGCATCTTGCCATCATCTTACATCATGAGTGTGTTTCAGGGTGTTTGTGAAAGTCACGGGGGACCAAACCGTTTGAGTCTGAGCACGGCTTTGATTTTTAGGCAAACATGAAACCTGCAGGGAGGTCGTTACGCTGCAGTGTAATCAGTGCTGTGTTGAGCGCACACATTCACTTGTGATGGAATTTTGTCATGTATTCTTTTAGTTCATCCACTATACAACCCACTGCTTTTATCAGAAATAACGATCTTTTGGGATTTCCAAAATACCTTCCAACAACCTGAGAAGGGCTTTTTGTACGAGGTTTAGTTTTACGTTGATGTATGGAGCATGAAAGTAATGATTTTCTTTGAAATTTGACAGAAGTGGATGCTGACTGTGTCTAGAAAACTCAACATTCTGGTCTATTTGTGACTCTTATAGCTCAGAAAACATCTCTTGTGTTTCCTCCTCTTTAATCTTTTAAAAAGTTCCCACCTGAACCCCTCAGAATCAGCAATTTTATGTACAATAACTATAAATCGCATCACTGCCAAAATCTAATCAGATGGTCCTTGTGTCATTTCTGACCTTTCCTGAAAATTTCATCCAAATCCGTTAATCCGTTTTTGAATAATGTTGCTAACAGACAGACAGACAGACGCCGATCACATATGGAGTAATAAGAATGTGACTGACTTTTACCATGAGGTGATATATCTGAACCATTATTCAGGATGAAATTAAGATGCTAAATGCTTCAGCACGTCTACCGTAGTTTTATTATATCCTGGAAGTTAAATCCCAGGATAATAATGTAGAACAGCAGCAATAATAATAATAATAATACACAAAGTTAAGCCTTCCCCCTCAGAGAGCGCCCCCCTGTAAAGAACAGTTGTAAATACATGATAGACTTGTTTTAATACAGCTAATTAGGCTCTGCTTGTTTTCCACAGTCGCTCCCAAGTGACTAATCGTGCATAAAGTGGACTTTTTACATTCAATCTCTCTCTGCTAATGCTCACAGGTCAGCTGTATCCACGGGCATTTTCCAGCCTCCTGCTATCAGCGCAAAGATTTCAGCCTCTTGCAAGAACAAACAAAACAAAACACCGGCGACAAGGATTTTAATGTTTGCTAAAGCAGCGACAACACGCTCGGCAGAGGCGGTAATGGCCACGGATAACAAATTCTTATCGTGTCTCCGCCATCTGCTCTGAATAAACGAAGCGGAGGTCTGCCTGCGACACCTCAGCCTTTCATTCCTCAAATCTGTCGTCGCCAGCTGGCGCAGCGTTTAGGTGCGCGCGGAGAACGAGCCGCCAACCTGGCATTTTCAAGGTCACCCAGCACACCTAATTAACAAGAACACAAAACAAACTTCTTTTTTTAAGTTTCTGATGTAATTCCAGCTCTGTTAAAGTTTACATGTTTAAAAGGACAAAATCAAACCAGGTAATGAGGCGGCGACGATGAGCGGGACTCAGAGGTTAGCGCAGTACTTGGTATTCAACGAGGATTAAAGGTAGCTAATGCTGACCTTTAAAAGTCAAAAACACTTCAGTTATGAGTCACTCTGCTCTTTTCCTCTTTATGCGGTTCGAGACCTTGATGTGTCTCTCAGCGTAATAAAGTTGTGAAGGAGGCTGCAGGTCTGAGACACCACAGGAAATAAAAGGAGAACAAAAAAGCTGTGAAACATTGGCTTGTTAACATTTTCCATTTCATCTCCTTCAGATGTCTTTGGAATGACCCCTGAAAACAACTAACAACTGACACAGAGCGTGCACTTCATACTAATGACCAAAAAAAGAGAAACTATGCTTTTCGGTTTTGTCCAGTGATAGTGACAATAAGTTGCTTACATTTCGGTGCTCCAACAGTGTTTGTCTATAGGGCAACCAACACGAAATGGTTTGTTCCTGTAGCATAAAGGTTGACAAAAACCTCCCACTGACATAAAGAAAATCTGCAAATAAAGCAATTGAATAGAATTCTCAATTCAAACACCACACCCTAAAATACAAAGTTGGGGCTTTGAAAAAAACATATGCAGCAGTTTACATCAAAGTTTTCAGTTCAGGATCAGAATCAGAAATACTTTATCGATTTCTGAGGGGAAATTGCTTAAGTAAAAGTTGTTCCCATTCAAAGTTCTAAATATAAACAGTTCAAAATACAGTAGGTCCTCAATTTACGACGTCCTCGACCTATGATGTTTGGTGGTTACCTCACCATCTCCCATAAGTTTATTAAGAAAGTCTTCTTCCATCATTCTGATGTGCAGCGTTTGCGATGTTAAAACAAATTTCGTGCAGGAAGTAGTTGGTGAGCGGAGCGGACGGATACGTCATCAAGTGGTGCTGTTCGAGGAACACGGCTTTGTTTGCATTCGCTGGTTGTGTTTTTTGGGAAACTGTTTGCCCTTCATTGTGGCTCCCAAGCGTAAGTCAGACTTTTGATTCAAAGAAAAGAACGGCCATCTCCATAGAAGGGAAATTAGATATAATAAAAGTATGTGTCGCCCATCCTTGCTTGTGAATGACTCAGCCTTTCGGGGGTTTTGCTCCTTTTACATCCAATCATGGCACTCACCTGTTTCCAAGTAACCTGTTCACCTGTGGAATGTTCCAGACAGGTGGTTGTTGACCGTTCCTCAGCTTTCCCAGTCTGTTTTATCCAGTCGCAGCTTTTTTTTTTTTTTTTTTTTTTAGAAAGTGTTGCAGGCATCAAATTCAAAATGAGTGAAAATTTGCAAAAAAAACTATAAAATTTTTCAGTTTGAACATTAAATATAAGTATTTGATTGAACATAAGTTGAAAAAGATTTGCAAATCATTGTATTCTGTTTTTATTTACATTTTACACAACGTCCCAACTTTATTGGAATTGGGGTTTGTATAACTGCAAACATGAATGTGTTGAAAATCTGCAGAAATGGCATTAACAAATCGCATCAGCATGGAACAGAATCCAAAGATGCACATACACCACGATCGGTTTATCAGGTCATAATTCAACACATTGGGAGGGATGAGTCTCCCTCTGACACTTCCAAGTATTACCATCAACACTGAAAAGCCACTACGTGACAAATAAAAGCACAGCTGCTAGCGGTATTACTGTTAGCATTCACCGCTCCCCAGTGACCAGTGAGTCAAAATCCTCCAGGTTTCATTCCTCATTTCCTCGCAGCTTCTTCCTTGTAAACACCTTTCAGGAACATTTTTTTCTCTCTGCCTGCAGGTACATTTTCTAATCAGGCTCTCTGAAGTGACGGTGTGCTGCCACAGGATTTGGAGCTCCTGTTTTATTCTGCTGCCAGCTCCTGTTAGGACGGGAATGTGGATGTAGCACGACATGGTGGGGGAAGGAAATGAGACACATGGCAACTGCATACAAACTGCTGTACAAAGACCTCTACATTTCTTTCATTTTCCTCTCACCTCAACTCTGAATTCAAAGTAGGTCACAGAGTAGAAATCAAAACCACAAATAACTGACTTTTGAATGCTTAATGCAGAATTATTACACAATGAAACTAGTATTCCACCAATTAACTATTTACATTTGATTAATATAATAATGCAGCATACGAAGCATCTCTTGTTGCTTCACTAAGAAGAGCTTCAGGATACGAGTCACGGACCAAAATCTAAATAACAACACAGTGGAGGCACTGAGCCTATATTTATGTACATTTATTAAACTATCAACACAATAACAACTAAGATCAGAAAAATTTAATGGGGAAATTCAAAAGTTACAGCAGATGGATGGAGATGAGACACAAAAAGTACAAGAATTAAGTACAACAGGGCTAAAAAATAAAGATATATTGTTTAAAAAGGCCTCCTAGGACATGAACAGGACATTAACACCTCTGGCAGATGGGAGAGGAGGACGTTTTGTTCAGGGAAACAGTGGCCATGGCAGCCTATTTTAGGTTATTTATTCCTTATGTGATCTTTTAAACCCATTTAGTTTTAACAGATGAGCAGCATCAGTGTGACACCACAAGTTAAACACTTATGCTTCGTTAATTTCCATCAATCATCTGAAATACAGTACTTCTGTACAGTTCGACTGCATGGACACTTAGAAAACAGTTGGAATCTAAGCTGGATGGTCGTGACACTAGAATGCTTCATGCAATCCTCAATGTTTCATGGAAGCAGCACCCAACAGGAGAAAAACTTTACTGAAAACATCTCCCAGTTTTTCCTGTTTTTAGACAAGAAAGATTACGGTTTTGCATGACACTGCTAGAGAGACAAACATGAGTTCATCAGTCACATTGGAAGACCATCACATACTTACGTAGACCAGCTGACCAACAATGCTGGATTTACTGTGGAGGAGTTCACTGTTGCAATGAACAATCGTGGATTGTAGAATTTAGCTCATAGAACTTTGGTCCCAAAGTATGGAGCTGCTGGCATGTCTGCAGACTCTTAACTGGATTTATAGTTGACCTAAGAGGTTAATTATGATTTATAGTTTCAGCCGCTGATATCACCTCTGCACCGCTGGATGTGTAATTAGGTTGCATTGTGCTTTATAATCCCTGAAGTAACTGTGTTTACATTCTTTCATTTACTCTGTGGTCTGGAGCAACAGTGAGCTAAACGCAAAGATTAACCTTGGAGCCTTTGCACAGACGCACCACAGCCCCTGAACACACAAAGTATAAATCCAGATTCAGTCTTTGTGTGGGCGCCTGAATCTGAATATATAATGAGTTGATTCAGTGGGTTCATTTTTAGAAACAAGCCTCCGTGAAGCAAGTCGCTGCCAGTTTAAGTCAGATAACTGGTCAGTTTTACCCCGAGACCATCAAATTTTAAACATTTGTTGTATTACAATCAAACTTTTACTTCATATAAAAAGTGTTGCGGTGGACTTTGTGCAGCCTCTGTGTGGAGAGATGGATTGTGGAGACTGACTGTCCCTCTGGGGATTCATAAAGTCAGTCTAAGTTGATAACGGCAGGCTGAAGATCCACACACCATCTATCTGGCATTAGAGGTGATTGGTCTGGAGCTCCAGAGGTATTCTCCAGCTCTGGTTCTCCCGGCCTCTCAACCCATCTAATTGCTCCACAACTCGGATTTCAGTTTTTTTTCTTCTGACTAGATCCTTGCTTGTGTTGTATCTACTCTCAGATGTACGTCGCTTTGGATAAAAGCTAAAAGAAATTGTAAAGTTCCCACAAGACCTCAGCAATCACAACAGCAGATATAAATCCTGAACCAAACTCTCAGTCGGGGCGGCTGGGATTCACCGTGAACAGTTCCTCCTGGTGTCTCTGGTGTCTTTGTGAGTGTAAATTGCAGCTTCGCTTTGCTGCTGTCTACTTAGTGAAGGAGCTACTCGTCTGTGTGAACTGTAACTTTGGTTAGAAATTGTTGACTAAATGTGGAAGTTATCCGTGTCTCGGTGAAGACACTAACTTCAGTTAAGAGCTGTTCAACGTAGGCAAGGAGATACTCGAAGTGTTTTGAGACACTTGGTTGTTTAGTTTAGTTGTTGCTTATGGGTGTTGCAGTTGTGCTTAAGTTTGGCTGAGGAGTTAGTTGTTTAGTTTTTCTTCAGCTGGTTTCATGACTCTGTTAGCCTCCATTTGGTTTCATTTTAACAACACCCACTAGTTGTTTTCTTTGTATTATCACTGTTCTTTTGTGTTATATTCGTCACTAGGCAATAAATTGCTTTACACTAACTAGTAACGTGTTTTTCTTGCATCCAGCTGATCCTAGAGAAGAGGTATCAAACTCATTTTAGTTCAGAGGCCACATACAGCCCAATTTGATCTCAAGTGACTAGTAAAATCACAACATAACAACCTATAAATAACTCCAAATTCTTTCCTTTGTTTTAGTACAAAAAAGTACAGTCTGAAAATGCTCATAGTTAATGAACTATCTTTTTGCAAAACATTATGAACAAAATGAAATCTCTGAAGAAAAATAAGTGCAATTTCAACAACAGTGTGCCTCATTTTATCATTTACTCATTACAACATACAGATCACAGTGTATCTACAAAGGCACAACATTCAGTCACAGGCATCTGGAACTGATCAATGTAGTATTTAACTTTATGATGAAAACAACTTGTCAAGATGTAGAAATAATTTTTAAATTTACATTCATTTCCACATCCGTGTAATAATCCTGACCACCTGAACTGACACATCACACAAACTAAAATGGGAACTATTAAGGAAGAAGATTAACTTATCTCCTGCTTTGTCAATGTATAAAATTTATACATGAAAAATACATAAAAGTTGTGGCAGTGCAGTGGACAAATTTAAAATAGTTACTTTCATTGAAAAATTGCAGTTAATGTTGTCGGCCTGGATTGGACCCTCTGGCGAGCCGGTTTTGGCCCACAGGCCGTATGTTTGACACCCCTGCTCTAGAGGTAACACCAGTATGACATTTTCTGAAATTAGTGAGGGACAGCGCCACCTTTAGTTTAAATAAATAATGAAGTTAATCTTCTGAAGCAGCAAACATGTTAAATAAATAGTAGATTAGAATGTGAAAAGACATGTAATAAGGGAATACTGATGCCATGGAAGTGTTGAGTCCAAACAAATCTGAATAAACAACAAGAGCAATGAGAGACACGGAAACCAGCTGCTGCTGCTGCTGCTGCATCTGTATCGCCGTTTGTTTCTGTCCCCCAGTGGATCTCTTCAGTGTCCACATGACAGACTGAAACTAGCGATGTGCATGTATGTGACTTTGTCCACAGGCAAAATCAAATGAGCAGCCTCCGGTGAAGAGGGATGTGTGTTCCATAAAACTCTTGCAGTCCTGAAGTTAAAATTATAATGCTAATTGCCTGAGCTCTTCTGTCAATAATAATGCCATCTGGAGAGGACTGAAGGGGGAATAAAGCTGGGACAACAGAAACTGCAGCTTGTTGCCAGAGGCTGAAAAAAAAAGAGAACTGCTGAGAAAAAAGAATCCAAATGAGTTTAGAAAGCAAAGTGTTCCTAACAATGATCAAACTGATACTGTTGAGGCAACTTGCTGTCATCCGATAATGTCAGAATGTCTGTAGAGCACAATCCTGAAATGGACCCTCTGATGTCGTGCATTAGGATGGTATCACTGCAGGGGGAGACATTACACAGAAAAATAGAGGCAAGGCACACGAAACCAACTCTTTTTTATTTCTCCCTTCAAATCAGACACTTTTTCTGTCACCTCCACCCACCTTAACAATGAGCACTTCACGTTAATTCAGCCAACAAACCGTAAAACATCAAGAACAAAACTGCAAGCAAAGATTAAACAAGATTAAATTCAGTTGTGTAGGAATCACATACATGTGCAGGTAGAGGTGTACAGCAACATTTTTTTATGGAAAAGCAAATATCGCAACACACGTCAGATACATACGGTACAAATGCACACACACATCAGAAGCGTGGCCTCCTGGGATGGACGAAGATCAGCTCTGATCGTTATCCGACTTCATTGTGACACGGCTGCTTTTGTGTGGCTTTAGAGTCTATTGATCGGCAGATTATATCAACCTCCAAACGTATATTCTGTCCATGTGAGAGGTTAGGAAGTTTTTATAATGCGTCAGTCCTGAAATCACTCGTGCAGCTTAACAGGAATAAAGCGGAACAACAGGAGGTTAAGTATGTTTTTATTCTAAATTGTTGTGTTCAAGGGCAGAAATAGTCTCACCAGTGTGGCTACACCTCAAGGAATAAAGCCAGCACTGACATGATGAGGCTTCCTTCACCATCCGGACGGAAATACCGAAAAGTATTTACCCAACGTATACTTTTAGAGCACCACTGCAATATTGTATTTTCAGCAGATGAATTGAAAAACTGTATTTGAAAAGAATGAATCCATCTAGGATGATTGGGGTCTTTTTGCAGGGGAGTTTATGGGCATAGAAAGTATAAAAACAATTAAGTTGAAGCTGAAAAAAAGTATTTGGAACCTTTTTCATGTGGCAAAAGCATTCAAAATAGTTCTGTTTTTTGTCTTTTTTTTGACTGACATCCAGATCTAACTTTTCACTCGTCAAGCTACAAACTACAAGGTCTTACTGATCTGTACAGCTGCTGTTGTGCTGCTACAATTGTTGAGATGTGTCATATATATGCCCTTGATATACATACAATACTTCTGACATCGTGCCTCCACACCGAAATGACATTTACATTATTAAAGTGAATCACTGATGAGTCGCCCTCGTGCCTGAATCATGCGTCAATAATAGCCTATTGTATGTGCGATCTGTGATGATAAAGACACATCAAAATAGAAATGCAGGGCAACAACATACCACATCATATATAAGTGGAGGTAAAGTTCCTCTGACTCCCCTGTAGCTCAAACCCTGCTTTTATTTCTGGCAGCTATGTGACTTTCTCTGGTTATGACATGTTTGAATTCTTTAGATGTTTCTTACAATAAGTGCTGCTTAGTTGCTGTTATACGTCTACGTTATACCAGGGCTCTGTACCCATCCCCACTGCTTTGTTTGAGACCATGATATAGTAGTATGTCTAGACGTACAACAGCAAAGGGAGTGATTAAGGTGTGGTCCCCTTTCAGTGTGTGCATGTCTGAGATTTTAAGAAGTTTGTCCTTTTTTAATTGTTTTTGAACTCCTGGAGTGTGAGCATTCAATTGAGGATGGAGCTGCTGTTGTCTTTTTGTTATTGTTTTTGCATTTGCAGATTTATGAGATTGACAAGTTATGTTAGTGCAGGTTTTTGTTTCTCTTTGTAGTTTTGCCTCCTTTGTTCTTTATATAAGTGAACAATAAATAACGGTCTTCAACCAGAAACAGCTGGTTTCATGCTGCTAGCAGAGCTGGGACTCTAACCCTGAAGCTCACCTTCACCGAGTCATGATGGCAAACATTTTAAGCATTTCTCACCTCAGTGTACAGTGAACCTCTGACCCTGGAAGTGTTTATACCTTGCTCTTTTCTCTGTCATCAGCTGCACAGAAACATATGAACCGTGAGTCAGCAGATGCTCGGGGAGGCTTCATATCGCCCTGATCCACGTCTCCTCAACCCCCAGACCCAGAACCAACTGTCTCCAGAGTGTCCTGTATTCCCTGACAGCTGTAAGGTGTTAAGCTGACTTCTGTTTGCTGCTGAAATGGCAGCAACTGTGCTTCAGATGATTTTATCACATACAGTGCCCCCCTACAGAAATCTTCTATTTTTGTGTATTAGTCACACGTAAATGTTTCAGATCATCAAACTAATTTAAGGCAAAGATAACCCGAGCAAACACTAAATGAAGTTTTTAACTCATGATTTCATTTATTGAAGTAAAAATCCTGTCCAGTCCATCTTGCCCTATGTGAAAAAGTAATTGCCCCCTTAGCTACCAATCTACCAAGTGACCAAATTCATTCATCAGTTGGGTTCAGTTTCACCATCCACACTCACATATGATTACTGCCAGGCTTGTTGAATGTAAACATCACTAAATAGAACCTGTCTTCATTGTGAAGTAGCTAAAGGGTCTCAAAAAGCAGCACATGATGCCACGTTCTAAAGAGGTTCAAGAACAGATGAGGAACAAAGATATTGACATTCATCAGTCTGGAGGGTTCCAAAGCCATTGCTGAGGCTCTGAGACTCCAGAGAACCACAGTCAGAGACATTATCCACAAATGGAGGAACATGGAACAGTGGAGAACCTCCCAGGAGTGGACCAACAACCAACATTTCTCCAAGAGCATCAACATCTAATCCAGGAGTCACAGAAGAACCCAGAGGAACATCTAAAGATCTGCAGACCTCACTGGCCTCAGTTAAGGTCCATCTACATGATTCCACAATAAGGAAGACTCTGGGAGGAAATGGATCCATGGGAGAGTTGGAAGGATCAAACACTACTGACCAAAAAGAACATAAAGATTCTTCTGGTATTTACAAAAAAATATCTGGATGAGCTCCAAGGCTTTTGGGAGAACATCCTGTGGACTGATGAGCCAAAGGTGGAACTTTCATGGGTCCGTTCCATCTGGTGTAAAGCTAATACTGCATTCCACAAGAAGAACATGATACCAGCAGTGAAACATGGTGGTGGTAGTGTGATGGTTGGAGGACCTGGAGGACTTGTCACCACTGATGGAGCCATGAATTCTGCTCTTCATTGGCCTCAGTTAATGTCAGTCTACATAATTCCACAATAAGGAAGAGACTGAGTGACAATATGTGACAAAGTCAGGGCATCATAACTGTTCAAATGGGTGTAACAGTGCATATTTTGTAGACGTTCCTCCAAAACTACTTTAAGTGGCAGAAGGTCAAGCCGTACTTCTCATGTCTAGAGATACACACCAAATATAAACAATCATCCAAATGATCAGCGAAGAACACAATCAGAACAGACTGAGACAGCCTGAAAGAAACACAGCGAACAGACACTGCTGATGTCCAAACCTCACAGAAGCTGTCAGTCACATCTCCATCATCCACATGAGTGCAGCCCTCTGAGTGTGTGTGGTTTTATTTCACTCACACACACACACACACACACACACACACACACACACACACACACAAACACACACACACACACACACACACACACACACACACACACTTAGAGTTCAGCCATATCAAGCAAAGATAACACGATGTGCATCTGTCAACAATCTGGCAGCGTGAGAGATGTGTGATATTGATGAACGCCATCTCAAAGTCCGAGATGTAAACTCTTGAGAAAAGTCTCCAGTTCGCTGTCAGTTCTGCTCCATCTTCTCTGGTTATCTGGTCATGTGATCACTGACCTTAATGAAGTAGCGCTGACAGAACCGATAGATAAATATCATCGTACATTCTACTTAAAGTTGCATTTCATAAGAAGGAAAGGCTACATGTGAAGCTGATACAACTCACTACTGAAAAATATGATCTCACGACAGCCCGGCGATGTTTTCAGGTCTGTCAGCACGGCGTCATTGAGGTCACATGAGCAGATAAATAGAGAAGATGGAGCAGAGCTGACAGTGATTGATCCTAAGCTTGTTTCCCAGCCATGAGTCCTTCTGTGTCACAACAGTTTTCTAATGTGGTCGTATTTTAACTCTCACAAATGTAGCTCATTGCTGTGAAATGAAGAAACAACATTGGAGCTCTCATTTTCTCTAACAGTTTAAACAAAACACATTCAGTGCTTGTTTGATGGAAACAGGCCGACAGTACAACGAACAGAACACTTGTATCTTCTATAAGACCAGGAAAATAGTTGTTTTTTGCTGAATAAATAAATACTCAAATTGTTAAAACATCCCTATATTGGAATTTCATTTTGACCTACAATAATACACCACTAAATCCTCATTAGGGTCGTGGGGGCTGGAGTCTATCCCAGCTGACTTCGGGTGAAGTCAGGGGACACCTGGACAGGTAACAGTGTATTGTGACCAGCTGATTAGCCGTCAGCCATACAGCTGCAGGGCGGAACCAATGATTGGGTTGGCCATTGCAGCTGGGGGTTCAGATTGACTGACGGACGTACCTCCAGTGCACTCCTGGACAGGTACGCGCTGTGCAGCACGCGAAACACTGGTAAGCTTTGAATTTTGTATTAATAATATTTCTTCTTTTAAGACCAGTGTTGTGTGACTGCAGGGCAGAGTCTGCTGACGGTGTCCCGGTTAGCGGCGGCGTCATGCGCTGGTAGGGTCGGACAGCCGAGGTAACCAAAATGTTTGTTTATGTTTATTGTTATCGTTCCGTTGTTTTATTGTGGTTAAACATTTCTTTGTTTTCATTACAGTTTTGCCTCTGTTGCCTGTCTTTTTGCTTGTTTTTTGCTGTTCTTTCCTTTAGTTTGTAGTCGTTTGACCTAGTTTTGCATCGGTTTGCTTGGTTCGAGTTTAGTTTGTTTTTCTCCCCGTGTGTGTTGTTTATCCTCAGGTTTCCGTGGCTGGTTCTCTGGTTCAGTAGTCAGGTTTCTCCCCTCCGTAGCTGTGTAGGGCCTGTGTGACCTCCAGTTTTAATAACTACGTTTATATTAACATTGTGTGTGCTGAACATATTTTTGCATAACAATAAAATTGTATTTATATCTTTCTATACTCTTGCCTCTATATTCATTTGTGCACGTACCTGTGTTTAGTAGGGGAAACCCTCTGTTGAGAGGCAGGATTGTTAACATTCTTAGGGTGAAAGTCCCTAGGTGGCGTTGTTGGTTCCATGTTAAAAGAACCCAGAAGACCCTCACCAGTCCTAACTTGGTTACACTATCACAGGGCTACACATGGAGACAATCACACTCCCACCTTCATACAATGGAGTCCCTACTTAACCTCAGCATGTTTTTGGACTGTGGGAGGAAAGCGGAGAACCCGGAGAAAACCAACACATGCACAGAGAGAACATGGAAACTCCATGCAGAAAGATCCCAGGAAGGCTGGGATGCAAACTGCAAATCTTCTAGCTTCTAGTTGTTTTTTTTTTTAGTGTCAGGAAAACAAAGAACTGGCCAAATGAAAACAGAAAACTCCACCGACTGAGTGAGTCTCTGGCTCTCAACATGCTTAATCAGCCAAACTGCTGCTGAAAAGAGTCGACTAGATTTAAGCGTGCCAGACCCACTGCAAAACCTGCAGGCGCAGGTCGCTGGCCGACTGCGTCCTGCGTTGGTGTGTCAGGGCCATTAAGGTCAGACGAGGGAAACTTTGAAGTGCAGCGTGAAAACAGCCTCCAGCTTAATTTATGCTTGAAGGCTCAACACTCTTCATCTCGTCTCCTGACAGAAACTACACATTTTCAGCTGGAAGAATGTCACAGGGCATGATTGTCACTGGCTCCTACATATGGAGTTTTGTCGTGTCGTGGCCGACGCCAAGATCTCTCAAGTGAACATTGGACATGGAAGGACAAGGAGACGCTGTCAGAATCAGAAGAATCATCACCTCTGTGTAAAAAGACTGCATTCTGCCAGAGCCAGCACCTTGGAGGAGCTTAATTATAAGACCCTCTTTCTGTCTTTCTTCCTACGTCTCTTCTGGTCTTTATCTTTTTATGTGATGGTAACACCTAAATTAAAAGACTCAGGTATGTAAAGTCAAACTTCAGCAGACAGGAGGGTGGAAATGGAGACTCAAGCTACTTGTCCACAGGGCCGATTTTTCTTACGTGGAAATGCACAGCATCTGAATATCATCTGCTTGGTGGGCGCATCACTAGTGGGTCGCTAGGTGGTCACATGACATTCGCTTTAGCTTCAGTCCTGTAAAGTATTGGACCAATATGGCAGCTTGGTCATAAACTTTCTCTTTTATTCCCAAAAAAGCAAAAAGTATTTCTGAAATCATTTGAGGCAAGAAATAAGCTGCTGAATCTGTCCTCGTTTTAGCTCAACGACAGCTGGTTTAGACATTTAATGAAAATTTCTCGGCTCCCGCATTTCTGGGATAAAGATAAATTGTTTGCTCTTTCAAGATGGTGTAAAAAACTCAAAATTCAGTACTACTCAGTGCAACCAGGAAGCCTTTTGGGCTAAACTGCATTCAGGTGTTTAGCTCAAAAGTGTGACCTTCAAAATGCAACCTTCTTCCATCTAGCAATCAGCTGGTAGATGATCAAAAATGTTGCTGAGCACCTTAGTTCCCCCAAGACTTGGACTCCAGTAATGTTACTCTAGTTCTATAACTCTAAGAACATCTGGACAGTAAAAAAAACAATCCTCAGCGGTTATTTGGAAACATTTCTTGAATCAGAAATGGCTCCGCTTGAAGTCCACAGCAGGTATTGGATAGACATTGCAGTCTACCTGCCAGCGCTTTATTTGTTTAGCCTTTTTCCCACCGAGTCGTGCCGTCACAAACTCAGACAAGCCAGACACAACGGCGGTTTGTCTCAGAGCGCTCAGGTCTGTCACTTTATCGCTATTCGGATGTCAAGTCCAAGGTTAGACTGAGCGCCCACGGGCCTGATGTCAGGGAGAGAGGAGATCTGAAGAGAGCTTTAAAAAAAACAACCAAACACACAACCCAACTCAAAAACAGCATGACCCACAGGAGCCCGGCTAACTTACTTTATTTAATTTTCGTCCCTGTTGTGGTACTCGGGGCAAGGTGAGGAGACGAGAGAGGAAGTGATGGCTAGAGAAGGACAGAGGGGGAGACCAGAGGAAGGAGGCAGGAGAAGGTAGAAAATGAAACGGAAGAGGAGGAAAAGGTGAAGCGAAGTCACTGGAGAGAAAACTGAGCGGAGCTGCTGTCAGAAAAGGCGTGATATTCAAGTTTTATTGATTGTGTTTGTGGAAACGCTTCACGCTGCTGTCTAAAGGAGGGTCGGTTTGTTTTTAACTGGATTATTGAGCGCAGTGTCACCTACAGCTTCAATAATCAGCATTTTGTGTTTAATATTACTCAGTTTTGAGTGGTTTTTGTGATGTTGATTTTCAGAACTGCAGCCCTGAGTGCTGGATTGTTTGCAAACCTGAATAAACTCCGCTCTGTTGTATTATTTCAAGATACTGATGATGAAGCTGCACGCAGATTTAAACTTCCTCATTTATACCAACAAAGTGAGCCATAACTGAACTAAAGAAACGTGTTCTTGTCTTTAATACAAGAGGACAGCTGAAAAAGAAGTCAATTATGCACCTTTAGTTGATAAAAAAAATACTCAAATCATAAAATGAGATCTTTGATTTATTCTAGTTTGCCTTGACTAGCGCTGTTGTTGTGTTATAAGAGAAACAGCGAGATTTAAGAAAATGTGGTGACAGTGATTTGAAAAAAAGGCCAGCAATCATTTATATCAATACTGCAGTAACTGATGAGTATTAGAGCTAAAATACTGCAGTAACTGATGAGTATTAGAGCTAAAATACTGCAGTAACTCATGAGTATTAAGGATAAAATACTGCAGTAACTCATGAGTATTACAGATACAATACTTGTTTATTTGAATAATTTTGGATTCAGAAGCAAGTTAGAATATTCAATATTTCTAAGTAAGCATTATATTTTTGTTTGACAAGTTTTGAGTCATGTTTTTGAGTATTGTTAGATCAATAATTTTGACTTGTGGTTACTTCAAAACAATGACAATAGAAACTAGTTGAGTTTTGTTAACTTTGAATTGTGTGGTTGTGTACTTGTTTTAAGTTCTGTTAATTTATTCCTGTTGAATACTTTAAGTCATGTTAACACAAAATGTTTGAGTCGAGTTGATATAACTGCAAACTAAACATCATATTAAATGAAAATATTTGACTTGACTTTATTAACCTTTTAATGTAACTGTTATTAAAAGGTGAAAGAAGCAGGTAATCCAAACTTTTAAGGTCTGAAAACTTTTAACTTTCAAGTTTTTCAACTCAAAAATTTTGATTGCCTCAGGTTTTAGGAGTGCTGGTAACTTGTTTGGGTTGAAAAATCTGCAATGAAATCTTAAAATCAGAACTTGAACTAAGTAGTAACCAGTAAAGTCCAAAGAGATCTGGAAGAAAGTGATGATTTTTAACACTGAAGTGCTGAGAACTTATTGTTTTTGTACAGAATCTGGTCAGAATTGATAGGTTTTTTGGAAATTTTTAAGTGATTTTTGATTAAATATCACAATTTATAGGGTAGATTTGGTCAGTTTTCTGTAATAGAAGTGTACGTCACACATGACTTGGACTCTTGCGCCTCTTCCAGGTGGAAAATGGGCCCAAACCAGACATAAAATGATCAGTATTGATTGTAGAACTAGAGGGGGTGATTATCATGGTGTCTGTTTTGAACATTTATGGAAGTTGTGACCCTCACTGAGGCCTTGACAAGTTGTTAATTTTAATGGTAATTAGTATTGATCATCTCCTGGACAAGCCACAGTCATTATGGCGACATATCAAGCAAAAAAAGCTCTTTTGGAAAGAGACATAGAAACTGCTGAGAATAGCAGCTAGCAAATGATCAAAAAGAGGAAAAGGGACAGTTTTGTGCGGATGCATGAACACTCGTTATTTGTTAGAATATATGCCAAAGCTTTAATGTATAAGTGCAGAATGGTTTTTAAAAACAGCCACCTGGAATCTCAGGATTCTCGCCAACAGCAAACTTGTACCTTTTTCCCTTTGAAGCAGACTTTTAACCGTCCAATTTGCTGTCTGGTTCGGGCTCTTCGCCGCCTGTAGACATTGCAACACTTAACCTCTGAGCACAAACGGCTCACACAAACCACAGGAACGGCAAAAACTAAACTTTGTTCTGCCTCTTTCTTTTTTTCTGTTTTTTCTTCTCTCCTCATCAAAAAGGCTCCTTTCCAACCTCGCGGCCAAGATTGCAGAGTCAACACATTAGAGTCAACGCATTACCCTCCGCCAACACACACACACACACACACACGCACACACACACACACACACACACACACACACACACACACACACACACACACACACGCCACAGGACAGGCAGCCTCTTCTCTTTTACTACTGTCACTCCACATTAAGGATGCTCACCCTCAAATGGCCTGCTGGAGGCTGCAGCTGTACACTTGTTTTACATAAGCACTTCTCTCACACACAGGAAAACTTGTTCTTGGTCAAGTTGTGGGGATGACGAAGGTGTAAAATGTAAGTTTTACAAGGAATCTAGCATCTGTGTAAGTTGTAAAGGAAAACCTTTTTATTGAAATGAAAATGATGAGGATGTTTTGACTCACTGATTTCATGAGTTTGAATTGAACAGATTTAAAAAGTCAGTGAAAATGCTCCAAACATACTGTACATATAATATTGTCCTGCAGGTCAGTATTTGTAGGAATGTAGATCGACGAGGTTTGGCTCATGTCATGGCCTAAGGATTGGATGAGGAAGATCAAAGGTATAAGACACCAGTCATGCCAGACAGAGGCTGAAAAACCTTGGAGAAGACGTTTCCAAGTCAATGTACCCCACAACTCACCCAACTGCAAAAGGAGACGAGACTGGCTTTCACAAAGAAGTACATAACTCTGACTCCAAAAGACTGGGAGAAGTGGATTTTCCCTGATGAATGCCCTCTCTATTTATTTCTGACACCCAACAACCAAGAAGACCGTATCCGTTCAGATGGTGATGAAAAAGTAGCATCTTCTGAGCAGTGAAATTCAGTGTCCATAGTATGGTGTGGGGGTCTATGTCCGCCTCAGGTCTCTCAGAGCTGCACACTTTGCCTTAAGGTAACACTGTTAATACACAATATTATACCAACAACGTTTTAGAAAACATACTACTTCCTGTTTTGGCCAGGAGAAAAAAATCGAGGCCTGTGACTGAACAGAAAATGTTTAGCAGATGTTCAGAATTGGTATTTATACAAGATGGTGCCTGTATGACTCAGCAATGGTGTTCTGAGCATCTACCTGGCTTCCTGTGTAAAGAGGAATGGCCACCAAACTCCCCAGACCTCAACCAAATTGAGAACTGTGGGGACTCCTGAACAGTCCCATCTTTAGTAGTCCACCACAGACCACCACGAAACAGTTCAGATTTTCAAGATTGAAAACCTTAATCAAAGTGAAAGGAGGAAATACTGGTTATTTAATAAACTGATTACGGTAGATTGCATATTCAGTCTTTGAGCTTTTGAACTTTTGGCACACGGTGTATTGTCCTGAAGGTCAGTATTAACAGCAATATAGATCGACAAGGTTCGGCTCCAGTTGCGCCCAAACTTAAGCTAATAAACTGACCCGTTTTTCCCTTTGAATCTAGAGAACATTATGTAACACAGACCAATTCAAAAGTGAAGTGTTTTAAGCTGCTAGTTCCAACCACTTTTGCTGAGAAGCCAAACAAGCTAACTAACATTTACGACCTGAACTAGCCATGTAAGGAAATGTCTGAGATGACGATTGTGTGGGAAAGTCATATCAACGACATTTGTAATAAGTGACCCTCTGTTGCAGGACTTTTAAGTCTGTTAAGTCTGCTGTCATCGACGTCATACTGTGCTCGTGCTTCAGACATGTTTTCATCATCAGCTACCAGGCGTTATATAGATACCGGACCACGGTTATTATCCAGCTTCTTGGGGCACAGTGGTTAAGTCTCTGGGCTACTGATAATAAGGTCAGAGGATCAAACCCCATGCTACCATTGTTGAGCCCTTGAGCAAGGCCAGGGGCGCTGTACCATGGCTGACCCTGCACTATGACTCCACTTTGGTTATGTGAAAACAACATGTCACAATGCTGTAAAATGTATATGTGACAAATAAAGGCTTCTTCTTACTATTCAGCTGATGTTGAGTAGCCTATTTCCTCTGGTTGTCTTGCTTTTGTGTAGGAATACTTTTAAGAAACAGAAAATTTCCTTCTCAATTATGCAACGTATTTTCTTGGCTCAGTTTGGTCTGTAAATTGTGAGCGTTTTGACACTCATGGGTGCAAAGTTGCCTTGGTTTGTGAGTACATCTCAGGCTTAGCTGCTGTGCTCAGTGCCAGCTGTCACGTCATTCCTCATAGACGTCCTCCATCCTAAATGTTTGGACCTCAGGTACTTTACAGAAGCAAAGGGACCATTTGAACCAGTTTGATGCTGTTACTATGAGGTGCTTTGTGTCGCTGTTTAGCCCCGTTGGATTGTCCAAATACAACCGGCCGTCTGTCATTGTGTATAGCAGTAACACAAATGTATTATGCATTGTTCATCATTAACAAACTATTCATAAGTGTCTGCAACATAAATCATGGTTTCAGTAGTGCACAAGAGATTATAGACTCTATAGTCATTTATTTTTTTGATTTTCTGTTGTACCCGTTGAGGCCTGGACATCACAGATTTCTGAAGGTCTTCTGTGGTATCAAAACATTAGCTGCAAGTCCTGGAAGATGTGAGGTGTGGCCTCTATGTTTTCTCAGCACATCCCACAGATGCTTGATTAGATTGAGGTCTGAGGGATTTGGAAGCTGAATCAAATGAAGCAAATATTTTGGCACTTCACTGTATTCCATATGGCAGGTATGTTTCAAAAACGCATTTTTCTGCTACTTCTGCACTGACTTGTTGAATCCATTTTCAGTGTTTGGGTGCTGGATTTTTTCCTGATGAAGGTTTAATACCTAAACATTCCATCCTGCTGCCATCTGGTAAACAACACACCTGGTCGTCCATGCGATGTAAAAGAAAACGTGATCTTCAGGTAATCCACCTTCTTATATGTTTTTATTCATGTGTGCACACACCAAAGCTCATGCAGTATGCAAACATGTGGTTATATGCACTCACACGCAACTGTGCACCGACACGCTTTGCAAGCTGACAGTACAAATATAAAACACACATATGTTCAGAGACAGTAAACACAAACACACACAGCTTGTTTCACTTTCAGGTGTTCGGCCTGATGTCTGTGACAGTTTTAACCTTTCAGACTCAGTTTTTCACTGGAAACCTTCCTGTCAAATAACAGCTGTAACACCTACAGAAGCAAGTGTTTCTTATCTGCCACGTTCTGTTTATGTTTCTCCTTTCTGTGAAGAATTAGATAAGGGATGTGACATTACATTTAACCGTAAAGAGCATCAGGTTTTACTGTCATCCCTTCAGGATTATACAGCTGGGTTTTCTTTTTCTAGTTGGGAGAGATGAGTTTGTACACCCAAACGAAAAGCATACAGCTACAGCTTTTGTTCTTTTGCTTTCATTCCCAAACAGCTTCTGGAATGGGATTTATATGATTCGACTGTTGTTATTCTTTTAATTGCCCATGTAATTAATCATCAATATGCCTTTTCCACTTGAGTAAAGCAAGGATTTTATCCACTACCAATGTGTCTCCACACATACTTTTCACTGACACCTCTCAAAACTTACAAAACTCCTCATTGTCATCAGTGTTTTGACAGATTTCAGAAATGCCACACGCTGCTTCAGTACTAATCCGACATGAATTTAATGAAGGACTACCAGTGCAGCTTTGCTAACAATCACACCTCCTTCTGCACCTTTGCTGAGCTTCTTGCTACACTGTCTTCAGAGCATAAAACGAGGAAGGACTGGAGTTTCATTGTGCAAACAGACTGACATTTTAACACAACTTCATCAGAATCAAAACGGACAGCGATATTTTCAGCCTACTTTCATTATCAGGCCCATTCTGTAGAATATAATGGTCTGACTGCACCACATTATCATTCTGCTGTGGGGGAAAAACGTTTTGTTCTGTTTGTATTTTTTTTTTTAGAACAATCAGAGTTGTCGTGGGTGGAGCTAAGAGAAGTTGTCGTGGTGGAACATTTGCATGCACTGAGCATTAAAAAGGATCATTTGCCTGAAAAAACAATCCAAATCCTCTGCAAAACTTCTGCTCAGAGGTTGTTGTTTTGTTGTTTCACTTAATGAAGTGGATTTTGACAACGTTATCACGCAGACCGTGAAAAGAGAGAAGAAAGTGAATGCAGGATGCAGATACAAGCCTGCTGTTGGCTGCTTATTTCACACTAATTCACACTATTTTCAGCCTAAACTGGGTTCACAAAGGTGGGAGTTGCTGTAGTCTGTATCCAAGTACCACATTCCCAAGCCCTGTGGCTGGTTTACCAGGTTTAGGCTGGATATAGTCTGATGTAGTGTGAAATAAGCAGACAAAACCTGGTTTAGGCTGAATATAGTCTGACTTACTGTGGAATTAGCAGCCAAAACCTGATTTAGGCATGATGTTTTCTGGGCCTAGACCAAGTTTAGGCTGAATATAATCTGATGTAGTGTGAAAGCAGCAGTCAACAGCAGGTATAAACCTGCTGTTGACTGCTGTCAAAGTGGACAAACCAAAGGAAATGTGCCAAATTAATCCGTTTTTTTTATATAAAAAGGAGAAAATAATGAAAGAGATGCAACAAACCTTTCTTAGATTTACAGAGATAAAAGGGACAGCTGTGCCTACATTCAGAAATATCTGTCAAGTTAGACAACTTAGAGGATTCTGATAAATGCACAGTTAAATTATCAGTCTGTTTGCACACTAAAATATTCTGAATCCAACAGTGTGCTCCAGTTACCCATTTTTGCTGTCCTCGGGAAGCTACTCTTCAAGCTGCACTTAGCTGGAAGACGTACAGAAAACTCTCCTGCAGCCGTGTGTCGGTTCAGAAACTGTGAGGAAGGTCTGATTGATATTGTGCTCTGTCGCTACACAAATCAAAGTCAGCTCTCCTTCTTCGGTTCATCCTAAAGGGCGCCAAGTCGAGGTGTGATCTCACCTTCAGTTGCGTAACGTGACTTAGCTCCGAGGCGGCTCTGTGATCTCTCTTTTGAATGCAGCGTCTCCTGGCTGAGGGGACACGTCCTCACCAACACCTCAGTCACACTCTGTCCTCTCTGAAGGCGCTGGGCTGAAGGACAGTTTTAACCCCTGACACTGAAAAGATACTTCACTGTGTCTTCTGCAGAGTTAAAGGTCTGCACCTAACCTTCATTGTTGTTTTTTTCGTGGATCATTCAATGTAAAAACAAGAAAATCTGAAAAAGGTTCCTGCCTGACCCTCTAAGAATCAACTTTTTAAACATTTTGTGATAAAACTTAAGTATATTTAATGAATCCATGCAATATTGTATCTTTATTACATTCTAAATATTTAGTTACAGGTCCTTGAGGTACATTCCCATGTAGCCATAGTATGTACTGTTTTCTTCAACAGAGACAAGGTGAGGTCTTTAACCCCAAGAGCACTAAACCTACCATCAAGCATGGTGGTGGCAGTATAGTATGCTATGGGGCTATATTGCTGCCAGTTGAAGTGGTGTTTTACACGAAGTAAACAGTAATGAAAATGGAGAGTTACCTCTACATTCTTCAGGAAAACCTAAAAGTCATTCACCAGAAAGTTGGGTCTTTGGGTGCTTCAACAAAACAATGACTCAAAACACACATCAAACGTAGGAAGGAAATGCCTACATCAGAGTACAAAATAAATGAAAGAAGCATTTTTATACTTTAATATGCTGCCTGTTTACTCATAATTCACTGGAGAAAACTGCATTTTGGGATTAGTGGTTGGTCAAAACAAGTTATAACCTATATAAGGTCTCATTTTTACTACATTTTGACAGCAAGATCATCTTCTAGCTATGATTCCTTCTGTGTCAAAGTAATTTTCTCGTAGAGGCTAATACTAATTTAGTATTTTAAAACTTGCAAATGTAGCTTAGGCTATCATGTGGAGAAACAACACTGGTGTTCACACATTTTATGTAGCAGGTTGGACAAATCAAAAATGACAAGAATTTTAGATTCAATTTATTCTGGAAATAGCGTTGAAAGAAATCAGGGGCCTGTAACTTGGAAAATAATTATAGTATGAAGGTTAAATGTGGCTTTAAATATACAAAAGTTATTGTACAAAAAACAGTTTTATTCTAAGGTGTCTGGAGGAAGGCACTTATTAGAAATAAACTTCAGGCCTCCCACAGATCAGTGCTCATTTACTAACTTATAAACATTTTTCATCATAATGTTTTCAATTTTATGCTGTTTTCCACTGTCCCTGTGGTGTTTTTATTAATCTGTGGTTAATAATGATTTCTCAGGCTTGAATGATTAATTACAGTTTATTTCTTAAAGATTTAAATTCTTGTATCTCCTGTGAGAAACGCAGACTTTGGAGTTTGGTTTAAGAGAACATACCTTCCTGAACTTTATAACATCTTTGACTACATGCGATAAAAACACGACCTATAATTCTGGTCTGTTGAGTTAATGATCAGCCGGAGACCAGTTAAATTCATCCGCTGAGCTCGATCATTAATCTCAGCAGAATGCGGAAAAACTTCGACACTTGGAGCACGAGAGTCGCCCTCCAAGTCATTTTATTGGGCTCGACTGCGATTAGAGGAACTTTCTTCAGAACTATAAATTCTTGAGCTGCTCTGAGCCCTTCGACCTTCACTAGTGGTTCGAGAGAAAACACATTTATCAGATTGAGGTGTGTGTTATTAAAAAGCCTAAAAAGCATCCAGATGGGGAATTTTACTGTTTCTCCATACAAAAAAGATATTTTACTAATTTTCTATGGAACCCTACACTTCCAAAATGAATATACAGGTGTTTGCCGCAACTGTTTTCTACTTATTTCCTCTTAAAGGATGATTTTGGATTATTTATATCTATATTAAGGGTCTATGGACCACACTAGTCAGAGACACTAACATCTACCATCGTCAACGTTGGCCTCCATTCAGTGGCTTCAGGATCAATTAGAGGCATTTATTGTTTATTTTAAAGGTTTTTTTAATAAGTTGGCGCATATTCAAACTGGAGCAATGAGGTCGAGATTCAGGCTCAAAAATAGAGGTGATGGAATAGAATTAACTTTGACGTCCAATGAAGGTGGAAGCTGAAATATTGGGCTTTGATTTGGAGTCTACTAAAGAAGAAGCTTCTGAGACGTTCCATCCAACGTCAGCAACCTGCCTGTTAATAATGTCGAGATGTTATTCCACATCTTTCATTGGTCAAGAGGAAAATACAAACAGAACCTGATGTGGGCAAGTTAGAACGATTTATTTTTCATTTATTTGAGTGAAATTATCTTTAAATGTTTGTCTTGACTTGATAAAATAAGAAATTTGCCCTCAAAACAATGAATGATCCTCAGTAAATCTATGACAGAGTCAAAATGCACGAATGTTTTTTGTGACAAAGATGTATTTGTTTTAATGATTCCATCAAAAAAAAAAAAAACAGTTTACGGAAACCTTTTTTCACAACTGTACATAATCAGTCAGATTTAAAACTTTTTTATTCACCTGTGCAACAACAAAACATTGACAGGCAAGAGCCACAATCATTTTCATTTTAAAATACCTAGAACCCTCAACTCTCAACTTTTTTTTAACTCTATGCCATCCGTGCAACAACAGAACAATTACCATATTAATAATAATACGACTCTATAAATCATTTTACATACTTCCCCTGCTCCTTTGAAAAGGGGAATTCACTGCACCTTAGGGGAACAATCAGTTAAAATTCAACGTTTGAGCTATAAGAGTGTAAAACTAGTTGAATTAAATGATCGGAACTGGAGAAAACAAGTTTAATGAACTAAAGATATTGAGTTAAGTCAACTAATTATTGAGAGTTTGAACACTTTCTTCTTTCTGTAACACTGAACACTTCCACTCTCAGGTGTTGAAACCATTTGTTAATACAAAGGCTAATGTTACAGTGAGATAAATTCTAAGTTTGCAGGTGTAGAGGCCTTTGTTATGGTTAGAATTATTTACATTATTATGAAAAGAAACAACCATATATCAGTTTATATCCACCTTGTTTGGAAGTTTTTACTCTGTAACCATCTTGGGAAGTCTGTTTTTTTCATGCTAAACTTAATTTAATGACTTAACTCTCTTCTGTTTATTTATTCAGCTATGTATCAAGCTATAAGGACTCATGTTTTAAAGTGGTCTGAAAATTAAAAAATAGTATATAATCTATTTCAATATGCACACTTGATTAAAAGATCCACACAGGAATTCCAGTGAACTCGTTCATCTATGAATTAATTAATATTAATTAGAAGACAAAAATAAACAAGTCCAATGATAAAATATCGATTTAGTTGCCGCCTGGCGATCAATAAATATGTATTTATTAATCCAAGCTGACGACCGTGGAGACAGCGAAGTGTAAATGTGTGCGTTGAGGCATGTTGAGCAGTTAGAGTGTGCATCAGTAGCCGCGTTCAAATGTGCAGACGTGTTCAAATGTGTAGCCGTGTTCAAATGTGCAGACGTGTGCAGACGCTCTGCGCATGTAAGGAAGTGTCGGCAGCTAATAAACGTTTGGTGGCAGACAGATGT
Source organism: Amphiprion ocellaris (assembly GCF_022539595.1). NCBI lineage: Eukaryota > Metazoa > Chordata > Actinopteri > Pomacentridae > Amphiprion > Amphiprion ocellaris. The sequence continues at coordinate 3,389,339 of NC_072778.1, read as the reverse complement.
GGGATTGCAGATGTGGGATTGCAGTCGGCTCCACAGTCACATAGATCATTATTAAGCGATCACACACACGGCTGAGGATCACTACACATTTGAATGTGTTTGTGTGCATCACAGGCCCAGGCACGTGTCGGTGTTTATCAGTTGGTGGCGGGTTGGCAGATAATCAACTCTGGCCTCTGGAGCGGAGACAAGCAAAGTCATAAAATGTAATGTACAGCCGCAGGCCCTGAGCCTATAAACAGTAAACAAACAGTGGGAGGGTTACTATCTGCCACGCAGTGTCACAATCCCACGTTCAGTCAGGAGTCACAAGATCACTGGCCTTTAAAAATCCAACTGTGGCTGCAAAATGTTCACTGTTTTAAATCCAGACAGACTTCTGATTTTATATACTGCATCATTCGGTTAAGGAGGATCAGCAAAATAAGGATTTAATTGTACAGTGTGGCTGCCTAGTTTTGTGTACATGGCCTCTTGAATCTTGAGATGGATCCACACATGTAATGAAGTACATTTACATTAAACTACTGTATCTACAATTTTGAGCTGCTTTTGGTTGAATGTATTCATCCATTTTCTTTGTGATGCATTATTGGATGAAATATTCTTTCTCTACACTTTCTTAATTTTCCTTCGGGATTAATAAAGTATCTATCTATCTATCTATCTATCTATCTATCTATCTATCTATCTATCTATCTATCTATCTATCTATCTATCTATCTATCTATCTATCTATCTATCTATCTATCTATCTATCTATCTATCTATCTATCTATCTATCTATCTATCTATCTATCTATCTATCGTACTTTTTACTCTACTGCCCATATTATAAATCTAATAGCCATTATTTATGTAGCACTATTCTACACAAATTGGTTGACCAAAAAATAAACCCACAAAGACAGAGTAAAAACAGTACAAATTAATAAAATTAGTAGTTTGCTACTTTAGTGGCTGCAGATTCGGATACAAGTTTGTAATATTAATCTTAATATTAACACCAAACATATTTTAAACTATCATTAGGTTAAAATTAGAAGTTATTGGCCTCAGTTAAAGTGCATATAATGGTTCAAATGAGCTGTAGCTTTAGTAGCTGCAGTTAATAACTGTGGCATTTTTATTACATTCAGCTCTTCTGTCTCTTCTTGGAAAGAAACTGCAAAATTATAAAAATTTTAATTTAAAAAAAAATGTTCTATCAAGCATACAGGTCATCCTAATATACTCTCAATGTCTTTATTTTTATTATTATTGCCAAAGGAAATAAGCATAAGCCAAGTCCTTATGCACGTGTTTATTTAGAGTGTATGTTCCGAATTGTAGAGAGACGATGAAAGACATAGAAAATTATTTTTCGCCTTAGCGTCTTTGAGTTTTTGGAAAAGCGCTTTATAAATAAAATTTATTATTATTATTATTATTATTATTATTATTATTATTATTATTATTATTATTATTATTATTATTATTATTTGCCTGTGAAGATTCTCAGTCGTCCAGGTCATGGTAATCATAGGAGCTTCAGTAAAAATCAGCTGGAATTCTCTTCGTGTGAAACGTCTTCAAGAATCTACAACAGAAGTTCGACTGATTTTTACTGAAGCTTCTATGATGTTTGGACCAGTTTTCCAGTCCTTTAAAACTCCTGATAAATGGGAGTTTAGCAGAAGTTGGTGTTCCTGAAAGCGTTAAGGTCGGAGTTCGGTGCAGATCTGTGAAGTTCTTCACCTCAAACCAGAGCTCAATCCAAACATCGACCGCCTCTATTTTCCTCTAGGCGGCGCTGCTTCCTGGACAGATTCAGCTGTTTGCTTTATGTGCATCTCCTCTTCCACCCAGCAGACGTCCTCAGTAGGTCAGCTTGAATCCAGTCTCATGTCCCCCCACCGATCATCCTCACCCCCCACATTTACTCTTAAACCAAGTATTCCAACCTTCTTTTGGACTTCCTGTTTCTGACTACCTGCCTGTTTAATGGACTTTGCTCTTGTCTTGCCCTCTAGTTTTGTTTGTCACACTTCTTGAAAGCTCCTGATTTGATATTTGTCAACAAATTACAGCAAGTGTTCATGTGTTAGTAGAGTATTTCTGCAGATATGGCAGCTGCACCCTCAGGACTGCACTTCTAGGACTTCCTGTTTGAGATCTAGAGGCCACAGTTTGTCCAAATACAAGTCTTAGCAACCACATCATTATTATTATTGTAATAAGTTGTATTTTGGGTGGAATAAACCTTTCAAAACTTTAACTTGTTGGCTGAAAAGCACTATTTGGGTGGAATAAACCTTTAAAATTAGAGGTACTTGGACATAAAGTAGTACTTTCTGTGGTATACTCCTTGAATAAACCTTTTAACGTACATTTTGAGAGAAATCATCCTTTAAAACCATAAGTTGTGCACTTTCATGATCATCCATTGCAGAAGGTGGCGCTGTCTAGAAGACTAGAAAGACACATACTGTTGATTATGGCCCTGGTGGCTTTATTTGTGGTGGATCCCTTTTGATCGTTGTTTGAAGTTCCTGTGCTCTCCTTGTTTAAATTTGGCTTCAAACCAATAGTGCTGTCATGTTTGGTTTTGCAACTGAATCCATGACGTCGACGTCAACTGATGCTCGTCAAAATGCAGTCGGTTAAATGTGAGCAATTAATCACCTCGAGACGAGCAGGTGGCGTCATTAAACCAGAACAGACGAAGGAGGTGCAAACGGTGGAAAATGAGGATTAAATACGTTTCTGTGAGCTTCATCCAGCTGTTCTTATTCAGGTGAATGGAAACTATTCTAACAATTATGCAAAAGGATGAGCTCAAATATCTGAAACAGAAAAGGTGCAAACACAAAGACAGATGAAGCCACAAAATATTGAATGATTTATTACATTTTAAGATTTCCCTTCATTGGAAGTAAGAAGTAAAATACAAACCATGAATAACAGCCTCACACCAAAACATTTATACACTCGTATATGTGGCTTTTAGATGATACATCTCCCATGATGCTGTTTTATTCTTGTGTACTCACCATATCCTGTTGAGAAAAATCAGTTGTTTCCTTGCTCTCTTCACTTTTCCACAAATGTGCAGCCACCTGCAGCATTTCACTAAAAAACACAAACAAAACAAACTTATTTTCACAGATTTATTTGCATTAAAAGACTCAGATATCATAATTTTATCATTTTATTCATAGAAATAAATCTAGTAGGTGAACTTCAAGGCTTTAGGTGTGCGTGCACATCTGCTGCTGGTCTGACATGAAGGTGGACGTTGCAAAATGTAAAATCAAACTCCCATTTGATAGAAACCATATGCAGTAAAAGCTCTAACATGCTTTCTTTTTCATTCCACTTTTAAATTCACATTAACTTTCATCGCTGCTGTGTTTGTGTGTTTGCACAAAAATACTTGGTCGCTCATGAGCGCGTTCACACCTTTGACTTCCAACATTTAATTTTAAACAACTCAATAAACTTGAATTATGGAGGAGCTGAAAAAAATGCGGAAAAAAGCATAAAAATCTATAAACCTGCATTATTGAAGAGAACATTTTTGACAAGTTGCTTTAAGAACAAACCTCAGAACAAATAGTGCTGGAGACAAAACAGAATAACTTTTTGAACCTTTTCCTAATGCCGCATCTTTAAAGATCTAACATATTAACAAATATATTAGTGTTAAATCACCAGAACAGAGGAGTCAAAAAGTCAAGATATTGTTCAAACTTTCTACTCCAAACAGGTTGCATATGACGAGCTGCAGGACGGATAACTGATGAGGAAAGTCTTTGTCGGCTCTGTGAGTTGATGGAAATTGAAAATGAGTCTCATTTCATGTTCTATTGTCCTTTAAGTGATGAGCTGAAAGAGATGCCTCGCAGCAGAATGGCCTCAATTTCTGCTAATTCCTCCTGATAATGAAATGAAATACTTCAGAAATGATTGTGTGTGCCGAGATTGGAAAGTGAATGACAATGTGATGGCATGCTCAGCTTCCTGGACTTAAATCCTAACAAAAATAAGTCTGAAGTCATCACTTTAGGTCCTCAATTTAGATACGACTTCTTCTTTTCTAATCTGGGCATCAGAAAATTCAATGTCTAGAAACACAACACAAGACTACTCTTTGAACTGGTATTAAACCCTTTAAATATCCTTGTTTTTTTTAGGGATAGAAGTGAAAAATCTGAATATTTATGTTGCATTTATGGTCATTTATCATAAAGTTTAAGAAAAGACAATGTTTTAGATTAAAATCCACTTGTGGAATTGATAAACACAAAGCTGCAGCTGTTGTCTAGACTGACATTGTAGAATCATTGAAAGAGGAGGCAGCAATTTTACAGCCTTTATTGTGAAAATATAGATTTTACACTGTGCACCAACACTCCAGGAAGATAAAACCAGGAGCTAAAATGAGCTAAATGACTGTGTCAGAGAAGAATTCTCTGTAGGTTTGTCACCTTGAGTAAGTAATCAGATACACGTCGATATAATGAAACAAAACTTCTTAAAGATCAAACAAAAAATAAGACTTAAGAGGAAATAAGAGAATAAGAGCTGACAGTGAAGATAAAAGTCTGATCAGTCCAAAAAGAAGCAGACGGAAGTGTTAACAAAAGGACATGTAGAAAGACAGTAAAAAGACAAATACATGATTACACTAACATTTTGTTTGCAAGATATAATTCTTACTTTTGAAATGGCTTTATTTTTCTTTGAATTCTTATTTTTGTTTAATATTTAACACGTTTTGTTTTGGTTTTGTTGACACAAGTCTTTCTTGTCACACTTCGCCATTTAAAGTCAATGTTAAAATACTGAAGCTGAGATAAGATAAACCCTTTATTAACTCCACAGTGGGAATGAATTATAAAAATAAACCAAAATATATAAAGATACAAGTTCCAAAAAATGGCATTATTGCACAGATTGTACATAAATAGAAAGACAAAATAGCATGTATTCTAGTGTATGTAGAAAAACAGGTATTGCACAGGGTTTTAAAAGTGCAAAATACTTATAATTCATTTGATATTGTAGCAGTTGAAAGGTGCAGCTTTGAGATTGTAATTCAGATAAACAGATTTCTACAAGTATGAAAGTCCCGATGGAGCAGATTCTCACAGATTCAAACTCTTAAATCTTCCTTCTCTCACTAAGTGACCTTCAGCTTCTGGACTCAGCTCTGCAGAATTCCTTGTTGAGGAGCCTCTCGAGGGTCGCTGCTCTCTTTAGACCTGCAGTTTGACGGGTCATTCAGGGGCAGATGCTGACGTTAGCGTTTCAAGCAGTGATGTTCCTTCACAGAAAGAGTCTAGTTCTGTAACACTGCTGCTTCCTACAAGCCAACATTGGAGGCTTTTGATAAAATGAGTTGGATTTTTTCATGCAGACAGCAATCAAGTTGCCTCAAAGGGCTTTGCAGTATAAATCCCAAGCATTCAGACCATTTATGGTATTTTAGAAGATGTCATATAGCATTTATTACATTCCATCTTCATTTTTTAAAAATGCAAACTAGATTTTTATATTTTTTTAAGAAAGTGGATGAAAGGTTTAAGATAAATATTGTGTTTGTTAAGCAATATGCTGTATATATGGGAGATTGTTTTGGGTTTTCAAATAAGTAATGCGTCTTCCTAATACCAGCTTGTGGTCAGTCAGTGTGACTCACTGAGTGGGAATTTCTCTCAGTGCTGAAACGTGACCTCTTTGGGTTAAATTTTAGCTCCACGTTTCAGTTTCACATTCTTCAGTCAGCGGAGTCAAACAGTCCAGCCGTGATGTGACTGTCAGAGTTTATCTCGGACTGTATTTTTTTTTTTTTTTTTTTTTAAAGAAAATGACAATCCAAACTGCTTTTTGTTACACTTGAAATCAAGGGAAACAACTACAAGTAAGACATGTAGCTACAACAGTAAATTAATGCACAAATATGGGCCATGTACATAAGATGGTGTGTTTGTTTCATTCTAATGGAATTACACATTAAATAGAAAGATCCTTCATAAAAAATTATAAAATAAAGAAGCACTCTTTCCTTTTGAGTTTTGAGTAGAAAAAAGTTGCACAGCGTGTATGTGATTATACGAGGCAGTGTGGCCACTGTGTGTTTTGTTTGTCCACTAGGTGCCACTGCCGTATGTTTTTCTAGCATGTTTTCTTTCTTTGTCTTCTTCCATATTTCTTATAGAGGTTTTATTTGATTTGTGTTGCACCACCGGTTTCACGCAACACATTTTATTGTACAGTTTTTAATATGTAAATAAATTGGGGAAACAAAGAACCCCACCAAAAAATAATTATTAAATTTGAGCACTTCTGCCTTGCAGCTAGAAGATCCCTGGTTGGCGTCCCTGCATTCCTGGGATCTTTCTGCATGGAGTTTGTATGTTCTCCCTCGGTTTTCACCAGGTTCTCCGGCTTCCTCCTACAGTCCAAAAACATGCTGAGGTTAATTAGTGATTCTAAATTGTCTGTAGGTGTGAATGCGAGTGATTGTCTGTATATATAGCTCTGTTGTTGTGACACAGTCTGTCTGCTAAGGGCCAGTGATGATCAAACAGTTTTGTCAAACACAGTCAAATACAGGGGCGATTCTAGGATCAGAGGTTTAGGGGTGCTGAGCAGTGTTGCCAACTTGGAGACTTTCTCGCTAAATCTGGCGGCTTTTTTTGTCAAAAGCCACTAGCGACAAATCTAGCGAATGTTTCTGGCGTTTTGGAGACTCTAACATCAGTGGCGGATCTTCCGTGGGGGCAGTGCCCTCCCCTGTGATCTGATTGGCCACCCCGTGTGCCCCCCCCCCCAAATTTTCGTTGGAAATTTACATCAGTGAAACTCCGAGTTCCGACGCTCCTGAACGCAACTTTGTTGTCCGACTGCAACTGAATGCACCATTTCGTTTGGATCTGAAGAAGCTTTGAAGACGTTTCCTGATGCCGGAGGAGAAGATGAGCAGCTTTGTACCTTTGCGGAAAGAAGACTATGGCCGTTTCTCAGTACGTAACTGTCCGTACTTGCATTCTGACGTACCCGTGAAACGTCACCATCGAGACTGCATCAGACCAGACTAGTGAGACTAGATATCAATGAGTAGATAGGACACGCCCCTTTGAGCTCCGTGCTGCGGCGAGGCTAAGCTAGTGGGGGAAAAGTTTCAGTGCATTCCGTTGATGTAGGCGGCGAGAAAACGGAAACTGAAAACAATTGCACACTACGTCGTACGATTGAGACAAGGAAACTTGGAATGACTTTTCATAGGTAAGAATAGTTTTTGGCTCTTTTTTCATGATTAAATCTTGTTGAGAGCTTCCAGTCTATGAGAGCTAACTAGTTCGCCACTAGCAAAACACCAAGGCGAGCTAGCAGCTTGACAACCAAATACCAGACGATTAATAGTAGCTGTAGTATAGTTGTACAAGCAGTAGTAGTAATACTAAAAGTACAAGCAGCAGTAGTAGTATAAAGAGCTGTCAGAGTCGTAGAAGTAGTATCAGCATTCGTAATAGTATTACAAGTTGTAGTAGCAGTGCCAGTATCAGCAGCAGTAGTTTACTACCACCACTGCTAGTACTAGTCACATTGCTATTACTACCACCAATACTACCAATAGTAGTTATAAAGCCTAACTCATATATATCCAGATTACCATCTATGTTCTTCCTCCAAACCCATTTTATGATTGGGATTACAGGCAGTTCTTTAGGACTGCTCTCAAATAATTGAAATGTTACTAAACAAGGTTCTACTGATCAAATTAAATAAATTTGGTCTCCAGTATATTGACTAATTCTGTTCTTTGGACTTAATTTATTAGCATGATTTCTTTTTAAATATGTTGTGTACAGACTTATTTACTTGTCTGTCTACTTTTCTTACTCCATGTAGATTTCCACTTTTCATAGTCCACTTTTAAAAGTTCAGCAGACAGGTGCTCTGCTTTGGAGTGTGACGATGTCGTCGGTGATGTGGAGAGTGAGGTTTCCGTTTCACCCACAGCGTGCTTTAGGGCAGCCGGGTCAGACTTGATGTTTGAAATACTAACTGACAGCTCAGATTAACTGTCTGTAGTTCCGTTTTGATGGATGTTAAATTTTCACTCAAAGCTGCCAGGAGCTGAGTCTTTAAAATAACCACCGTCTCGTTACAGAGTGAAAGTAGCAGTTCCTCCTGAAGGTCAGAGATTGCAGCATCTGAGGGCCTCTTCAAAAGAAGACGTAGTTGATGAAGGCGTTCTGGAGCAGGACCAGAAAGACCACGACCAAGCAGCCTTGAGATCTTAGGCAGCGTCTCCCTCAGGTGGGTGTCAACGTTGTTCACAGTCAGGTCTGTGGTAATCCCGTCCAAAAACAAAACAGAAAAAAATCTAGATTATAAATCAACATGTAACCAAAGCACTCTGTGTATAACGCCATATTATAGGATGTAGTTCAGAAAATGTCAAAGTATAGTATACTCAAGAATAACATAGTATGGCCTGTAGTTCATAGTATAGCATGTCGGCAAAAAAAAAACCCCATAAATTATTATGTGGTTCAAAAAGCGCAAAATGATAGGATGTTGCCTAAAATTGTCATGTATGATATGTGGTTCAAAGAATGTCATAGTGCAGTGTATTGTCAAAATAGTATGTTATTCAAGAAAACATCAGAGTATAATATGTCATCTAAAAATGCCATAGAATAATATTTCATTGCACAAGTAAAAGTATAGTCATTTTTAAAACTGTTCAAATTCTTATGTTGCTAAAAAAAAAAAAAAAAAACAAGCCTATAGTGTAGCATGTCGCTCTAAAAATATCATAGAAAAGCCTTTAGTCCACAAAACATTGTTTTGTCCCGGCTGTCTGAAGTAGGTGAGGAGCAACACAAAAACAGTCCAAACGCTGGTTTCCAGAGGGTTAGACGAGTATTTATTTGAAAGAGTAAGTTTACAACAACACAACATGTGAGGGGGTTAAAAGCAAATGGGTGTTAGTAAAATAAAAATAAATAAACAGAACTAAAAGTGAACTTCCTGTTGACATTGATGGGCATTCCAACCAGGAACAAAGTAAAAGATAATCAATATGAAAAAAAACTCTTCCTGTTCACCTCTTAAAACCCAAAAACACACCGCAGTAGCACCCTAAACTAAAACTACCAATGGGTTCCCTGTTTTCCTTTGTGAACAATTCAAAGGTCCCTCTCTATCTCCCCACACATCCACCAACCACTGGAACACATCTCCAAAGTTCTGCTGGACCAGCTCAGCTTCCCCTCAGAAGAAGTGCTGCCACCTGCCAGATGAAGGAGCCTTTTGAGAGGCAGCTGGCATCGTGATTGGACTGTACTTTGGTCTGTTCCAATCCAGCTTCAGCTCCAGAGACGGCAGGCGGGACGAGTCAACGGAGGCCTGGTGGACGAAGGCATGCAGCTGAGTACAATCCAGAAAACAACAGAGGAGGAGTGCAGCAGCCCAGTATAGCCTTCGGTATGAAAAAACACCATCATATACATCGTATATTGTACAAATAACAAGTCAAAGGAAAGAGACATACATTGTAGAATTGTAGTAATTGTGGGCTGCCTGATTTACTGATGATCAGTATTTTATTTTTTACTGATTTACGGTAATAAATACATTTAAAAATGGTGCTACTTTGGCTCTGAACCTTTATCTACCTGTGGTCGCTCTGTCTTCTGGAGTGATTTGATTGGTTATATGTCACGAATAAAACTCCTTTAACTTAACATCTGTAAACAAAACAAAAATGTATCAACAAAGTTTTCTGTTAGTTTGTGTTCTTCTAAGTTTAACTCCAAGATTTTAAATACTTTCATTTACTGCAAATGAATATCTACTCTAAATGTCTCACTAATAATCATTATCAGCCTTAAAAACCCACAAAACACCCCTCTATACTGCACCACACTTAGTACAGTCCGGTTCCCCCTTTTATAAATCTGCTTGGAATCTTCCACTTCCTGTTTGTCAAAGTGGACTTCTACCTGGACAGGTTTTGTTGGAGCTCATGCAACAAACATTTTGGGTAACTGCACTTTAATATGGATGGATGACACTGAATTAAAGTCTGTTTTAATGAGACTAAGTTAAGATGTGTAGCTCTGTCATTAAATAGGAAATTATTTCTCAGAATTCACAGAGAAAAGTCTGAAATGTTTGCTAGGTTAGCGTCCCACATGTTCTTTGGCTCAGCTAAAGCTAACTCTCTCCAACTTCTGGATCTCTTGAGTTGCTTGTTGTTAAAATATCTTGCTAAAGGTGCTGAAGCTCAGAAAGTCTGAGATGTTTGTTCAGAATAAGCTCATTCTCAAGTCTTATCTGAACTGTCCTCTTTTGTTTGAACTTTCCCTAAACTTAGGAGTTAATGACAGAGCAGCACATCCAGACTCAGTCTCATTTATGTAGAGATTAAACGTCAGTGTCATTCATTGATTTTAAAGTGCAGTTTTTCAAATGTTTGTTGCACATGCTCCCGACCAAAGCAGTCCAGGTGGAAGACGATGTGAAGAGAAAGCTCCAGAGGATGAATATCACACATTTACATTGGAAATAAAGTTCCTTTAATGAGACATTGTCTTGCAAAAGTTGGATTTCCCTTTAATGATGTTCAAATCTTTAAGTGTTTTGTTGATGTTGGTTTCTAAATGTTTTCTGACACTCAGCCCCAAAGATTAAAACCTTTACGTCTCACAAGCTGCAACAATTCACACATCAACTATCTTTCTGACTAAACTAAGATAAAAAGTGAAAAACTGCCTGATTCCTGCATCATGAATGTAAATCTTTTTGGTTTTTATGACAGTAAACTGAATATATTTGGGTTTGACATTTTATAAACCAAAATAAGAAATGAGTTACTGGAGAAAACAATCAACAGATTAATGGACAAAGAAAATGTGTTTTCCAACATATATCGCTGAATTACTCCATTACAAGATACATACAATTTTAATTCAATTTTATTTATATAACGCCAAATACAGGTCAAATTGTCTCAAGACGCTTTATTTTTTTTTCGTATTTAAAATATGACAAAGTAAGAAATTTAAACCTCTTGACTAATCCAATTTATTATTTAGTTTTTAAGAGACTAATGGACAATTAAAATAAGTTTCTCCACTAAAACTAATAAACATGAGGTCAAATAGAAGGAAGAGTTTTAAATACTGCAGTCCCACAATGACAAGAATATAGTTTCTCAACAAAAACTAAATCTGCTGGTGGAGTCCATTAAATGATAAAGTGTGATACAAAAGGTTTGTGGTGCTAAAAATGTCCAAGTAAAGATATCAAGTTGAACATCTGGATGGAGGTTGATAAAAGTTGACGTCCCTTCATTTCTCTGGAGTCGACTCCATGGATTTTATGGATGGTGGTTAAAGACCTGCTCTTCTAGTGGTCTTCCTTCTAGTCGCTATAAAAAGTCAGTCCATCCTGGCCGACTTCAACACCTCTTCATGACAACTTGTTCTGCCTCCGACCTGGTGGAAAGTCAAGAAACTCGGGAAAACCCTTGGAAACTCGAAGAACTCGTGGAGACTCGAAGAACTCGTCGGGCGGGGGAAGGTGTGGTGGGTGGTGGGGGAGTAGAGGGGGGAGGCCGCCACCCACCTCCCCGCCTACTCTCCGCCCTGACTCCACCCAGACTCCGCCTTGGCTCCACCCATGTGGTGACTTCAGCAACTACGATGTCAAAGGGACGACGAATTTATTTCTTTGTATCTGATCTGTAGCTCAGTGAGTTAAGGATTTGCCTATGGAGCTGCAGGTCGCTGGTTCAAGACCAGACACTTCTTAAGTTTTATCAAAAGATTGACAAAGACAAAGAAAGAAAACTGCCGGTGGCGGGTCTTGAACCTGCGACCTTCCACTTGGTAGTCCTCTTCTTATCCTCCTGAGCTACTCGCTCAGATACTAATTCTTCTTTTTTTTGCGCATTTATCATCTATTTTTTGTCGTTTTCGAGTTTTTTTTTTAACTTGAGTCTCGACTCGACCGTTTTTCTCGGGAGGTTGGGCTTCAGCCTTTGTTCTGGAGGGTGGAACCCTCAGTTCCAAGACTTTCCAAAGCCTCCACACCTCCCGAGTCCTCAGGACCTGAGCTTTCACACAGTCTGAGGACTGAAATCTTCTAAGTTCCTGAGTAGTTCTCTGTTAGATTGAACCTTTCGACAGTCTGAGGACTGAAAACCTCAAAGTTCTTGAGTAGTTCTCTGTTGGTTTGAACCTTCAGACAGTCTGAGGGCTGAAGTTTTAAAAGTTTCTCAGTACTTCTCTGTTAGTTTGAACCTTCAGACAGTCTGAGGACTGAAATTTTAAAACTTTCTCAGTACTTCTCTGTTAGTTTGAACTTTCTGGTCAACAGAAGCCTTAAAACTTGTGACCATGAGTCTTGATTTCACATTTAGATCATCCATCTGAGTTCTTCTCAGACCTTCACCTGTGGGTTTTTTAGAAATCCTCAACAAACTTTGATTCTCTTCACTGAACAGTAAAGTTTGTGGAGATCAGTAGGTAACATTAGTTTGATCAATGCCTTCAATTACTAGTAGACTTTATCTGGAAATCAGTTTTCTGAAATGAGTTCTTAGTAAATCTGTCTACAATCAAACCATAGAAAGAGGAAATGTTTGAAGAAAGAACTTGATGTTTTCATTTCAGACTAGAAAACACTTTAAGACTTTTATCTGGTTTTGCTCTTTTTCATCGTTTTATTGAGTCTTCTGTTTAATTTGAGCTTCTAAAGTTTAACTGGTGTCTTTTGAAATGTTTTGTCTTTAGTTTGATTCTTCTTAAATGTTTAGTTTTGCTCTTTTCTCACCTTTTATTCTTTTCTAATGTCTGATTTGATTTATAAATGTTTTGTCTTTTTAATGTTTAATTGTTTTTTCAAATGTTTTATCGGCTTGTTTGAAAAATTTCCTTTTCTTTCCCAATGTTTAATTTTTTGATTAAATCTTTAAGGTTCTTCTTTTTAAATGTTTTACCACCTTTTAATGTTTAATTTTCTTTTTTAATGCTTATTGTATTTTCTGTTTAATTCCGATTTAAAGTTTTATTGTCTTTAAGATTTAATTTTCTAATTAAATATTTAATGCTTCAATTAAAAGTTTTGTCTTTTTAAAGTTTTAATCTAATTAAATGTTTTGTATTTTTTTAAATGTGTAATATTCTTGTTTAATTGTATTTTTAAATGTTTATCTAAAATATTTCATCTTTAATGTTTAATATTTTTGTTTAAAAAACTTTTGTTTAATTTCATAATTACATGTTTTTTATCTTCTGTTTAGTTATCTAATTAAATAGAACTTAATTGTATTTAATGTTTAATTTTCTCTTTAGACATTTTATTGTATTAAAGGTTTTTTCCTTTGATTTAATTGCTTTTTTCATGTAGTTTATTTCTTTAAACTTTTTTTCTGTCAAGATTTTAACCCCAACCTTAAAAATGAAACAAACCCTTAAATCACAATGAAAATACTTCTGTTGTCACAATCATGAGTTAGTCAATTATACAGTTTATCAACTTTATTTGTTTAGCACTTTTCACACAGATGACAAAACTAAACAAGCAAAGAGAAAAAAACTACGCTAAAATTATGATTAAAACTCAAAAACATATTTAAAAAAAAAAAAAAAAAAAAAAGATTTAACATGGTAATAAAATATGTTGTGTCCAGGGGATGGAGGGAGTTTATTGAAGTCTTCTTGGGCTCACATGGTAAATCATTTAAAATATAAACTTGATATTCAGTCTAAGGAAACTGGAAACTGCAGAGCGACAGAAGAACCAACAATATCTCCTGTTTTCTCCTTTAATGAGTCGACTCTTCTTGTGCTTTCAGACCAAAGAACTACAGACTCTTCACAACCTGCTCAAACTCTTGGTACAGGACCTCACCACACGGGTCAAGAAGGTTTCTCTCTCATTTCTACTCTGAAGCTCACCTTCTCCTGCTCAAACTGCTGACAAATGTTTCTGCTGCGCTAAAGTCTGGTCTCCAGAACTTCCTAAAAACTCTCAAAGTCTCTTCTGCTGCAGGTTGCTTTGTAGAACTGTTCCAGAAAACCTCACTAAACCACATGGAGGGGCCTCAAGATAGTCATCCAAATGAAACCATACAAAAACCAAACTAGCACAACCTAAACACTAAAGTCTCCTGCAGCCTACCAGAGAACCTCTGAGAACAGAGAATCAGGACAGGAACTCTTACCTTCTGGACAACCAACGTTGGTTCACCAACAAGAATACAGAATGTGTCTGACCAAAAACCTCTGAAGACTCACTACAGCCAAGATAAAGACACAACTCACCTGCACCAAATCCACTAATCATTGCACACATTAACACCATGTGCTAACTGTGGCTAAAGAACCACATTTACCAAGACAACTATCCAGTACAAAGCCCTAAAACACACCAAGAAACACATTAAAGATGATTTTACTGCTGGAAGCTGCAAGCCAACGCCTAAAGAACAAACTAAAGCAATGGAGCCAAACCCGGTTTAGTGGTGAAGAGAAGCAGAAGAAATGTTTGTCTGCAGCTAAATAAAGCAGGAAGACACCGAGCTGCTCAGGTGTTCCTGATAACACCAAGCAGCCACCTGGACAGCCAATAGGAACACAGCTTCCTGGAAGTTTTGCACAGACAATTTGCACAGACATTCTTGCACTGCACATCTTTGCACTTTTAAACTTTATTTTTATTTTTATTTTTTCTGTTAAAAATTTTGCCACCCTTGTATATATTGTAAATAAAACTGCTGTAACAATGTAAATTTCCCCTGGAGTGGGGAGAAATAAAGAACTTTATCTTTATCTTATCTTAAGTCCAGAGGGCTGGCTTAGTGAAGTAAATTTAGTTTAAAGTTGAAGCAGAAAGTTAACAAAGAAAGTTGAAAACCACCTTCTGATACCTGAAATCTCTGAGTTTTCACACAAAGAACACCTGAACATGTCAAACTGGTTCCATAGTAGAACCATCATTGTAAAAACGTCATAGTATGGTGTGTTGCTCCAAAAACATTACAACCCGGCTGTCTCGGGTCGCCGAGGAGCAACACAAAAACAGGACAAACGCTGGTTTCCAGGGGGTTAGGAGGATATTTATTTGAAAGAGGAAGTTTACAACAACACAACATGTGAAGGAGCAGAAACTTTACAGCTGGCAAAGATATGAGCTCCAATTCTGGATGTTTTAGGAAATGAAGTTCATCAAATGAACACTTGATTTTTGCTGATGACTCTCATTAAATTACTGAAGAAATCTAACATAAAAACCTGTAAACTCTCAGGCAGCTTTTGTTAAAGTTTGTCTATAATTCTGTCATCATGTTCTGGAACCAGGACTCTGCAGAAGTTCCTTCAATCAGATACTTGTGTGTTTCTCTATTTAAGGCCTCAGGTTTGAACGTGCAGCAGAGGATTAGAAAGGAGTGATTTTAATATTTAAATCAGTCCAGTAAATGTTTGAAGTAAAAATGATTAAAATGTTGATTTAGATAGATTTGTGTCAAATAATATTGTAGAGTCACTTAAATATATCCAAATGAGTTCAGTGTATTTACATTTTATAGAATATTTGATTTCTTAATCTCAATACTGTAGGGTCTGACCCTAAATATTATAATAATGATGTCAATTTAAATAATAATATTGTAGTGTAGAGTCATAAACTTTAATCAGCTAAACTTACATAATAAATATCACTGCACAATCTTAACCTGAACATTTATATTATTGAGGTAAATTTACATAAATCATGATATTCTAGAGTCTTAACTGGAATATGTCTAACATGAATCTTTTTGTATTGTGCTGATAAACAACAATAACCCGACTTTCAGATAATATTTATTCACTGTGTATTGGGTAGTACTCATTCTGATTTAGACTGATTAGCATACAGAACCCTGTGATGTTTATGGTTTACAGCTGAGAACTGGTTGCTAAAAGTACAGAATATTATTTCTTGTTTTATGTGTGATAATTGGCAGTAAACATTCTAAGAAGTGGAAATTGTCAGGGTTGTAATATTGCTGTTCTTTCACAATATTTGTCACTTAATTGCCCTC
This sequence comes from Amphiprion ocellaris, assembly GCF_022539595.1. Classification (NCBI taxonomy): domain Eukaryota; kingdom Metazoa; phylum Chordata; class Actinopteri; family Pomacentridae; genus Amphiprion; species Amphiprion ocellaris. The sequence goes on along the minus strand of NC_072778.1, from coordinate 3,373,246 downwards.
AGGATGCAGTCGTTGAGCTACCAGTTTTACAGAACAGGCAGATGTTGCAGCTAATGATGCTGTAATTCACATTAACAAGGAAACAAGTCCATCATAATTTGAATGTTAACAGTTCAAAATGAAAAGGTCATATACAGCTTTCCTATTGGGTTAAAGAGCCAAAACAACATGAAAAATACTTTGTAAAAGCAAGAGGTCAGTAGCAGCTTTCCTTTGTTTCTTACCCCCCCCCCCCCAAAATATCTGTTGTACCCCCCTGTTCCCCCCCAACTAAAATGAATCTGGATCCGCCCCTGTCTGACATGAAAGCTGGGATCATTCTGTAGTTACCGTCCTCAATGAGCAGCAGGTGGCGCTGTGAGCTCCTCCCCTTCCAAAGTACAGCTGGTCAGTCTAGTGACCTGCAGCATCCCACTGTCTGATTAGAGGAAGGAGACCCTCATCACTCCATGTCCAGACAGCAGATGAATCAAAGTCTCTGCAGATCCGTCCTGCTGACAGAGCAGGATGGAAATGAAAATGTTTCTTCACTGTCACTAAAATAAATCCCTGCATTCAGCCTCTAGTACAGAAACACATTTTGGGTGTTTTATACTCACTTTTTGCCTCTCCTACAACGTTGATTAGGTTGATAGGTTAAAACAATACCTATCAACCAAGTACTGTATGGTTTTTAAACTTTTCTGGTTTGTAAAAAGAAAAAAGGAGATGCAATACAAAAAAAAAAAAAATCTCTAAAATTTTAGGGGTGCTGGGATTCAATTTTAGGGGTGCTTGAGCACCCCAAAAATGGGCTAGAAACGCCTGTGGTCGAATATCAATTCTGGATCAAAAGTGGAGTCTTCAAAAGTTCTCAAGAATCTTTAAGCAGTCTCCAGAGTCTGATCCGAATAACGTTTATACAATGCAGAGGTTGTCAGAACAAACATGAGCAAAACCTTGAGATTACACAAAGCATTGCATCGTCTTATATACCTTCTCCTAAACACTCCTCTTCCGTTCCAGTCATCTTAAGACCCAATCAGGATGTGTATGATATAATCGTGTCAAAAGTTAGACCACCTCCTCTTTTTTATTTCTGCAAGGCTAGCATTATTTCTGCTTAACTCAGCATGACATTGGTTTCACCTCATGAGTGCAGATGAGGAGAGGACATGAACTTCTGGTCTTGGGGCTTATATGGGCTCCATGGGCTTCCATTGGGTTGCCGCTTTCCACAGGATTATTTAATGTACTCATAGCTTCAGTTGACACATTAGGTCTTACAGTCTTACCATTATTTGCTCTTAAATTTGATTCACACATCCTATTCGTCCAATTTTATCATTTGTTCAACCTTAAAATGCTGGCGACCTGTCCAGGTGAAGTCTGCCTTCATCCTAAGTCAGCTTGGATAGACCCCAGTCCCCCTGCAACTCTAAGGAGGACTAAGCGATGTATAGATAATGGATGGATGGGTGAAGCTTTGGTGTCCGATTTTGCCCGACTTCACAAGTACGACTGGAGTCCACTGTCACTCCTCTGTTCCTGAATATAACTGAATGTGTCAGAAAGCTTCCTGTTAGTAGGGTTAGCATCATCAATATCCACTGTCTCTCAATGCACAACCTTCCTCTTATAAACGCAGGAGATAACAGCACACATCACAAGTCAAACACTCAACGTTTCTCTGAAAAACTTCATCCTAGAATGGACTGCATGTAGACAAAAGGCCGAAATACACAGAGAAAACTAAGTTTTAAATAATACCTCAGGCCCCACCAATAACTGATTGTGTGTGATGAATACTGAACCCCGTGATCAGCTTTTATTGACATTTTTCACAACAGCTGGAGGCATGTTTCTCCTCATTTGCACAATTTTGCATGTTTCCACCTTTTCCTGTGTTTTCACCTCCGTGTTTTTAGGACCAAATTACCTCATTTCCATGCATTGTTAATGCCTCGCGGCCTCGGCCCTCCAATAAAAAATTTACTCCGTCGCCTCAGGACTCGGGCTCATTAAAACATATTCCCATCCTTGTCATTTAGGAGCCCCGCAGCAATGAGACTGCGCCTCATTTTGTGTCCCGGTCTGCAGAGTCAAAGAGACTACATGTTAATAGAATTCATGAAAAGATTTTCTTTTTTCCCCGTTGCAGCAGGACAATTAGTCAGGCCGGTCAGACAGGGGGTCTACAGAATCTATTTAGTCTGAGTGAAATTGAATTTTGTTCAAAGCTGATGCCACAAATGTTTTGTTCAAAGAAAGTGAGTCAGTCTGCTTCAGTTGTATCATTCAGTGAATTACCTTTCTATAAGAAAGCAGGGACTCAAAATGAACTTGTTGAAGTCGGTCGTATCCACAGTCCACTGAAAGAATACTGCAATACAGGGAGAGGAAATAATGAAGAGTTTGGTGTCCTGAAAGAAGGAAAGGATTAAACTGCCGTAGTTTGTTTATTTTTGTGAATCACAAGCCAGTTGGAGATCATTAATAGCCATCAAGAGTCATTTACCATAATAGGGAGGTCCATGGAAACAAGATGTGAACTGTGAAAACTGTTGGCAGATTTGAAAGGATAATTATCTTTATAGAAGAAATTGCCAAATTGAAACTGTGTTATAAAGCTAAAACCCACTATCTGGAGAGGATTTATAGAGAACTTACACTGCACAGTGCCATGAAAAAGTATTTGCCCCCCTTCAGAAATCTTTTATTTTTGCATATTTGTCACATGTAAATGTTTCAATTCAATTTTATTTATATAGCGCCAATTACAGTAAAATTGTCTCAAGACACTTTACAGAACCCATATGCCTGACCCCCAGAGCAAGCCAAAAGGTGACAGTGGCAAGGAAAACACCCTTTTAACAGGGAAAAAAACCTCGAGCAGAACCCGGCTCTAATGTGGGGGGACCCATCGTCTGCTGGCCGGGCGGGTTGAGAGGGACAGAAGAGGTAGAGATAGAGGGATGGAGGTAGAGGGATAGAGTTTGTGGGAGAACAACCACACATCTGAAGCATCCAGCTCTGGGACCAGGGACACTCGGAGAAAGGACACAAGGAGAAACAGAGTTAGTGTAATGCAATAATGGTATATATAGTAAATACAATACTATACTATATATAGTAAATATTTCAGACCATCAAATTAGTTTTAATGTAAGACAAAGATAACCCAAGAAAACACAAAATGAAGCTTTTAGATGATTTTATTTATTGAAGGAAAAATTCTGCCCAGTCCATCTTGCCCTATGTAAAAAAAGTAATTGCCCCCTTAGCTACCAATCTACCAAGTGACCAAATTCATTCATCAGTTGGGTTCAGTTTCACCATCCACACTCACATATGATCACTGCCAGGCTTGTTGGATCTAAACATCACTAAATAGAACCTGTCTTCATTGTGAAGTAGCTAAAGGGTCTCAAAAAGCAGCACATGATGCCACGTTCTAAAGAGGTTCAAGAACAGATGAGGAACAAAGATATTGACATTCATCAGTCTGGACGGTTCCAAAGCCATTGCTGAGGCTCTGAGACTCCAGAGAACCACAGTGAGAGACATTATCCACAAATGGAGAAACATGGAACAGTGGAGAACCTTCCCAGGAGTGGACCAACAACCAACATTTCTCCAAGAGCATCAGCATCTAATCCAGGAGTCACAGAAGAACCCAGAGGAACATCTAAAGATCTGCAGCCCTCACTGGCCTCAGTTAAGGTCCATCTACATGATTCCACAGTAAGGAAGACTCTGGGAGGAAAAGGATCCATGGGAGAGTTGGAAGGATCAAACCACTACTGACCAAAAAGAACATAAAGGTTCATCTGGTATTTACAAATAAATATCTGGATGAGCTCCAAGACTTTTGGGAGAACATCCTGTGGACTGATGAGTCAGAGGTGGAACTTTCTGGAAGACATGGGTCCGTTCCATCTGGTGTAAAGCTAATACTGCATTCCACAAGAAGAACATGATACCAGCAGTGAAACATGGTGGAGGTAGTGTGACGGTTGGAGGACCTGGACGACTTGTCATCACTGATGGAGCCATGAATTCTGCTCTCTATCAGAAAATCCTGGAGAACATCCACCATCAGTTTGTGACCTGAAGCTCAACATTAATGTGTTCTGCAGCAAGACAAATATCCAAAGTAAACAAACAAGTCCACCTCTGAGTGGCTCAAAAAGAACTAAATCAAGGTTCTGGAGTGCAAGGGTCAAAGTCTGGACTTGAATCCAACTGAGTTGCTGTGACAAGACCTTAAAATGTTACAGGATGAGGGGGATTGTGAACCCAAGGTGAGCGCACACAGAGCAGGCAGGAGGCAGGTCACAGTCAAACAGGCTTTATTCTCAAAAAATAACTTTAATGCCACTCAGGCCAAAAACTCACTAGCCCTTGTCCAGAGGGCGGCAGGGGTTCCCGTCCTTCCACCAAGGACGGCAGGGAGGAAAACACAGGCTGCTCCTTGTCTCAGCTCCAGGCAGGCAGTCAGTACAGCAGAATGGTCCCACATCCCCTGCTGTGTGAAGCCAGTCTATATAGCAGCAGATGGAATCAGCTGCAGGTGTGAGGCTCTCACAGCTGCATCTAATCCAGTAATCAGCAGCTGCAGAGAGCCTCGCAGACCGGCCACACACCGGCAGGGGAACGTATGGCCAGAAGGGGGCGGTGCTGGGCTAGGCCCGTGACATAAAAGGACAGTTCATGATCCAAAACCATCTAATGTGACTGAATTAAAACTATTCTGCAGAGAAGAGTGGAGCAGAATTCCTCCATGGTGATGGAAAAGACTGATCACAAGCTGGAACAAACATTTAACTGCAATTACTTTTTCACAGGGTGATGATATATGTTTTCAGTCATTTTTCATAAACAACAATTTTAAGATGGCATTTTGTGTTCTGTGGGTTTTCTCTGTCTAATATTCAATAAATATAAATATTAGTTTGATGATCTGGAATATTTAAGTGAGGGAAATATGCAAAATATACCAGCTACAGGTCATATGCATCCATCACAGCAGCTGAGACTCAATCGAGATGTATTGTGTCCTTATCATATGTAATTATGGAGTTAAATCTGCTGTTTTGGATGGTTGGAAGTTTAAACTGTTAGTTCACATTTAGAGGAGATGTGCTGAGTTTGAATGTTATGACCAGGATACAGAATAAATGATTCTAAACCCATATACATAGTCTTTGTGAACTAAGATCCTTCCAGCAGCTGAAAGCCCAGAAACAACCAGAATCCAAACACTGTAAGCATCTGACTAGTCATTCTGACAAACTTTGTGAATTTTTTAAACGTAGATCTTCTTAGGATTCTTGCATTTGATTATCAAACTGTTCCAAGTGATGTTTTCATGCCAGGAGACATTATTTTTTATACAGTTTTCATTAATCTTTCCTTTTAAGGTTTAGTCCCTGAAGAGAGGCGCAGGCGATCTTGAAGAACATTCCGTACATTCAACAAAACGTACTGTATAAGATAACGATGAAATGTACCACCAACAGACACCTAGAAAGGTGAGTACAATGTGTTGCTCCTCAAACATTTTTGTTGCAAGAAAAAAGATAAAACGTTTAGCTGGCGGGGGGGGGGGGGGGGGGGGGTTCTGATTTCTGTGATAATAAAAAATATGATGCAACATCTCCTTCACGTGTTGGCTGGAAGATTCAACAAGGTTTCATTTAAGACATTAATCTAACTGAGGAAGTATCAGTGAGGCAGATGAAACCATGATGTTTAAAGAACAGACAGCATTCATTTAGTCCTCTTTCTCTGTTTATGTCTTCATTTTTGTTCCATTTAGTGAAAACCTTCTGTGAGATCAATCATTTTAGCTTCAGTATTTGCAGCTACCAGTATGTACTGCATGTCATAAGGTAATAATGGCTCAGAATATGGATTGTAATTGTTAGATTTGGGAGTTTTAACTTGCCTGGCAGATCAAGAGGTGGTCCACCCAAGGCATCGCACTCCAGCTAGCTGACCCCAAATGTGTGAATCTGGACTGCATAATTTATGGTAGTGGTGGACAGCACTGTCCTCAGGTTTAGTAGGGAGCCCTGGGTTCAATCCCAAGCATCTCCACTCCTTTGACTGCTGCTGTTAGACTTTACAACCAGCTCTGCTCCCAGTAGACCACACACACCGATAAAACCCTAGATCTCTTCTGTACAATATCATGTGAATTATGAATATTTTCCACTTTAAAACCCCTGTGCGCTAGCTGTTTTTCTACATGCACTATAATACACGCTGTTCCTCTTAGACGATCTGTGCAATAATAGTACTCGATCGGTATTTCTATCCATCCAAAAGTCCATGCAATATCACTGATCTGTGTAATAATGTTGTTTTTTAGAACAAGTACTTTCAGTTACTTTTATTTTTATGCTTTATTCCTTCAATGTTTACTGCAACACTGCAAATTTAGCCACTATGGGCCTACTAAAGGGTCATCTTTATCTTATCTTATCTTCACTGACTTTGTTTTACATGCATCTCCCTCTACCCATTATCCCTTGTGTTTTGAGGTTTTGTTTGCTGCACAGCATTAATTTCTTGTGAGAGATCTGCAGCATGTTTGTGGTCAGTCTGTACCTTAATGAGTCTCTAATCCAAATGAATACCCCGTTTTCTGACCATGAGATGATGAATCACTTGGGAAGCTGTTGTGATAATGTCTTCTGGTGTTTGAGACTCAATTTACAAAGCAGCTTGTTTTTTTTTTTGTTTTTTTACATATGTGCACAATTAAATGTAAATACATGTGCAGCGAAGGACCTCTTAAACACGATCTTAATATTTCCATCAACAAATCTATGCAGGGCTAGTTCACAGGCCACATACACAATGAGCAGCCAAGGCCTTTTGAATCCATGCTGTTTCTCCAGGACTCTAGAAGCCTCATTGTACTTTCTCCGTGCGTGCATCTGGACTGAGGTCAGCTATATTTACTGGGCTGCTTTAGGAATTCCATCGGAATCACATGTTCCGTGACATGAATGCTGCCACGCGAGGCGAAAAGGTCGTCCGTAATTGAAACTGTGACATTGAAAAGGCAGGACAGAGGGAAAATTAATAGTCTGCCCTGATATTCAAAAATTAACTTATTCTGCCCCCTAGTGTCGGCAGGGGAGTCGTGTTTCTGCTTTATGTATAAAGCTGTAAAAATCCCCTCTGCTGTTTCTCATCGCCTCTTAAACACGCTTTTACAGGAGGAATGTCCCCTTTGTGAAAGCACTGATGTTAGCGTTTGAGTTGTCCAGAAGATGATCTGAGACAGCTGACCTAAATTCAAAGGGGTTACGACCTGCTGAGGTTCAGTGTCAGGTCACCACCTCAGTATCCGATGCATGGATTTCGCCCACATTCTTCCTTTATCACCATGTGGCTGATTAGTTTGACCACAGAGACTGAAGGTGTCTTTAAAAAAACCTCATGTTTAAATTCAAAACTGCACAAACCTTAAATGGAACTGGACCATATTAAACTGGACCTCAAATCATTACACTGGCTTCCTGGTAGTCAAAGGATAGAGTTCAAAATCTTACTCTTGGTCTACAAAGCACTGAATGGTCTTGGACCAAAATACATCCTGGACTTCTTATCTCCATATGAAGCATCCAGAGCCCTCGGGTCATCAGGGACAGGTGTTTCCAGAACCAGAACCAAAAATAGTGAAGCAGCATTCAGCTATGATGCTCCTCACCTGTGGAACAAACTTCCTGAACACCTGAGGTCTGCTCAAACTCTTTTAAATCAGACCTGAAAACCAGATTGTTTGCTGCAGCTTTCTCTTAGATGCTCAGTCTGTTTTCTTGACTTTTAATAAATTTTTATGTTTTATGTCTATGATTTTAATGTGTACTTTTAAATCATCTTTATAATTAATTTTGAAGTTCTGCAATGCATTTCTTTGCCATTGTAAAGCGCCTTGAATTGCCTTGTGCATGAATTGTGCTAAACCAATAAACTTGCCTTGGCCTTAAGGAAATGATGCCAAATCACTTTGTTTTCACATCTACCTTTAAACAAGAAAATGCGACAATATGATCGGTGGTGCAATTTTTTCAATAACAAATAATCTGAAGATTTTTGTCACCAATCAATCGTTTTGCTGATTAAAACAACCATTGGGAAAAATTGGGGGATCAAAAAAAATAGTATTCAACATTACAAAAGTCATTTTGTGCAAAAAAATTCAATGTAAAAGTGCATCTTAAATGAGCATTTCCTGTCTCAGTGACAGAAGTATTGCACAAATATTGACCAAACTGTCAAAAATGAAAGCTGTTTAAGGAGGTCATTCTTCACATTTGCACCACAGAAAATCTACCAAGGAATTAGTCTGGTTCTTAAACCCTGTGAGTATTTACAGCCACATCTTCCTTGCAGATCTGGACCACATACAGCACCTAACCCTTGTTCTAATTAAAGCCTGTGGTTTAACCTACTATGCACAATGCAAGAACACCAATAAATACAGAAAGTCACATTCAACAGCATTCAATTTTGCTACATCAGTCTCCAATTCTACTAAATGTAAGGCAACAGAACGGTGCACAGCAATGCTTCATCCATTTTAATGCCATTAGCACCATAAGACCTCTTTACTGAAAGTGTGACACTCTGTAACGTCCTTCCAGAGTGAAAAGAGTTAAAGCAATAAAGTTCTGTTGTTTTTTTTCCAACCTGACCTCACCAGAAAAACACTGGACGATTATTTAAAGGGGTTAAAAGGGCCTAGACGACCTCTTACGGTGGAGAGAATCTGTAAAATCTCCAACCTTTCCAGAAAGGTGGTGGTATTTGCCACCACCTTTCTGGAAAGTTTGGCAAGCTAGAAAATGCAGGAAAAGCTTGTTGTAGGTCTGATTGAAAAATGTAATATTGAAAAGAAATGAATGAGTTAATTATGTTTAAAATAACGGACATAAACCCCATTCTGCTAAGTGGATGTTCTATGTTTTACCTCCTCCCACTGCAGACTTTGCTATCATATTAGCTCATCGGCAAACACTCACATACGTTTGGGAATCCACGCATTCTGTCATTTCTGTAATCTGCTGGCCTCTTTGTACACTGTGTAGAATCTGTAATGTTATATAGCAACTGATAGAAGAAGGGAAGTCAAACATGGAGGCTGTTCAATAACATCATGGCAGAAAAAGTTGTTTTATGTTTTCATTTTTGCACAAATTTAAATTGTTAAAGAGCATCCATTACAGAAATGGTTGCAAACACATAATCTTTGCATAATTTGGGAAGTTTTTTTGTTCGTTTGGTAGTTTTTTTTATCATTACCTCATCAAGAACTATTCAGATATTGTCGTTTTTTGAAAGGTTTCATACTTTATCACTATTATTAAAGTGGATGCAGCGTTGTTGTGCTTCTTTTCTGTTGCGTCACATTTGGTTGAACATCAGAACCACTGAAGCATTGTTGAAAGATTCTTATTCAGTCTTTAACATGCAGTTAAAGAGATGCAAATTAAGTTCTTCAGGTCTCACTGTCGTCAGGTGATGGGAACAGAGACTCTTAAATCGCAGAGACCACATTTTGTTTAGTTTGACCTCACAGTTGTGGAGCATATTTTGAGGCAGAAAAAAAAACAGTGTAAGGCTACAGGAGTTCAAAATATCCTGATGTTACTTAATGTTGGGACATAATCTGAAGCTCTTCGTGTTCCAATGTAAATACAGACAATATGTGCTTTTGACAGTGGGTTGCTACACAAACTGGTCAGTGGACTTTACACAGAGTGCAACAAAAAGGAACAGGACATCCGTGTTGTTGTTGATATCCAATCAGGACAGACAGATGATTCTTGATGAGTGTTTTACTGGAACTTCCACACAGGTCGGTAACAAATTGCAGGCTTTATGTTTGTGCAGCGTATCAAGGTGAGGTACCAAGCACAGCCAGAATCACAGCATATTGAAAATGTTAAGTGTAAATGGTAGTGATAACCCAAATGATTACCAAAACAGTCAGGAGAATCAGTGGGGGAGTTTAAACAGCCAAAGCCTGGATATTACTGAGCATTCCACTGAAAACTGTGGTTTTACTGAAACTTTACCAGGATGCATAAAGTTTAATGTCATAGCAGTGTGTTCAGTTCAGTTTTATTTATATGGCGCCAATTCACAACATACACTACAGTTCAAAAGTTTGGGGTCATCCAGACAATTCCATGTTTTCCATGAAAACTCACACTTTTATCCATGTGCTAACATAACTGCACAAAGGTTTTCTAATCATCAATGAGCCTTTCAACACCATTAGCTAACACAATGTAGCATTAGAACACAGGAGTGATGGTTGCTGGAAATGTTCCTCTGTACCTCTATGGAGATATTCCATTAAAAATCAGCTGTTTCCAGCTAGAATAGTCATTTACCACATTAACAATGTCTAGACAGGATTTATCATTCATTTAATGTTATCTTCATTGAAAAAAAACTACTCGTCTTTCAAAAATAACTACATTTCTAAGCGACCCCGAACTTTTGAATGGTCAGGTACATGATCTTTTTTTTTCTTTAAAAATACCGTATTTCATATTTCTGACCTCTTGCTTTCCTGCTGACGCACAGCAATAGAAAAGATACAACGGCAGAAAAACAGTTCACTTTGTGTTGTTTGTCATCTGGTCTCTCACTGAGAGTAAACTCAACCTGTCATCCATGTCAGCCACACCTGTCCCTAACGGCCAATCAGCAGCCGGAATCAGGACACACACACACACACACACACACACACACACACACACACACACACACACACACACACACACACACACACTCAGAGGTGTGTGTGTGTGTGTGTGTGACGACAGATAGACAACAGACGCATTCAGGGTTCAAGGATGTTTTGCAGAGATGCAGTGTGATTTCCTGTGCGTGCTTTTAGCACGTGCTGTCGTGTTTTATGTTAATATTAACATGTGGACTTGATGAAATCTGTCGAGAAACTTAATCGTAATTAAGCTGCGTGATGATGTTGTAATTCCTAATAATACATTTAGAAGTTATGTTTTTCATGTTTGCATTTCCACCCTTAAGTGCTCAAAACATTCCGATATGTTTTCATATGTGTGACCCAAGAGGCAGCAATGTCCAAGCCAGATATTAAAATTATTTTGCTTCTAATCTTCTAAAAAGTTAACATAACGACTCAGTTAATCCAGATCAGCATCCTCAGCGAGCCCTGCTGTACACACCAGCACCACTAACCCCTCTAATATCTTTGTAAGTCCAAAACTGAAGTTCCACCATCATTAAATGGGGTGTTTAGGTGGACGCAGCATTGTTGTGCTTAATTTTTGTTGTTCTAAACACTTTAATTACTAAATTCATAGTTGTAGGTGGATCCAGGAAGCTTGACATGTCTGTGTAGAACAAAAACAGACCAGCTGTGGAGGAGATGGTCTCTTTATGGTGACATGGAAACCCTACTAAACGTGTAGTTTAGGATGTTGGCAGGTATATTTTGATTTATGCTTCAGTTCTGTTACAGAAACCCTCACCACAGTATCAGTATGTATATAATAAGTAAATCCACTGAGAAATGTTCCATTGTTTACTTCTGTTGCTTTCGGTGCTGCATTGATCTCCTGTTTCACTTGCCTTGTTGGTGCCATGATGTGTCTTATTAAACATGAGATTTAATGTGATGTATATTGAATTATCATCAGTTTTTGTTCAATCTTGATTTTTAAATATATATGGGAGCCTCATATGTTGTTAAATTTCAACATGAAGACAACATGGGAGCAGCTTCTGACTTTACTGAAGATAATTGCCTGCAAATTTTGAGTATTTCCAACTTTTTTTTTTCTTTTCATGTCCCCCTTTTTCCTGTTCAACCTGTTTTTCCCACCCTAAAGGTATTGAGACAAAGCGTGGAAAAGAAGGAAGAAAATGTTCATACAATAACAGAAATATGACAAGGTGTACAAACAAAAAACAAACATGCAAAGCACACAGAAATAATTAACTTCACAGATAAAGAAGCTTTTAGCATCTGTCTGGAATGTCAAATAGTCTGTTTTCAGGGAAAAATAGGAAGAAACCTGAGGAAACAAAAGGAAAAGTACTGGAGAAAGATTGAAAAAGGAGAAACTGCTGTTTATCGTGAGTGTGTGTGTGTGTGTGTGTGTGTGTGTGTGTGTGTGTGTGTGTGTGTGTGTGTGTGTGTGTGTGTGTGTGTGTGTGTGTGTGTGTGTGTGTGTGTGTGTGTGTGTGTGTGCGTGCGTGCGTGCGTGTGTGTGTGTGTGCGCGTGTGTGTGTGTGTGTGTAGTTCCTGTCGCAGGCCTCTTGTGTTTTCTAGTAATTTTCCACCAAGTGTGAAAATGTCACGTCTCTATTATCAGCGTCTTATCTCAGGGTGGAGTCTGTCTGGAGGTGGAGGAGAGAAAAGGGGAGTGTCTCTGTAGCGACTCTCAAACATGAACTTCTATGATTTCATGGACATGTGTTTACAGATATCTTAACTTATTAACATCAGGGTTCACTGCTAGTTTTTAAATAAATTTATTGTTGCAGCTTTCATTGGAGCTGAATCATGTTAGTGTGAAATATCCAATCCCAGGACTGGACAGGCTGAACAGATGAATCAATGGACATGTCTTGTGTAACATTTTATACACATTTTCAACTAACTGGTAAAATGAAATTAGTTTGAACAAGTTTGGCTCAGCAGCAGAAGGACAGCTTTGTGGTACTTGAATATTTTTTTTAAATTTTCATTTTTGTCAGAGAAATATTGTAGTTTTTACTTCACTAAATGTATCTGACAGCTACTTTGCAGATTCAGATTATGCATAAAGATACAATTTTACGGTTCCCTTGTAGGAATTCGCAAGCAGGCCGTTATTAAAAGTAAAAAAAGAAAAGTTTTACAAGTTTTTATCAGCTGTAACATTAATGCATATAGAGTAATGCATAACCTATGACTGCAGAAAGCTGCATAATAAGTACTTTACTTTTAGTTTTTAATGCAAATACTTTTGTACTCTTAAACACAAGAGTTTTCCTTATAGCAAAGTATTTCTACAATGTGGTATTGCTACTTCTACCCTAAGTAAAATAGGACATGTGTACATATACTGTAATTCGCTTTTTATGCAAACCCGGTTTACAAATGCATTGTACACTTTATGACCACTGCTGCTGTCAGCTGAGGTCTGCTAACCTATTTAGTCATTAGGCCTTAGTTTTTATACACTTTTAGACATTTCGTCATTTGGGTAAGAAGGATCAGCAAAAATAACAAATGCATTGTCCAGTGTAACTGGTTAGTTTCTGTGCATATGACAATAAAACTCTGGAATCTTGAATATATACATATGTACATATATACACTACAGTTCAAAAGTTTGGGGCCACTTAGAAATGTCCTTATTTTTGAAAGAAAAGCATTTTTTTCAATGAAGATAACATTAAATTAATCACACATTACAGTCTAGACATTGTTAATGTGGTAAATGACTATTGTAGCTGGAAACAGCTGATTTTTAATGGAATATCTCCATAGAGGTACAGAGGAACATTTCCAGCAACCATCACTCCTGTGTTCTAATGCTACATTGTGTTAGCTAATGGTGTTGAAACGCTCATTGATAAGTAGCCTGGGTGACCCCAAACCTTTGAACTGTAGTGTATATATACTGTGTGTGTATATATATGTATATATATGTATATATATATATATATATATATATATATATATATATATATATATATATATATATATATATATATATATATATATACACACACACACACCAATCGGCCACAACGGCGTCCGTGTTGATGAGACTTTAACACTCAAAATGAACTTAGAATAAGCACAATCCCTCTTGCAAATCTTAAGTATCACTTGCCTACCCACACAGGAAAATGCAGCCCACCACATCGCAAAAACATCAATCAGGAACATCTTGGGAAACATGACAATCGCCCAAGATGTTGATTTGACCTTCAACTTTCCTAGATCCCATTCTGATCAAGTATCAAAAGGATGCAGTGGTTGATTCTCAGAGGCCCCACTGAACAACCCAGAGGACCCAAACCCACTGCCCGACGTCCTGGTCCAGACCCCATAGAACACCTGAGAGGTTCTCAGGTCCAGACCCAATGGTTCAGAGGGCCAACACACTAAAATCAATCAGCACAGACTTCACATCCGTCTGAGCTCTAAAATACATAACAGAGCTCAGATCATTGCCTCAGTCTTTACACAGTGAGAGTTTGAACCCCAGTCTTTGGTGCTTGTTCTCGTCATGCTGGTGTGAGTTCCCTCAAGGCCCTCAGGTTTACGTATTATATGTTATCATGACCGAGGCAGTGACCTTACCAGTGCAGCTGATCCCCATGTGTTACACTGTTTGTTAGTAATTAATTCTGAATAAAAAGGGTCAAAGGCAAAGGACAAATTTCTCAGCAGGGACTAATAAGAATAAACTTTAAACACATTCAAACAAAACTTCAACCAAAGATTTGTCTGACTGTAAAATTGTTTACTTTTCCTTGCAGCTCTGCAGAAGGGTACAGAGAGGACAAAGAAGTAGCTATAAAAGAAAGAAGACGGAGTTCCCCCAGCAGTCTGGGCCTGTTGCAGCATAACTAAGAGGTGGTTCAGGGTCACTGGACTATAAGCTTTATCAAAAAGAAAGTTTCTGGTGTAATTCTAAAAGTACGGAGGGTGTCTGCCTCCCGGGCTTAAACTGGGAGCTGATTCCACAACAGAGGAGTCTACAGTCTTCGAGTGGAGTGCTCCTTTGAGATAAGATGGTCTTAAAGATATACTGAAGCTTGGTGTGTGAGGAGAAGGATTTTAAAATTGTATTCTTGATTTTTACAGGTAGCCACAGGAGAAGACTTATCTGTCTTGCTGGTTTCTGTCAGTTACTGCAACATTCTGGATCAACCAGAGGTTCTTCTGAGAGCTCCTGCGACATCATGATAACAATGAATTACAGAAGTCCAGCAAAGATGTAAGACTTGCATGGACGAGTTCTTCAACATCCCTTTGAGGCAGAATGTTCCTGGTGCTTACAATGTTGTATAAGGTGAAAGAAGACTTGCTTCATGTGTGAGTTAAAGAACGCATCCTGATAAAAAATAACTCCAGGTTCCTCATTGCGGTATTAGAGACGGAGAACTGGTTTGTTTTATTGGGCTTCATAGCTGAATATAATTGGTTGTCATCCACAAAGAAATTGATTACAAGTATTGACATGACTCCACTGTCTAAAGCTTGGTCCTTTTCGTCAGGACTGTTTCTGTGCAATAAGTATCTTTAAACATACATGGAAACTTATATATATTTTCCCACATTTCATTTGCTCATAGATGTACATTTTAAAGCAAACAGATTATAAAAAACCTACAAAAACGTGGTTAAAGTTCAGTCATGTGGTCCACTCCAGTCACTGAAAGTTTGTATTGTATTATGAAGTTACATAGCACAACAAAAAGGGTTACAAAGCCATTGCAGAGGCTCTGGAACTCCAGAGAACCACAGTGAGAGACATTATCCACAGATGGAGAAACATGGAACAGTGGAGAACCTTCCCAGGAGTGGACCAACGACCAACATTTCTCCAAGAACATCGACATCTAATCGAGGAGTCACAAAAGAACCCAGATGAACATCAAAAGTTCTGCAGACCTCACTGGCCTCAGTTAAGGTCCGTCTACATGATTCCACAATAAGGAAGACTCTGGGAGGAAATGGATCCATGGGAGAGTTGGAAGGAAAAGAACATAAAGGTTCATCTGATATTTACAAACAATATCTAGATGAGCTCCAAGACTTTTGGGATAACATCTTGTGGGGTGGACAAAGGTGGAACTTTCTGGAAGACGTGGGTCCATTCCATCTGGTGTAAATCTAATCCTGCATTCCACATGAACATGATACCAGCAGTGAAACATGGTGGTGGTAGTGTGACGGTTGGAGGACCTGGACGACTTGTCATCACTGATGGAGCCATGAATTCTGCTCTCTATCAGAAAATCCTCCTGGAGAACATCCACCATCAGTTCAGGACCTGACGCTCAACACTAATGAGTTCTGCAGCAAGACAAAGACCCAAAGAACACAAGCAAGTCCACCTCTGAGTGGCTCAAAAAGAACTAAATGAAGGTTCTGGAGTGGCCGAGTCAAAGTTGAATCTAACTGAGATGCTGTGACAAGACCTTAAAAGGACAGTTCATGATCTAAAACCATCTAATGTGACCAAATTAAAACTATTCTGCAGAGAAGAGTGGACCAGAATTCCTCCATGGTGATGTAAAAGACTGATCACAAGCTGGAACAAACATTTAACTGCAGTTGTTGCTGCTCAGGGAGCAACCAGTTAATAGGTTTAGGGGGGCAATTACTTTTTCACAGGGTTGATACAAGTTTTCAATTAATCATCATTTAAAAACTACATTTAGTGTAACATTCAGTAAATATAAATATTAGTGTGATGATCTGGAACATTTACCTGTAAGAAAAATAGAAAAAATAGAAGACTTCTGTATGAGGGGGGGGAAATACTTTTCCACGACACTGTGGGTAAACTGAGCACATCAACGAAAGGTCGGTGAAAGTTTACAGCAGTCACTTTATTTCTGCTCAGCTTTCCTCCTCATGGCTTATTTCCATGCCAGCCTCCCTATAGGCTGCACTACTTTAGTGAGCTCACACCTGATTGGCCGCCAGATCTGTCCCTCAAGCCGACGCTCTGCTGCGATGGGTCGATTATCTCCACCCCGCTGTTGCTGCTTTCTTATCAAGGCAGATTGTTTGAAATAATTTTGTTTTCTGAGAAGTGCATGTGCCCGGAGCCTTATCAATAAAAGCCGCTGCTCGTGTGTTTGTCTCTCCACTGTGGCTGGAATATTCCCAGAGTTGTTTTGTTTTTTACGCAGCTGACCCATGACAGGCGGTGGAGCTGAAGTTTCTGGACGTTGTTAGTGAAGATGCAGAGCTCAAAAGGTTTTCGTGTGGATGATTTCGTCGCGGGATGGATCGGCGGTGAGTTCCAGTGATTCTGAGGGTTTTTATTCCCTGAGTGGATCTGTGAAGGCAGCTGGAGACTGTGTTTGTTTGGATGAAATCTGGAAACAGCTGCAAAAACAGCTCCAGAAACTCCAACCAGCTGCCTTATTGTTGTAATTAGTGTTGCTATTATTATTGTAACGTTTCGTGCAGGGGAACTCCTGCAGCCCCTCTTGCATCCACCTCCACTGTAAACAATGGAGGGTCTGCTGAAAATATCCACCCCCACCTCCGTTTCCACTCAGATAAACACTCTCATCTCCGTTCAGATGAGGCTGTTTTCTTCTCCTAAAATGCCTTCACGCTCTGTGACCGCAGGATTTATGAAGCAGAACTTTTTAAAATTCTGATGAGAAAACCGCTTTTTAAAATGAATTACATGCAGTACCAGGACTGGCCGCGGGGGCGCTGCTGCTGCGTCAAGTTCAGGTTCACAAACAACATCAAAAAAAAGAAAAGAAAAGTAGGCCTCCAATTCATCAGGTTTTTTGTTTGTTCATCAATTATGCTCCCATGAAATCTCTTTTAAAATCTAAATATACTCATGTGTGCATAATTAATCAATAAGGCATCAGTAGAATTTAATTCAAGCTTCTAGTCCAATGGAGAGTTTTAAGCTGGGTTTTTTAAAAAAAAAAAGCTAAGCAGTCGAAGAAGTAAAACTTTTTAAAGATGTATAACAGTAATGTTTACATGTAAATGTAAAGCAGGTGGTTTGTGATGGATGTTGCTCAAAAATGTAAAAAAAAAAAAAAGTTTAAAAAAAGACAAGCCCTGCAGAAAAAGCATAATTCATCAAAAAATTGAATGACATCTAAGACAAATAAATCAGAAATGCAAAATTCCATCTTTCAAATTATTTGTGTTCACAGTTGATGGCATTTTGATTTTAGGTGCCCATAACAGCTAAAATCCTTATGTTAGCTGCAAACTGCACATCCTTTATCTTTCAGTGAGTAAAATAATAGTTGTATTTACATTTGGTGAATCCAAAGACATCCTGACTGTAACTTTTAGACTCTCATTTTCTCTCATCACTAAGACTTTTGAGATTTTTGCTCCTTTTGAATTAAACATAACATCACAAAGTAGAAATGAGAAAACAATGCATTTGGAAAATGGGATGATGGCTGCAGGTGTGAATTTACATTTTGTATCATGTCAGACTCTTGTGTCCCACATTCCTAAAGCAACACACAGCAAACAAACAAAACAGTGGTTGAAGATGGTTTTAAACGGGTTAAACGCTCATTTTTTTCATTAATCTTCCATGTTACTCTGTCAGTAAAGCACCATGAAGCTAGGGATGATTGGAATTCAGAGTTTTTCTCGTGGTGCTCAGTCTGTTATGTTCCTGAAAACCTCAGCTGAGTGGTGCTGGTTGTTTTCTGGGCTCCCGGGGTTTGCTAAAGCCTTGCCATGTTTGCTTGATGCATATTTGGAGGCAGTGAGGCAGGAACAGGGGGTCAATCCGGCCACAATAACCCACGTTTTCCCCAGGGCCCCACGATGGCAGCTCATTCTGACTGAGCTCAATGTTTGTTCTCCACATATACATCAGAGCACATGCAGAAACTTAGTGGAAACTTACCAGAAGTGTGTCATTACAGCTACATGTTAAAGCTACATTAGGACTGAGCAGAATCCACTGGTGTGAGATTTTGAGTTTCTGGGATGTTTTAACATCAGTGGAAAAGCTGCAAGTTAGACACTAAATTCAGCTTTGTGTTTGTCTGCACTTTTGCATTTGTTTTTGAGAGATTGGGCCATTTCTTATACCGATCGGAGTTACGTTTTCTTCGACTAACTGCAGGAGAACACATGCAGTACTGTCTTAGCCTGGATAAATACAGTGAAAAGTATGGAGTTATCAGTTGTTTTCATGCAAAGTACAGTAAAAATCTTTTCCTTTTAAACTGTTCCAAGCTTCTTGAAGAACTCGCCGCACTTCTTTAGTGGATTTATGTTGTTTTCTGTTAGTTCTTCTGTTAGATACACTACCGTAAGTTTGGGGTCACTCAGACAATTTAATGTTTTCCATGAAAACTCCCACTTTTATTCATATGCTAACATATCTGCACAAGGGTTTTCTAATCATCAATGAGCCATTCAACACCATTAGCTAACACAATGTAGCATTAGAACACAGGAGTGATGGTTGCTGGAAATGTTCCTCTGTACCCCTATGGAGATATTCCATTAAAAATCAGCTGTTTCCAGCTACAGTAGGCATTTACCACATTAACAATGTCTAGACTGGATTTCTGATTAATGTTATCTTCATTGAAAAAAAGTGCTTCGGACATTTCTAAGTGACCCCAAACTTTTGAACATTAGTGTAGCTCTTTATCTTGATTCTGCTGCAATGGATTCAAAGCGTGTCGTTATTTCTCCATTGTTTAGTGGCACAAACTAAAATCCAGCCACACAGAGGTTCAAGCTAAAGTTAGTACTCAACACATGCAGCAGTATCCACTGGTGTGAGGTTTTGAACATCAGTAAAGTTTGGTTTTATCTCTGGAAGTAGTGCGAACTATCACAAAGTTTGCCTGTTCCTTGCTAAAGCTTTCTTTTTATTGTTTCCTCTGGTATTTTGGGAATTAATTTCATTTCTTCTTGTATTTCTTTCTCTTTTGACTGCAGGAGCTTCCAGTGTGGTCGTGGGCCATCCGCTGGATACAGTCAAGGTATTTTTGTCAGGATTTTACCACCCGATTCCTCCACTTCTATATAGTCGGTGTATAAAAGAACAAGAATCCTGCAGCTCATCAAGTCTCTTTTATATTGTTGTACATCCTGCAGTTGCATAAGAACAATTAAGACTCATTTACAACGTTGAACTCATTTACTTGTTGCTAACTGTGGGATTTATTCCAGTGAATCTACATCTGTCTGCTGACATCGGGGTACAAAATGAAAAATTGTGTTTTTATGGCACAGGCGAGGAGAATTTAATAGTTTTATGCGTGACTCAACAGATAGATGTCACATATTTCCAGATTCTTTGATTGAAAATGTTTCAGAATAAAAGATTTAAACACTTAGCTGTGGAAGAGGAGAAAATGAGTTTCTCCATTATTGTTTCCAGCTAAAATACCTCATAAAAAGGCGGCATTAATTAGTTAATGGGGAATTTACCAACAAAATGATCGTGTGTTTGTGTTGTGAATAACCTGAACAGTGGAGTGACCAGAGATGGAAAACCTGAATGTAAATGAAGGAAAAGCGCTGCTACTGGAAATGATGCAAGACAAGAATGTTGGTAGACAACTGCTAAACGTGTGGTAATATATTTATTTTACTCATCAGTGCAGCTTGTAATTGATAACTGTCTAACCTGTGTTCTATCAACTGCAGTACCAGCATGCAAACAGACAAAACATATTTAAGCAATTTCTGCATCAACATCTAAATACATGTCGGGTTCCCATGGCAACACGATGCATCCAGTGTGTGATACTGTAACTACACGGTTTCATTCAGTGGTTTTAGTGACGTACAGCTCAACATGTTTACAGATAAAACATTTTACTTCAGCTGAGAATCTGGATCACTCAGAAATAATCATCAGGAAATGATTTGGTTAAAGGGAGACGCTTCTTACAGCTGATTTAAATCTGAAACTCTGAACAGAACCAGGTTAGCTCCACAGCATCAGTTACCATGGAGATCTAGCTCTATGGCATCAGTTACCATGGAGCTCTAGCTCTGCAGCATCAGTTACCATGGAGATCTAGCTCTGCAGCATCAGTTACCATGGAGATCTAGCTCTATGGCATCAGTTACCATGGAGATCTAGCAAGTTATAAAAGAACCACCTTTGTGATACTGTGGATTGAGGTATATTCAGGCAAATAATGCGGATAGAAAAAGCTGCTGGTCCAGAAGCTCCATAGAACCAGTTTAAAACCAAAATTTATGTTGCTATGAGAGGTTAAGTCTACTGCAGTGTACTGTGGTGTTCTGAAAATTAAACTGAGCAGGTAAAATCCCATTGAAGGAAAGCAGCAGCTACAGTATAAACTCTTTGCTCTCTCTCCAACTCTGTATTGAAGCTATGTCAAACTGCAGCACCGTCTTCACATGAAACAGAATAAAAGTTAATTCCACCTGTGTTGGGTGGAAAAGCAGCTTCTGACAAAATGTGTATTCTAGTTTGTGCTAATCACATAAAAGCTAGATTACAAAGTTGCAAAGACTCTGTAAACTGTGGTTGTTTTGTTTCCTTCAGACGCGGCTCCAGGCTGGGAAAGGCTACAGGAGCACTCTACACTGTGTCCTCACCATCTACAGGAAGGAGACGGTAAACATCCACTCTTCTTCTCTGTCTCTGTTTAATGCACTACACCATATACAAAAGATGTCCTCCTTGTTTAATGGAATACTTGTACACTGAGTAATAAAAGCCGCAGACAGATAAAATAATGGAATCATTAAGTGTGTCAAAGTTCACATCTCAGTTGTTTGATCAGTCCTGTCCTGCATGTCCACGTATACGTGATAGATACCAGCATGGTTACTATTACTGCATGCTATTTAAAGGTGTAAAATAACCCTAAATGAATGTGTGGCTGTTGACCTGACTGCACGTGTTCAGAAAGTCTGCTGCAGATTGCACTGGGTCGGCATTTCCATACTTTCTCTAAGGATACAGACCATGATTTAGGTCTTCTTCTGGCAGCTTTTATACATTTATAAGAGATCAGGACTAAAGTTCTGTTGCTCACATCGCTTTACTGTTTCTATATTTTTTTTAATGATGTGGCTTCATGTACACTGCTGTTCAAAAAGTTTGGGGTCATCCTGACAAGTTTATGTTTTCCATGAAAACTCCCACTTTTATCCATGTGCTAACATAACTGCACAAGGGTTTTCTAATTATCAATGAGCCTTTCAACACCATTAGCTAACACAATGTAGCATTAGAACACAGGAGTGATGGTTGCTGGAAATGTTCCTCTGTACCTCTATGGAGATATTCCATTAAAAATCAGCTGTTTCCAGCTAGAATAGTCATTTACCACACTAACAATGTCTAGACTGTATTTCTGATTCATTTAATGTTATCTTCATTGAAATAAACTGCTTTTCTTTCAAGAAAAAGGACATTTCTAGGTGACCCCAAACTTCTGAACGATAGTGTAACTGAACAAAATATCTACAGTAGACCTATGTAGATGTCTTAGGCACAACAGTAGGGTAAAAATGCCGTGAAAAGTTTTGAGTTGGTTATTTTCAAGCTAAGTACGGTAAAAAGCGAGTACTGCACTCTCTGAGGACTTTTCTTGTCTTTGTCCTGCTTCAGTGGATTCAGGATGATCAGGTGTCTCTCTGAGATGCATGATGGAAAATGATGCAAACATCTAAAGTGTAGAAAAGTTCTGCATTGCAGGTTTTCAAAGCGACTCCTCATTCAGGACTGCATTAGTGTCTGGAGTGATACCCCACTTTATGCCACAGAAAATAATTAGTTAAAAAGAATAAGAAAGAAACTTGGGAATTAGTGTTTTATAAACCAAAAATTATTGATGATTAATAAGTTAATTGTTCTGTTTCTTTCTTGCATCTCAGTGGCTTTTGCCTCCGTTGTTTAGATTCATGCAGACTTTGATTCTAACTAACGGCCTTTTATCTTTCGTGTGTGTTGCTGCTGAAATTTGTGAATTTCCACACAGGGAGAAATGAAATACTTGTCTAATCAAATTTAACCGTTTTTTTTTAAATTCAGACATTGTAATTTTGCTGTTCCAACACTGTAATTATGGTCCCATCTGCTTTTCTGTTTTTGTTTTGTTGACCCAGTTTCTCAGCACGAGTTCTTAAAGCTGCCCGTGAAGACTTGTAGAAGCTTAAACAATAAGCACCATATGAGTCATTACCACAGCGCATTTAATACAAATATAAAGTGATCCAACATATTGGTCTGTGGAGCAGACCTGATTCGATTTTGATCGTGTTGCTGGGAACTGAAGGAAAAGCTTGTGGAGGTGTGATTCATCCAAGCCTGATAAAATGTTGACAGTGTGGTTTTTTTGTAGCTTTTGTATGTTTTCAGTGCTGCTTGTTGCTCCACGTGGGTCAGTTTTAGCTACAGTCCTGTCAGAAGCCCCATGATTTATTGAGCCAGTGGACAGCTGTGTTTTAGCTTTAACATGTGTCTCCCCAAACCTAAGCCTCCGCTCTGCGAGGAGGGAATGCTTTCCATGAAGAAAGAAGGCAAAAAAATTTGGCAACACCTTCAACCCATTTTTCATTCTCTGGATTATTGGCACAGACTAGAATCCTCAGAGAACATGTGAGGTTCAAATCTGTGCTCTTCACTTCAGGCTTTCTTAAACCTACAGTGCCGTGAAAAAAACTTCTATTTTTGTGTATTTCTCACATTTACATGTTGTTGAACATCATCAAATGAATATTTATTGAATATTAGACACAGATAAACCACAAAACACAAAATGCAGTTTTTAAATGATGATTGACTAAAGATTTATTGAAAGCCCCAGTGAAAAAGTAATTGCTCCTCCTAAACCTAATAAAAATGACTCAAACCAATTACTAATGTATGTGCTGCTTTTTGAGACCCTTTAGCTGCTTCACAATGAAGACAGGTTCTATTTAGTGATGTTAAGATCCAACAAGCCTGGCAGTGATCATATGTGAGTGTGGATGGAGAAACTGAACCCACCTGATGAATGAATTTGGTCATTTAGTAGACTGGTAGCTAAAGGGGCAATTGCTTTCTCACATAGGGCAGGATGGACTGGACAGCATTTTCTTTTAATCATGTTTTCTTGGGTTGTCTTCTTTGTTTTACATTAAAATTAGTTTCATGATCTGACATTTAAGTGATAAATATGCAGAAATGGAATATTTCTTTCCGCTGCATGTATTTTTTTCTTTATTGTGGATAATTAAGTACTAGATAAAATGGAGTAACCACCATCTGTCCTTCTTGTCTCCCTAACTCTCAGGTTGTGGGGTTCTTTAAGGGCATGTCTTTCCCTCTAGCCAGCATCACGCTCTACAACTCGGCTGTGTTTGGCTTCTTCAGTAACACTCAGAGACTCATAAGCAAGTATCGCTATGGCGACGGGCGGCATCCCTGTGGCATGTTGGACCTGACCGTGGCCAGCATGCTGACCGGACTGATGTCGGTGGGCCTGGGAGCCCCTGTGGATCTGGTCAAGATCAGACTGCAAATGCAGACGCAGACGCTTGTAGCAGGTACGCTGGGGTTGCTCGTTTCTTTGGCTGGAGGACTTTCTTGTTGCTTTTTTTCTGTTGAGCAGAAAAAACAAAGAACACAAGACTGTTTTTAGCTTTGCTGGAGTTTTCTGGCACTTTCTCAGAAAACCAACAGTCTTTTCAACATGACAGTGTCTTTGTATTGGCAGAGAAATGTGTTGTTTTTCTACATATTTGCTTTTTGAGGTTTAAATAAGCAGACAGTGAGCTGAATGAGAGTAACATTAGCAAGAAAAAAGGTGGGCTGTGTGGCAACTTAACGGGTCCTGTAATTTTTATCAGCACGAGGCAGGTGATGTTCATTTAAAAGAACCTCAAATTGGCTTTTGTTTTGAAGAATTAAAACAAGAAGGAAGTGAAACATCAATCGATGTGTCATTGACAAGAGTTTTGAATATCATACAGTCAATCAAGATCTCCAATGATTGGTGCAAAAGGAGTTAATATGTCCTCCACTGTATTAATGTTCAGTGAGACATCTGGGTTTTTTGAAGCTGAAATAACTTAATTGGTAACTTGCAGCAGGATTAGTCTGTCAGACGATCTGCTGCTCTAACGAGGTTGAATGTTTGACTGTGTTAGGGACCACTGGGATGAAATTTAAGCAAAAGCCACCTTCAGTTGGTTTGCTTTCAATTAAGTTTTGGCTTTAAAAAACAAGTTTTTTGTACAAAAACTAAGCAGAACCATACAATGATATTGTGAAGAAATGGTTCCATATATTCACTGTTTGCAAATACCATAAAAATACATATATTTAAAAGCACATGTATGAAATGCATCCCCCACAAAATTAGATACATAAAATTCTTGAAGCCAATCATGAATGCCTAAATACTTTTTATGCAAAATCTACATGTTATACAACAGATTCAAGTCAATGGATATGGAGTTTTATTTTTAAGGTAATTTCATGCAGTCTGTAGTGTAAAGTGATCTTGTTTATCAGATAGAAGGTGAATATAATCTTACAGTGCTTTACACAGATGTACTTAAAGGTTAGCGTGTCAGGTGTGTTACAGTTAGCTGAGCTAGCTAAAATTATAGTGCATCTGTGTGACAGGTTTTAACCAACCTACGGTGGCGTTACCCAACATTATTCCCTTCGAAGCCACTATCAATCAATCAAAGTTTATTTCTATAGCCCTTCACAACAGCCCAAAGGGTGACCAAAGTGCTCCACAGTGAAAAACAAGAGAATAGCTTGTAATATAATAAAAACTACAACAAAAAAAAAGTATGCATCAGAGGTCATGGTTGAGTTCTGCCATGTCTTCAATATCAAGAATATCTCTTTTTCTATGTCTGTGCTGTTTTTAGGGCATTTAGAAGATGTACTGTAAGGGCTTCTATGTTTATTTATGCAACATAATTGTCCATAAAAGAAACAGTGAGACTTTTTTTTTTTTTTTTTTTAAGAATCAGCCAGTTTGATGGGTCCAAAACTCCGAGTTTGTCTGAGACTTTGGTTGCAGTTGTGTTGTCTGAGCAGTATCTTTCTGTAAAGCTGTAAACCAATAAAACTGAGGTCAGGTCAGTTCACACTGTAGGAAGAATTGGCACGTGAAACATTTATGACCTTTTATTTGTTTACAGTGTTGGCCAGACTCACGCCTCTTATCTTGTAATGGCTTATGCGTGTTTGATTCACTTCCCTTAAAAACACTTTGGCCTTGACTTTGAGCAGATACAGACTGTTTTACAGCAGTGCAAAGTGCCAGAAAGTTCAGTCGCTGTCAGGAAACTGTGTGAATGCCCACTCGGCATAACCTAGCCTGGTCTATGTATCTGAATTGGTGTTAATGGACACTTACACCATGATTATGAACAGAAAAAAGTTAGGGTTTTTTTTTCCATTACTAAAACACAAAGTACTCATTTTAACTGCAAACCACAAAGTGTCCTGAACATCCAGAGACATTTCAACCTGTATTTTTTGAAAAAATACATTTCCTTCTTCTGATTAGATCCTTAATTGTGTTGTATCTTCTCTCAGATATATGTGGCTTTGGATAGATGAAATGAAATACTGCTAAATGAAATTGTAGAATTGTAGAAAAAGAATGTTTTCACTTTAAATCTGCTACAACTGGTGGTTTCTCTCCATATAGAGTTGGTGAGTGCGTGCAGAAAAACTGTTAAAAAACATGTTTATCTCATTGTGAAGTTTTCTTTTGCAATGTGGAGAAAAAGCACCAAAACACAAAATCCCTCAGAATATAAGAACTTCTTCCACAGATAGTCAGCAGACATACATTAGAAAAGAAGAAGTGCCAGTTTCAGAATTACAAATTAAAATTGGGTCTAGCGCTGTACATTATTCTCACTGACTTCCCTGTCTTTCTACAGAGAACCTGCACCTTGCTGGAAACGTGTCGAGCAGCACCGACATCCCTCTGCGTTCCGTCGACATCCCCAGCCAGCGAGCCTACCGAGGCCCCATCCACTGCATCAGCAGCATCTTGCAGACCGAAGGCCTCCAGGGCCTGTACAGAGGAGCCGGGGCCATGATCCTGAGGGACGTCCCTGGATACACGCTCTACTTCATTCCTTACACCATCTTCTGTAACCTGCTGAAGCCCGACCCAGCGTCAACCCCTCATCCTTGTTCCATCTGGCTCGCCGGAGGATTGGCAGGTAAACGGCACAAATGATGTCCGGCTTTTTAGCATCACCAATGAAATGTGTGCACTTGTATACACTGATCAGACATACAATTATGATCACTGATACATGAAGTGATGAACACTAATTATCTCTTCATCATGGCTCCTGTTAGTGGGTTGGATTTATTAGGCAGCAAGTGAACATTTTGTCCTCAAAGCTGATGTTCAAAGCAGGAAAAATAAACAAGCGTAAGGATTTGAGGGAGTTTGACAAGACGACTGGGTCAGAGCATCTCCAGAAGTGCAGCTCTTGTGGGGTGTTCCTGGTCTGCAGTGGTCAGGATCTATCAAAGTGGTCCAAGGAAGGAACAGTGGAGAACTGGGGACAGGGTCATGGGTGGCCAAGGCTTATTGATGTGGAGAGCGAAAACTGACCCGTGTGGTCCAATCCAACAGATGAGCTGCTGTTGCTCAAATTGATGAAGAAGTTAAAGCTGGTTCTGATAGAAAGGTGTCAGAATACACAGAGCATCAGGTTGTTGTGTACAGAGCTGCATAGCTGCAGAACAATCAGGGTGTCCATGATGAACCCTGTACATCAGAACTGGACCACAGAGCAATGGAAGAAGGTGGCCTGGTCTGATGAATCATAAAAGAAAAATGGGCAAATCATGCTGGTATTCTTCCCTGTTTACACTGTTCTTCTCTTGTGCACATTGTTGCAAGTAAACAAAACTGCGAAAAAATATCCAAAAGCTTGTGAAAAAATAACCAAAACTAGTCCAAAACACTTAAACCTCTTTAATATTCCTAAAATTTGTCCAAAATGTGTCCAAAATTAGGTGAAATCTGTCCCAAATTACTAAAACGTGTCTAAAATGATTAAGAATTGTCCACAATAACCCAAAATTAGTTCAAAATGTGCCAATGGAAGAAAGAAGGTGCAAAAATAACATGCCCTTGTTTGCACTGTTCTGCTTCTAGCTGCATACATCATTGCAAATACACAAAACTAGACTCAAAATGTGTCCACAATGATATAAATATTGTCAACAATTAACCAAAAATAGTCCAAAATGACTTTTCTACAATTCAACAAATTTGTCTAAATTGTGTCCAAAATTTGATGAAATCCATCCAAAATGATTTAAAGTTTATCCAAAACTGATCCAAAATGACAGAAAAAAGTCTGAAATGACTCAAATTTGCCCAAAATAAAGTCAAATTGTGTCCTTAATGACTACAACGTTCTCAAAATGAATCAAGATTAGTCTAAAATGACATAAACCTTGTCAAAAATATTTTTCTAAATGTCCTAAATGACTAAAATCTATTCAAAATTTCTAAAATGTGTCAAAAATGAAGTGAAATCCATCCAGAATGGCCTAAGTTCATCCAAAATTAATCTAAAATGACTAAAACTTGTCCAAAATGACTCAAAATTCACGTGGATGGACATGTGGGTCACTTACCTGAGGAACACATGGCACCAGGATGCACTATGGGATGAAGGCAAGCTGGTAGGCAGTGTGATGCTTTAGACAATGTTCTGCTGGGAAACCTTGGGTCCTGCCATCCATGTGGATGTTACTTTGACATGTACCACCTAGCTAAGCATTGTTGCAGACCATGTACACCCTTTCATGGAAACAGTATTCCCTGATGGCTGTGGTTTATTTCAGCAGGATAATGTGCCGTGCCGTGAAGCAAAAATGGTTCAGGAATGGTTTAAGGAGCACAAAAAACAGTTTGAGGTGTTGACTTGGCCTCCAAATTTCCCAGATCCAATCCAGCATCTGTGGTATGTGCTAGAAAAACGATCCATGGAGGCCCCACCTCACAACTTCCATCACTTAAAGTATCGGCTGCTAACATCTTGGTCCCAGATTCCACAGTGCACCTTCAGGGGTCTAGTGGAGTCCAGGCCTCGACGGGTCAGGGCTATTTTGGCAGCAAAAGGGGAACCAACACAGTATTAGGAAGGTGGTCATAATGTTGTACCTGATTGATGTATGCTAGTAGCCACAGACTGGAAATTTCTTAAGTTTACTGGGCTGAATGACAGGTGTTGGTGCATCAAACTGCTGGACTGGACAAGAAGTCACACATCCACTGACTCATATGGGGCTGATCCTCTTTCTGTGGGTTGGAGACATTACAAGCAACTGTGTGTCTTAATCAGCAAAGTGGGAGTTTTGGTTTTGACAGCTGTTGGAAAACACTCCTGCGGTGGTGTAGCAATACTGTACTGACCGGCCGTGTTGACTCGGGCTTTACTGTTCAGTTAAACCTGTGTTTCTGACTCTCGCTGCTTTGGCTCTTTGGTTGTTGGCATGAGTCTAAATCAGATAGTATAATGATGTTGTTCTATATGCAGAGGCCCAGGATGCTATGCATGTAAATATTTGTTGGCTGTGTTCTTCTGGGAGTTGAATTCGTGACAGACCATACTTTATTGTTGTTTGACATCATGTAAGACCCGTAAAGAGAACTTATACTTTTCAAGACCCTTCGGATTACCCATAGTACCTTACAAACGAGATTGCTAACCTCAGTGGGACTTACCTGGGTAAACAGAGGAAGTGGTGAAGCTCAGTAAGCGATCATGAATCAAGCACTTAATCTCACTGCATTAGCGTTTCCACTGAACTGTTTAGCAGCTGGAGCCAGCAATACACTTCCAGCTAAATCAGGTCTGGCAGAATCTCAAACTGTTTCTGAACGAAGGCCAGAATATTATCTGGGTCAGTCTGTTAAACGGTAGCTTGGGAGTAAAGCTGGAGCTAACAAGCATCTCCACGATTAGAGAAAAATCTGCCACCTGTTTCTTTGATCGATCGATCAATTGTTCCGTCTGTTGCTTTGTTTTATCTGATTCCAGCTCCCTAAGACGTTCTTTTTGTTCTTGTACGATAGAAAGAGAAGCAGAAAACTCCTGGATCTTTGGCTTATTTGCCTAAAAAAACAACCAAATGATTGATTGTCAATGTAATTTCTGAGGATTATTTTTCTTAGAACATGCCAGGTCTATTTTTACACAGAAAGTACCTAATCATCTCTAGTTAGATTTAGTTGATGTTGTGCTTCAGTGGGGCAAACAACAGAGATTTGCTTAATTAATCATCAATCACAAGTCATCAAATGCTTCATTTTTTGACCATCAGTCGAAAGCCAAAGCATCTTCAGTCTACTATAGAATAGAACAGAAGAACAGAAGATTTGTATTGTCAGTTTCTCTATATATCCACGACATACAGAGGAACCAAAAAGACGTTTCTCTCACATCTTTGTATTAGTATTGGTGGCATGCATTTAAAAAAGGATAATAAAAAATACAATATATGATACTCTCAACTATTGTTGAATATTTTTGCTAAATATATCACAAAAACAGTTATAAAATTATCAAAATAGCTTTGTTTTCTTCCCCTAATTGATTGGCTGAATAATGTTGCACTGATTTAAGTCAAAAACTTGGTGCAAATATGGAAGGATTCTATTTAGTAAAGCCTACTGAAGTACATAAAAGTGCATGTCTTGCTTTAATCTGAAGGTTGTAGAGTAGAGTAAAGAGTTATTGTAGTAAAGTTCCATCCAAAAAGCCAAAAAGGGTTCATGCATGATTTTAGCTCTCTATTTATTTTACTTTACGTTGTTGAGTCAGTTTATCCACCTGCTTTATCACAGACCTCTGTACTGTTTAAATAACCTCCCACATCGTTCTTGGTCCAGTTAGGCAACGTTATCGACGGATTCTGTTTGTTTGATGGGCCTTTTTATTGACGCCTGTTTGCTGTTCTATAACACAAAGTATGTCCATCGTTTTTATTGACTTGCGAAACAGTCTGGCTCTATAAAGATGATTCAGATATGTGGGATCCTGTCTTAACTGGTACAGCGACCTCATTTCCCAGCAGTGTAATTGTAAGAAATTTCCTTAGAAATCCTCAAA
This sequence comes from Amphiprion ocellaris, assembly GCF_022539595.1. Taxonomy (NCBI): domain Eukaryota; kingdom Metazoa; phylum Chordata; class Actinopteri; family Pomacentridae; genus Amphiprion; species Amphiprion ocellaris. The sequence continues at coordinate 3,342,390 of NC_072778.1, read as the reverse complement.
GTCTGCCTCCTGTGGCTGCTTCTCTTAAATATATAGGATTCTAAAAGTCAAATGCAATCTGAGACAGGACCAGAAAGGGGTGTGTCCGGTCAGAACCGACCCTATGGATGAATAAGAGTTGTGTGTGCAGCGTGGGTCAAACAGCGTATAGTATATAGATCTGGGAGTGTTTTAGTCTGCGGTCTCGCTTCCAGATACAGTTGTGAACATGTGACTGAGTCGAAACGTGGTGGAGAGAGAGAGCTGAAATCAGCTGGGTGCCATAAGTCACTGAGGTTCACATGTTCCATCTGAATGTGAATCGTCCACCGATGCCAAACTGAGCTGAAAACTCAGACATCGTCTTAAATAAACAGCAGCAGCTCTGCAGCTCAACTCTGTGGCTGGTAATAGTAGCCTTTTATAGCACACTGAAGATGAATAGTTCTGTTATTTTACTCCGTAAGAAAGTCACTGTAGGAGCATTTTCAGTGTAAGACCCAATGCATTCAAATGTCTGGTGAACGAATCTAATCCATCATTATTATTGAACACTTTCTAAAGCTTGTAATGTGTTTTCCTGCTGGTTATAAATAACAGCCTGCAATATTGATTAGTTTTTGAATTCTAATTGATTGGTAACATCTATTGTGTGCATCAGCTGACATGCAGCTTTCTTTCACATGACATTTCCACTTTATTGCTGGTACTTTTCCATTTGATTGGCTGTTTCAATGAGTACACGACTTAACAGGTTTTTTAGGGCACCTAAATGCATCGTTGTGCCTTTTTTGGACTCTGTGAGTTCAGAGAGTCTCATTTGAGGACTTCAAATGCTACACTATGCTTCATATAAAGTTTTGCAGTTGAAACATACAACCTTTGACACTTGTATGTTATAAAAAACAAATAAACCCAACAAGCTTCTATTTTATGTCCAATTTATTCATATATATATATATATATATATATATATATATATATATATATATATATACTGTATTTCCAACTGTCTGATTTACTTGAGTTTGGCATAACTTGAACGTAAAACCCCGCTTTAGGTTCAAGCCTTGCTTCAAATAACAGTTCAATAATAGATGAACGGGAGCTAAAGACTTCCCTCCTCTTCCTCAGGGTCCATCTCCTGGGTCACCGCCACGCCGGCCGATGTGGTGAAGAGTCGAATGCAGGCCGACGCTCAGCTGCAGAGGAAGTACAAGGGAGTTTTACACTGCATCATCGACAGCTACAAGACGGAAGGTGCACAGGTGAGACTTTAAACCCGACCCACGCTACTCTATTAGCAAATTATATATGTTAAAGATGTTTAGGAGGCTGGAGCAGTGAATAGAGAAGCAAATGTTGTAAATAAACCCCCCAAAATACATTCAGTGGCCACTTTATTAGATAAACTAGTAAAGTTTGTAGTAAAAATTCTGTCTGAACAAGATTCAATTCTGCAATTATTAAACATTTAATTGTTGAAGGCGGTTTATACTGTTTCTAGTTTAGTCTTTACTTACATACAGACTATTAGAAACACCTCTGAATATAATGCAGTCCAGTCCAACACCACTACTTAATGCTAAAACACATAGCTTTATTAAAACCAAACATTGTAGGTGTCATAAAAGTAAACATGATGGCAGAACAGTTTAGATTGTACATGTCCAATGGGCAAAAGAAGACCTAGATGAAATGTTTAATAATCTCCAAGGATTTACGTGAAGAATTCTTAATTCTGACCAGTAACTAAGTGCAGCACCTACAACAGAGATGAGATGAGAAATGTTAGAATGTATTCATGACTTATTACCTCCACTACAACCTTGGAAGCAGATGATTTTGTGTTTTGTGGGTTATCTCTGTCTAATATTCAATAAATATAAATATTCATTTGATGATCTGGAACATTTCAAGTGTGAAAAATATACAAAAATAGCAGATTTCTGTACTTGTGCGCAACACTGTATATTTATTTTGTTATTACTGGACTTGAGGACGTTTTACTGTCATAACACTGAAAAACAAGGTTCATTTCAGTACAGTAGACTTTCTTAGTTTGTTTATATGGAAGGAGCGTGTGGAGTCAGATTTTCATTGTTAAACTGGCTGTTACAAGTAAGCAGAGGCCTCTTTAGCTGAAGATGAAGCAGATGGTTTGATCATTTAAATGTGAGACTGTAGAAAACTGCGTCACCCAGATGGGAGGCATGCTGCGTTTTCAGAACTTGATCCCTTGAAGCCAGGTGAAGCACGTGATTTTGGCTGTGAATTAAACATCCACATACCGACAAGCCTTTTTTGGAAAAGATCGTGTTACAACTTGTAACAAATACCATGTGTATATGAACATAAAGCTCCTGATTAGAAGGAAATGAATCATTCAGTTTAAGGTTAAATTGAAGACGCAGCTATCAGATGTAGTACAATCCAACGGCTCTGTCATCAGTTTTATTTTGTTAATTAATGAGATCATTGTGGGCGGTGGGTATAGACTGAACTGCATTGCAATTCAAAGTGTTCCTGAGGTCATTTTCATCCAATTAAGGTACAAAATATTAGGAACAATTGTCCAACACTATAAAGCTACATCGAATATCTACTATCAGGTTTGTCTCACGTCACTAAATCCAGCAAATGCTAGAGTTAATTTATCATAATGAAGGATTTCACATACTGTATGTTACACATTATTAGTCTACATTCCCCTTGATGATCACTTAATTAGTGAACAAAGTGATCAAAAATGACCAAAGCAATTCATTACTTCGAAGGTGGCAAAATTTAGACCAACTATTCTGACGCCCGACATGAAAAAGCTTTAGTCTCTTTTTGTAAACACTGCAGTCTCCGGATCAGTACCAGCAGAACGTTGGTATTCTCAGAAACATCATGGTGACCTGATGCTGCAGATCAATCAGTTAGGTTACTGCAGGACAATGTCCCCCAAAGCAAGAAGTTTTTGGCCGCTGTCTTTAAATGCCAATGCATTTTTGCAATTCAACGTTCCAGCAAAACAGCGCCCCCTACTGCAATTACTCGTTAGCACACTTTATTAGTGTTAGAATGGAACAACACTCCAAATTAAGTAACATTTTATATCTGGTCTTTTTGTTCTGTACACAAGCAGGAAATACAGATTGTAGTTTTATGGGGAGATCTGTGCTGAAACTATGGCAATCAACAGTCACTTCCTGGAGTGTAAACATTCCTGAGAGGTTGCCAGGCAACCAGTGGGCACTTTATCTGACAGCACTCCCCAAACAACCTGTTTTTGCTTTTTCAGTTTGAGTACACATTCAGTTAACACAATAATACGCTTCAGTGAAGAGCTCGGCTAACCACCTCCTGGCTGCAGCTTCAGATGTGTGTTCATATGCAGCATAAAGGTGGTGATAATACAATGCTAGAAACAAGAGCTGCCTTAGTTTCATGCTACTTCAAGCTTTTTCCGTGGAAAGTCCAAACATTTGTTGTGAAAAGGTCCTTTGGGATTGTTAGTCACTTCAAGTAAAATTTGTACCTGAAGTTTGGTTTTCCGTGCAGGTTTTCTTCCGTGGAATGTCTGTGAACGCCATCCGAGGCTTCCCAATGAGTGCCACCATGTTTCTGACCTACGAACTCTCCCTGCAGTTCTTCAGGAGCCTTTAGGACACATTCTGGTGGTGAAGGAATCACACTCAGTTGTTTGGTAAAATATCCCCATGTCACCTGCTGACCTTCTGGTCACGAGACACAAGACTGGTCAGTCAGTGAGGGTTTTGAATATTACTTTATGCTTTTGGGTGTCGTTTTGTCAAATAATGGATATTAGGACACCAAAGTCACCATTGTGTTCCTGTTCTTTATCAGACCTAACACCTTAGCATTTGTGGCTTTGTGGCAGTAAATTCCCTGCTAGCATGTGTGAGAAATGGCTACTAGTTAGCATAATCTTAGACTTGAGAAAGCAGAATGTTCAATTGAGCTTTCTAGTTTGTGTCATGAGTAAATATTGTTCTGCAAGCACTTTTAGACAACAGAAACTGTATCACACAGTTTGTGGTTAGTAAAATGACATGACGATGTTAGAGTTTGCACAAAAAAATGAACTGATAATCATGTAAATAATTTCAGTTAGAGCAAATATGTCTTCTTGGGTGTGTAGCTAACTGCTAACCAGGAGGTCTATAAACAGAAAGCACTGACGTTTTGATAATTACCATTTAGTTTTACTCGACTCTGTTTGTGTAGCACCATAAAGCTAACAAGGGACAAATGAGTGACTTTGGTGCCAACGTTCATATTATTTAACAGAGGAGTCGATTATATCTTTGCAGATTTACCAAAGAACTGTGTGTGTTTCTGAAAGGTTGTGTTTGGGGACAATAGCTACGATGTCAGTTTGGGATTAGAGGAACCTTACCTAGTCAACAAAACGCACACAACTACAGCTTTTTCATGAAAGACACCATCATTATCGAGACCTGTAAAGAAGGAGGCACATAATAGTACTGTGTGATTTCACAATATCACACAGTTGCCATTTATTTGGTGCATAGGAACGCAAAATAAGCCTAGTAGTCTAAGCAAAACATGGTTGAAAAGTGAGTCTGACTACTATTTCACACTGAAATCTGATGATTTAAGTGATTTTTGTCACTAATATATGACGATGTTTGTTCATTTTGGGTCAGTATCTGTAATTTAAGGCATTAATTAATTAGAGCGGAGCTGCACTGTTACCTCAGCAAAGGTGAAAATTTAAAGATGTGACATTTACAACATGAACAAGTCTTAAATTTGCCATTATTGTTGCTTTAGATCTATTTTTCTTTTCAGTTTATTTACAAGCACTTTTCTATTTGTACATAATCCAACTGATCAGACTTAAATGATTTAACATATTATTGCATCGACAGTAAGGGAATATTTTTACTGTGTAATCAACTTTGAAACTAGTTTTCATTGAGTTACCTGCTCTAAAGTACTGTGTAGTGTTGAAAGTGACAACAGTATTTAATGTTGCCTTCCACTGCACATGGACTGTATTTACATCCCATGTTGTCGTCCACATGTACATATGTTTGTGTGTTTCTTATATTAAGAAAAGTGAGTTTTACAAGTTAATTTTAACTTCACGTTGACAAACTTTTCCAACAGTGTATTTACATTATTGCTTTTTTCCACACGCGCAGCATAAATGCAACATCTTAACAGTTACTTATAGTATTTACAGCAGAGGTGGGTAACTTGAAATCAGATTTTTGTTTAAAAATTATATTAAAACTTTACTGTTCCACATCTTTGCCTTTTTAAAGATACTAAACTGACACTCACTTTGCAAAATGGATATTTCTTGTCTAACAGTTTTATTTTAAATAGCTTTATTCTCATGTAAATATGTGTAAATATGTTAACTGCCATTCCAGATGGTGGACAGCCACAAGTGTCTTAATGTACATAAATAAAGCTTTTAAACACATCAGCATCCTGCTCCTTCTCTGAATCATCTCTCTCTTCACAGTAATAATACATGTGCAATTCCTGTTACCACTTGTCATGAGGTGACCTGTGGTATGTCAATCTTTGCTCATAGATGACGACTTATTTCCAGATAAACACTTGATGATGTTTCTACATGTGACAGGAGTTAAATCTGATGTTGTGACTGAGCTGATGGAAGAATGTAGCCTGACCTTCTGCCTACAGACTGCTGATAAGAGGCTGAAGCAATTGTTTTGTTTCACCGGCGCTTGCTTTGTAATACATCATGATGCCCACTAGAGGGCACCATTTAACAACAAACAGGAATCCTGCAGCCGTTTGTTTTCTGCTCGCTCTCCTGTTTCTATTCAAGCTGCTTGTACAATGAAATCTGAAAAAAAAAAAAAACATTTAAACATGTTTTATCAGTAATGACACTTTTTTTATGTTCTTACGTCCTCATGTCAGTTTGGATGTCATCCTTTTACAGAGTATATCCTGGTAGATTTATGCTGCTACAGACTGGTTTAAGAAAGTTTTACAGGGAATAAAAATTACCTGAAATGTACAAAATAAAGCTGCATATTACTGCAGTGATTGTGTTGGAATATGCGGTGTATTGGTGTCATTAAAGGTAGTTCAACACCGCTTGGTGGACAAACATGGAAAAAGCCTCCAATTAGCAGCACATTGGGGGTAGATTTCCAATTATGGTGGTGAAGGTACCAGACCTGTTCATGGTCCTTTGTCAGATATTTTGACCCAGTGTCTTTACAAAACTGTGGGAATGATGATGATGAAGATCTCTGGTTCACTTCCCACCATGGGATCTTCTGACATTAAGCCGTTCATACTGTAATAGTTGGATTACAGTTTAATCCTTGACTATTAAAAAAAAAAAAAAAACTACCTCTATTACCATTTACATTAAGACAAACACTTAATACTACTATATATTAAACTGTGCATACATTAAGGCAAAACATCAATATATGTTAATACCTAGAAAAAGTCATAATAATCATAAATAACTTCTATTGAAAATTCAACTGTGACCACAGAGACCTGGAGTGGATGTTGGGATGTGCAGTTGACCAAACAGGAAAAAAATAACACAGATTTTATTTATATCTCTTCAATACATGTTTGTTAAAAAAAATACATGTTTGTATTAGATCAACAAAAACTATGATGTAA